>NC_024315.1:3485142-3492801 GCF_000523025.1 Cynoglossus semilaevis | reverse complement strand
CTCAAAATAAAGCCAGAACATCGAATTTACAGCTAATTGATTTTCACAGTTGGATTAAATAATTTTCCCTTCCCTGATTTAGCGTATTTTACGCGAATAAAATAATTAGATAAGCAAATAAATAAGGACCTCCAAGTTAACAGAAACATCAATTTTACCATAACTTGGAGTGTTTCATAAATAGATGTGAGTAAGCGCCATTAAATCCTTTTTTTTCCCATTGTGAGTAAATAAAGTGGTGTTTATATGTAAATAAAAGATCTTTCAAAAATAGAACAGTTTTAGGTTTCTGTATTACTGTGTGGTTTCTCGTGAATGGGGAAACAGCCAAAAATAGGACCGTTTTTCTGTCCGTGCAGCTGTGAAAGGGGACTTTTTGAAGCTGCAATGACGTCACCTAAAACATTACAATTTGTGTCGCTTCAGCCTGCTAATGTGCATGTAACAAAACCCTGCTTTGTGCAACGGACTCCGTATCGTCTCTTTGTCATGCCTGTTGTTTGAACTCGGGGGATAAAAATCCCTCGTGGAAAAAAATGTGATGGCGCGTGACCACCTGTGAGCACAGGCGCGTGGCCGCCCCGTCACTTCAGCGTACACGCCCCCGTTGCGTGGTGAATACGCCCGCGTGCGCGTGTAAGCGCCTGTCCTGAGGCGCGTACACAAGCACACCATCAACACCGGCTCCTGCGCTCGGAGAGAGCATCACCAAAACATTAGCTCCTCTGCCCAGTCACCGAGGAGGACAAGGGGGGGGGATTTTAGAGGTTAAATTGGAAAAAGGGAAACAGAAGCCGTGCGTCAAGGAGCCGAGGAGAAGAAGGCATCAACCTTCCTTAGAAGAAGCAGAGATTAGAAGAGAAGAGGTCGCAGCAGGAGGCAGATCCGGAGGAGTCGCTCTCCCAGCTTTACGTACACACACCCTGCGCCTCCGCTGCAGCGGGGAGGACAGGACAGGAGAGGAGAGGAGGACCAGAGGAAGAGGAGGAGGACCATGGAGGGGATGCAGGCATATGGGGCCGGGAAAGCCGGAGGAGCCTTCGACCCCGTCACCTTCATCCAGCAACCTCAGACCATCATCCGCATCGTGTCGTGGGTGAGTGAAAGACAAACGGGCAATTTATATAAACAAACGGGGGCGCGCACAGATACTTCAGGTGGAAATTTGAAGAATATACACTTTAATCTCCCAAAAAATAACGTTCTTTCAATTTGTTTACATCGGACCTGAAGATTTGGTTTGTCAACACCAGCCGCGTAAACACGACACTGTGACTAAACTAGTGGTAAACAACAGCATGACCAAAGCATGATATGAACAAATAAAAGTCGACTCTCTTGTGCAGTTTTATGTTTTCTGCGCATGACTGTTCACCAACCCTGCTGTGGACGTGACGTAAACACACCTGTAAAGTTGTCATTGTTAATGTTGTTCATTAGTTGATTTAATTAGACGGAGCCACGTGTGGCCTCCACGTCATCACTAAAATAATGATGACGACGATGATGATGATTATTAATGAGTCAGATAATAAACAATATTTGATGACGTACAGTATGTGATTGACAGGTGGTCCATGATCACAGTACAGTTTGTGCTGAACCAAAACATGGAGTAAAGATCAAGAACCTGTTGCTATTTAACTACTTTATTGTCCCCAGTAAATATTTTTTTTACTAAATTCTCTGTAAATCTGTAATGGATCACTGAAAAGATACTACCAACCCAGGACTAACAGACCAGGACCAACTAGTCTGAACCTTCTAGAACCTAAGAACAGTTCTGAGCTGAAACACTGACACCTGTTGTATCTTGGTTTAAGTTTATATTAATTTACAGCAAAAGTTTTCATATTTTCTTGTTTTCATTTTTCTTATTGTTTTCTTTAATCTTGGAGCCTAAATTTTGGCCTATAATCTCACTCTCCTTTATTTCCAAACCATCTTCATCCTTTATTTTTTAAACTGGCGTCAGAATAACAATCTGTTCAATAACGTTTCCAACCAAACGTTCTTTCTTAAAAGAACCCTTGTATGTTATAATAAGAGATTAGGGATTAGTAATCCCTAATCACTGAGTGTGACCTGGTTCAATCAAACACATCTCATGTTGCTGTTTGTTTGGTTTTTTTTTAAGCCATGTTTAGTTTGCCCAGTGTTGTTCCACTTCATAACCTCGATCCTGTTCTTGTGTCCAACGCTACGATCTGTGGCAGAAAAAGCCAGAGTGTGGATTATCTCCGCGTGTCTGTTCGTGCACTAAAATAACACCAAGAGGCTTTTCACGTATGCTGAACAGATTAGGAGGTCGTGGATTCTGGTGAACACACTGTTTAAACTTTACACCCGTGTCTCAGCGGCTCAGCAGTTAATGAAGTTTGAATATCTCCGACGCTGCTTTAGTGTCAATATCCAGAGAAGTTAACATTTGCTTTTTTTGCTGAGAAAATTGACGTTACGAGCTTCTACAAAAGTCCTTAGAATCTGTTCTCTTAAATGTCAGCTCGATATAAGAACTGAGCCAACAGTGCGTTAAGCCCTCAGGTCTGTGGCTGTTCTGAGAACAAGTCATGTGATTTTTTTTTTTTTAACCCATTGGTGGGAAATATGTCTGGACTACACAGAAGTTCTGTGTTCTCTGAAAATTATGTTTTAGGACCAATGATGAACTAAGGCTGAAAAAAAAATCAAATTTTTTAATATTATTTTATTATATATATATATTATTGACCAGAGTCTGACAGACAGTGTGTAGGAAAATCTCCTTCCACATCCAGGTATGTGTGAGTCTGTGTGGGCCGCCACTACATGCCCTGCCCTTCAGATGTCACCAGAGCAACAGCGTGTCGCCATAGTAACAGCCACATCCTGAGTTGTGATGTTTGGTGTGAAGTAGCAGTACTCTGCTGTGTGTGTGTGTGTGTGTGTGTGTGTGTGTGGTGTCATATATGGGTGTGAAAAAGAGGAGGATTGTTTCTATATGTTGACCTCGTCTGCAGGAGGACCGTTGTTTGATTGTGTGACGATAAGTGTGTGTGTGTGTGTGTGTGATAAGGAAGATAGAAGAGAGAAAATGAAATCTTTATTGAAATGGTAGCTAGCGTATACCTACCCATCCATTCATCCATCCATCCATCCATCCATCCAGCAATACTAACCAGCTATTAATTTTCATCATAAATCAATGACACGTTGGACAAAGACAGAAAATATTGTCAAATTTTTACAGAGTCTAAACAACAGTTGAAGATCCTGTTTAGTTGAAAACTGAATTTTGTTAACTCTATGCAAATTGTTGACTATGTATAAATACTAGGGCTAAAGACTTTTATCACCAAAACAATGCGGCCCAACCAGAACGTTCCGCTGCGATGAGTCATGCATGAACTCCTTACGGTGAAACGCACAACGAGACGCACAACGTATGACAGGAAATGTCAACGCGGATGATGTGGCATTTTCATTTGAAAAGTCAAACGTTTTTTTTCAGCTGGTAGATAAGCTGCAGCAGGACAAAGGTAATGTGTGATAAATTCCATCACCTCCTCGTGAAACACACACACAAACACACACACACACCGTTGAAGTTTGTTAGTGTCTTCACTTCAGAATGTCGTTTGTTTCTAATTCAAGCTGTGTTTTTGCTGTGCGTGCGATTTTTTTTTCTGTGCTCGTGAGTCGATTCTGTGCACGTCTGCATCTCACTGCTCCATGTGTACGTCCACATTAAATATTTAAGAATGTCGGGCCTAAAACATCTGTCTTTCCCTCTGTGTCCTGAGTGTGATTGGACCGTGGCCGTTAACTGGAGCATCATGGGAAAAAAATCCCATCTCCAACAGGAAGATAAAAAACAATCACGTGTAAAAGAATATGACCATGAAGAATCGGCCCAAAACACAATTTCACTGTTTGACCTCTGGGTCTAAATTAACGAGTTTTCTTCACGCTTGACAAAACAGATCTGCTACATTTGCATTTCTTGGCCTTAATGACGTTTGAATTTGGTTTAATGTGTGAAATGGAAGAGTTGCTGAAACTGGTCATCATTACTGTTGTTAAAATGCTATTTATTCAGATTCAGACTATGGTTGGCTGGATACAACATTTTACCAGTCTGATACTGATACTGATACTGCAACTCATCAGAAAATGTAAACTCCCTGTTGAAGTCGGTTTGATGTTGGAAATAACGTGACGATGCTGTAAAGCCATGTTCCTTATATAAACCTGACTTCATGACTGTTCAGAATTCTTCAAACAGGGATCGACTGACGTAGACTGTTGATAAGGAAAACGATGGACATCACCGACGTCACCACCGTCACCTAAATGAAGCCGACTTCAGCAGGGCAGAAACAGTAGAAATGTTCAAGTAGAGACGGCCTGTCACTGGAAACCGTACTTCATTTTCACGTAGACCACCTAGTTCAGGACCTTCAGACTTGTTTTTCTTTTTTTAAGGGGTGAGGGGGGGGTCAACAGGTAAAGTCCTGTTCTCACTAACTGTCAGTCATCCCCTTGGTTCAAACCCTGTGACCTCTGACCCTTTGGCCTCGTCAGTGTTTTACAGCGTGTCATGTTATGTTATGTTATGTTACATGTGATCACGTCTCTCGTTGTACTGCAGTCTCTCTCTCTCTCTCTCTCTCTCCCTTGTTTTCTCTCTTCTTCTTTCTTACGACACCAGCAGCTGCTGCCATGGCGACCGTAGCAGTCTGGTCTCCCCAGTCCGAGCGAA
Source organism: Cynoglossus semilaevis (assembly GCF_000523025.1). Taxonomy (NCBI): domain Eukaryota; kingdom Metazoa; phylum Chordata; class Actinopteri; order Pleuronectiformes; family Cynoglossidae; genus Cynoglossus; species Cynoglossus semilaevis. The sequence goes on along the minus strand of NC_024315.1, from coordinate 3,488,060 downwards.
TGTGTCGCAGCAGACAACGAGCCCACACACACCCTGGTGGTTCTTCCTGTATTGTGCAGCGGTCCAGTTAACTTGTGACTGAGTTACTGCAGTCGACTTCGTACAGAGGTGCAGTTACTCCCAGCGTTGGAGTTGTGTCTGATTGAGACCTGAATTTCCATGGGATGGAAATATTAGATTATTGAATATTATTGAATGTTATTAAATATTATCTTAGGTTACTGGGATTCTTGAGACGTGAATTTCCATGGGATGGAAATATTATCTTATTGAATATTATTCAATGTTAATGAATATTACCTCAGGTTACTGGGATTTTTTATAGATTTTTCAAGTATGTTGACCAGAGAGGTGCTGTTTGTCGGTTGCAAAAATGTGTTTTTGGCATTGGCCAAACCAAGACTATGATAATTGTGAAATAATTACATTTTTTTCTAGTCTTTAATGAAATAGAACAGTGTTTGATTGAGTCAAATATTCTATATTTAGAAGTGTAAGGCAGAATGAACAAAGGTTATGTTGTATAAACTGGACGGTCGAGGACCTCTGTGTCGTCCCACACTCTGCCAGCTGGGATTGTCAGCAGGTCCCGTGACCCTCATTAGGATTAGCCCTAAAGGTGAGATAAGGAATGGACGGATAATATCTTCAGAGCAGCTGCTCGTGAGTGCAGCAGAGTTTGAAAAACACATGAGAAAATTGAGGTGAAGTTCTGAGTGTGTTTCTGATCAAACAACAACATTAAACTGACACTCGCTGCTTTTTTACAGCTTCACTTTACAAAAGAGAGACAGAGAGAAATATTTGGTTTGCACCAGTATTTGAGAAGTGACTTGTACTTTTGTCAAGTTCTGCTTTTACAGATAACGGCAAAGATACTGAGCTGTGTTTGAATGATAACCTGAAGCTGGTGAATGCTGAACTTCCTTGTGACCTGGGGTGTTGACATCCTGTGTTCAGGCGTTCTTTTGTGAGTCATTGTGACTGAAGTGAACTGTTCATACAGTCTATGATCAAACTGGATTGGATTGATTGATTATCCCTCGTTCTTTGTTGTCAATTATGCATTAAAGGTCAGAAGATTAAAAAGGTCTCATAAATATTGTCTAGAAAGAGTTGGAGTGAAAATGATCAGTTTAAGGAGAACTCCAGAAGATAACTGGTCACAGCTGATCACTGCAAAAATGGTCTATCTATATATAAACAGTATATGGGTCTATTTATGTTCTATGTTGTCCTTTTTTTAATTTAATTGCACTAAAATTCTCTGTTTGTCACGGAGGAGGCGCTAAGGTCAACATTCAGATGAAGATATTGACCTGATGGACAAAGCTAAATTCAAACAACAGATTCACAAAAGTGCATTCACTCAATTTCACACACACACACAAAAAAACAGTTCTAGGGACTGACCGCCTTAATGGGCAGTTTGGTAGAAAGTGTTTGACCCTCTGATGGTCACGAGGTCTCCGAGCCGCGGTGTTCCTCACAGTGCCGGCTTTCATTAACTCCACAGACCTTGTGATCCCTCAGAGGTTGGAAAGCAATGATTGCATGCACTTACACACACACACACACAAAGACACACAAAGATATCACATTCCTCCTTTTTCATGGTTTCGAGGGCCTGGGGAATGTGAAGGTGCAACGAGTTCAAGCGTCTGAACTTTGGTTAACTTGACTTGACAAAAAAACAGAAGAAGAACTTCACACTTTTAGATTAATTAATGAAAAATCAAATCGTTGTTGTACCTCGCGCTGTCACAACTTCCTTTTGTTTTCCGTCACAAATCTCGGTGGGATTTTTCACTGACAGCCGAAGAAAACGCTCAGTAATTCAGTAAAGCCGTCTTTGCGTGTGACGCCAATTATTCTTGACCCTGACGATGATGTCTGCTTTCAAACCCAACAAACTGGGACATGCCAAAACCAATCCTGATTTGAAGTCAGAACAAACAGCGCGTAGGTTTGTGCGTGTCACCTGTGTTTGTGTGACTGGAGCCAGCAGAGGAAAAAAGCCTTGGAAATCGGAGGCACAAATTGTCGAGCGAGGAAGTCCCCAGTGGTGAGTTTATTTCCCATTAGAGCCTCTCAGGAGAATCTCAAAAAAAAAAAAAAAAAAAACTGTGTTACACCAACTAAAAACTCTGCTCCCTGAAGATGTTGCTGTCCTTATTACACAAAATGCCAAAATTCCCAGTGCGTCGGAAAAAAAACAACAAGGTTTTTTTACTACAGTAGCTTTTCCCGAAAGTCTCGAAAAACAGATGGAACCACGAACGAGTCGAACTGTAGGTGTTAATGTAAACAGGAACGACTGAAGTCCCACCGTGTTGAATCCAAGTCCCTTATTCATCCAACCATGGGGGAAAATTCACAGTGTGAGTCGATGCAACCCACGCAGGCTGCCACACAGGGGGCGCCGTTAAGTATGTGGTTCCTCTGGGGCTCAAACCCACTATTGGAACCGAGCTTCATTTCAAAGTCACCAGCTGTGGTTCGTAGCAGCTGCGGGTGGGTTTCTGTGTTCATTTTCATAGTCTCTGCCTCGAGAACAGAGAGTCCTGGGTTCGATTCCCAGAGGAACCACACACGTGCCGCCTGCCAGGGGCAGAATGGTTCTTTTTTTTTTTTTTAACCGGAGCAGTGGTGGCTTGGTGGTTAAGGAAGCAGACCTTGGGTTGGAAGGTTTCAGGTTCGACTCCTCCATCTGCCAAGTTACCACTGAGCATGGCACTGTCCCCACACGCTGCTCCCCGGTCACATTTGGTTGTGTGCAGTGGTGCAGTGGTGTGTCACAGTAGTTCACTTTCATTTCCTTTCCTTGTTTTTAGTCTTGGCTCTGTGGGTCAGAAATATTAAAAAGTTTGCGATAACTGTTGGCTCTTTGCCTCGTTGTTCAACTTTAACAGTCCATC
>NC_024315.1:3463191-3484993 GCF_000523025.1 Cynoglossus semilaevis | reverse complement strand
ACCGGGATTCGAACCTGCCCAGGAGGTGAACCCTGGGGTTCCACACCAATGACAGAGACGTTGCCTCTGGGCCAAAGAGCCACTAACAGTTGATTATATTTCCTAACTCTGTGATGGAAGTGTCGGCCACACAAACCAACCAGGAAATCCAGTGTTTGTAGGAATGTGTTTCTGAAACTCCTCACTGAAACGGTACCAGAGCACAAACGCCTCAGGAGTGTGAGTCCCATCTAACTGGACTGTAAGGAAGAGGCTGATGAACGGAGATGAATGTGGTGTTTCTTCTACAGAGAATTAGCCCAAGGACAATTTTCTCTTTTTCACGTCACTGTTTTTATGTGTTGAGTAAAGCTTTTTTTAACCGCTGTGAGTTAACGGAGGGTGCGATCATCCCACCCACATCATGTGATTGTGGGTGGGATAATAGTGGTCCATGTATGTGTGTATTCTTTGACCTGAATCCTGATGTAAGCCAGGCACTTGTGTGTGTGTGTGTGTGTGTGTGTGTGTGTGTCAGTGGCGAGCACACTCATTTTTCTCAAGAACACTCGTGGGCAGAGGCAGGGCCAGTAATGAGGGGAGATTGGAGAAAAGTGTGTGTGGAGGGAGGCAGAGAGAGAGGGAGGCAGAGAGGGAGAGAGGGAGAGAGGGAGGGAGGGAGGGAGGGAGTCACCAGGCAGGCCATGATGCAGGCTGGTTAAAAATAGCACCGCCTCCGTACCCTTTCTGCCCCCAACACTTAGCTCTGATCACCCCTTCTATATCATCATCATCATCATCATCATCATCATCATCATCTCCATTCTTAATAAAACAGGATGCAGGTGGGTGATGGAGATGTTACTGGCCCCTCCCCTAAAAGCGTAACGAGAGCTGAGAAGGTTAGTGAGGAAGGTTGAAGGTTAGGGACGTAAAGACGAATCGGTTAAAAATGGATAGAAATCATCAGAGCTCATTCACATCAGTTGAATTAAAATGGATCACACATCAGGGGGAGTAGGCGGAGTTAGCTTAAAAATTCACTGGTCATACCATGACACTACACACTCCGGTACAGTAGGTGGCGGTATGTGCCCATCAGAGGAAATCAATGAAAAACGTTTTTAACAGAAACGCACACTTTGATGTGATTTCTGGTTGTGTTCCAGTGGAACGATGTCTCAGACTGATGGAGTCAGTTTACAGCAGAGGTGACGTCTCAGGGACAGTTTGAATTTATGCAGGTTGAAAAAAAAAGTTTTTAACAAAGGGAAAAGGGAACCATGCTGGACTTTTATCACCATCCCGTGTGACTGTCACATCCATCTCCACCTCAGGCTGTTTGTTGTCGGTGCCGTCGGTGAAAGTACGGTCCCCTGTGCTGTGTGTTCTCCTTCGGTCTTCTGTCATTTGTCACACAAATAGAGACGGCAGCTGCATAAACCATCCGTCAACCCAAGGCTCTCTAATAGCTTTCGAACACACACACACACACACACACAAACATTCATCTTCCATCATTGCCGCCACGACATCGACACAGACGCTGCAAACAAACACAGACACGGTGAGCGTCCAGACCGTGTGGTCTGAGGGACTGTCAGTAGAACAGAGCTGTCTGTGTGCGGTCTGTCGTCAGAAGAAACACTTGACTGCCAGGTGGACCAAACACTGGGAGTGAAGGAGAGAGGAGGAGGAGGAGAGAGGAGGAGGAGGATTTGTTGGTGTCATTTAAACCGCTCCTGTTATCGATTCCATTTTGTAGCTCTTTGTTTCTCCACTTCTTTAGTTACGAGTCGACAGAGAAAAAGGAGACAAAAGACAGAGAGAGGAGGGGAAACAACAGCAGAATGTAGAGGCCAGTGATTGAGAAACAGATCTCATTCAGTGTGACCGTCTCACTGCGAAACAATTATCAAAATAATGTGTTAATTAAAATTATTCAGATTATATTTTTTGGACTCAAATGACGCCAGTGTAGCCACTGTGTGTTTTAAGTGAACTTCTTGTGTAACCTCTGCTTTTAACCCATGACCACAGTCAGCAGGGGGCAGTGTGTGTGGGCACAGTGCCATGCTCAGTGTTAACTTAAGCAGTTGGTGGATTCGAACCCGAAACCTTCCAGATCCAAGTTCGATCCATAACCACCAATCCACCGTCTGTGATTTAAATAATTACATGATACGTCCACCAGGCTGTGCTAAGCTAAATTTGGACTGATGTTCTTCAGCATATTTTATTTTTCATTCCTTATTAATAATATTTTTTTTCTGTCTCTTCAGCTCTTCTCTATTGTGATTTTTGGCTGCATCGCCAACGAGGGCTACATCAATAAACCCAGCGAGGTCGAGGTCTTCTGCATCTTCAACCGCAACCAGAACGCCTGCAACTATGGCGTCTTCATGGGCTCCATGGCGTTCCTGTGCTGCATGGCCTTCCTGGCTCTGGACGTTTACTTCCCTCAGATCAGCAGCGTCAAAGACCGCAAGAAGGCCGTGCTGGCCGACGTAGGGGTGTCGGGTAATCGAACCATCTCTGTTTTCTTCTGTTTTTTTTTTAACTCCTCCAAGTAGTCTTGGGACTTTATCATATTATTTATTTGGCCTAATATCATATCAGTTAAAGTGGTTCATGTTGCGTTGTACTTGTAATGTTAATTTAGCCTTGGTCAAATTTCAATCGTCATCTTTCGTCCACTGACGGTGTTGTCTTTATTTCAACTACTGATATTTCCGTCTCCAGCTTTCTGGTCATTCATGTGGTTCGTGGGTTTCTGCCTGTTGGCCAACCAGTGGCAGGTGTCGAACCTGGAGGACAACCCACTGATGGAGGGGGCCGACGCTGCTCGGGCAGCCATCACCTTCTCCTTCTTCTCCATCTTCACCTGGGTAGGAGTCTCTCCTCTCGTCAGTGTTGACATTGTCGTTTAGCTCGGTGTCGTTCTGTGAGTGGGCGCTCATTAAGGCCGAACAAATCATCGGTGTCGTTCTGTGAGTGGGCGCTCAATTAAGGCCGATGACGAACTAAGATTGTGATTTCTTTTTTTGTTCACTCTGCAGTCTGTGTGTGTGTGATGGTTTTGACTTGTGTTAAGTGTTTGTGGCTGTTGTTCCAACAGGGCGTCCAGACTCTCTTCTCTTTGGAGAAGTTAAAGAATGTGTCGTTTGAGGAGGAATACATCAAGCTGTTCCCACCGCTGCCCCCGCAGGCTTTAGTCTGACTTTGCCCTCTCTTCTCTCTCCTTCTGTCGCTCTAACCCTCTGACGCTGCTCTCAGACACTTCTTCACTGTTCAAAGGCTCCTAAATAACAAATGCACGTTCGTCAAATACTGCTGGACGGAAGTGCATCTGTAACTCAGCAGTCGGTCAATAAGTATAACTTAACTATAACTCTGAAAAATAAATTCCTATTTTTACTTTCTAATCGTTAGTATTTAAAGCACGGGAACTCAGGTAGCTGTCACGTGATCTCAGCTGTCAATCATGATGCAGCGGCTCAGATATTCTTATACGCTCTTATTTTATTTAAACTTGGTTTATAGTCATGAAATTTAAGATGCCATTTGGATTCAAGGTGACCTCACGAAATTTCTTGTTAAATCAGAAGACGTTGCCTCTGTGTGACGTCGTTGCTGTGAATCTTTAGAGGTGTTTTTTTTTTATTTGTTTACGGAAAACATAAAACGTGGGGTCACGGTTACAGAGGAGCTCAGAGAACAGACGTCTGCGTGTTAGACATCAGAGATAGAAAGATTTTTTTAGTTTTATCAAACGTATGAACATCAGCTGGATTTGCATATTTTTAATTCTTAACAAAAAAAACATGTTATTTAAACTCTTCAAATGATGTCAACTCCAAAAGTCCACAGGATGACTTTTTAATGGAGTTAAATCTTTTATTCAACTGTTAAATAAAATATTAGCTTGTTCAAACTGAAGTTAATTCGATGACTCGAAACTGTGCACACTCTTTGGTTATAAATAATTGTTTTAATTATTGAACACCAGGGGTCATTACTCTAATGTTATCACTGGAAGGAAACAAAACCAGGTGGAGATTTCAGTGTCGATGAAAAGTGTTTTTACAGCAACAAAAGTATGAGTAAAATCGCCTCTGATTTCATTAAAGACTGAAATTATCTCGGTGGTTTGGTCCGTCACGTCTTCCTTCATTGGTCTAGTTTCGTGGACTCATACAGTGTAGTGTGTACGACGCAGGGACATCTGTTCCTCAGTGGTTTCTCCCAGGAGTCAAACCGTAAAGATACATAATTACATAGAACTGAACTTTTCTGGCGAAAAACAAACGCCCTGCTCCACACTGCCTTCTACTTCCCTGACTAAATAAGAAACTTATTCTGTCTACGTAATATGTTTCAAGCTTTTCAACCAACTAACCGAGTCTTTTTGTCTCTTGTTTTTTTTTTTTCTCCACCCCATCCCTCCCCCCTCCCTGCTCTAACACCTCTGCATCCCTGCTTCACTGTCTTCACTCCCTGAATCTTTTCATCACTATCTTTGGCTTTTTCTATCTCTCTACCATTTCTAACACCAATCCAAGGCGGGGCAGTCGTTCCTGGCCTTCCAGAAGTACAAGCTGGGGGCCGACTCCGCCCTTTTCTCCCAGGAGTACTTGGACCCCAGCCAGGATGCAGCCAGTGCTCCCTACACCTCCTTCGGTGGGGACGACCTGGAGAGTCCAGGAGGCGGAGGAGGCCAGGCCAACAGTGACGCTGCCTTTGACGGCACAGGAGGCTACCAGCGGCAGGACTATTAAACTGTACCAGGGTTAGGTGTTTATGCAGTACCAGGGGAAAGTTGTCAATGATGTTGCCCGATATTTCTCAGTTAGAGAATATTCTTTTTTTTATTATTCTGCATTTCTCTATAAACTCAGCACTGATCAGTAATTCTGACCCACTGTTACAGATATTTAATATGAAAAGCAGTATTGTTTACTTCACTCAAAGAAATGTGTAGTTATTTGTTTACTTTTCAAGTCAATTTGTTTTGTTATCAGACCTCAACACCAAACGAAATGACAAAATGCTGGGCAACGTTTTCAGGTTTTTTTTGGCAAAAAGATGGAGGAAGAAAAAAAAAATCAGGTTCGTCTTGTGTTCATGTCAGAGAAAGTGTGTAACCGGGCGGAGATTATGAGATGGCGGTGACCTTGGGTTTAATAAGGAAAGAAAACAAACACAGCCATGTGTCTTCCGGGACAGTCACACTGTAGCAGATCGATGCTCGTGACCGAAACACCTTCATCGTCCGAGGTCCACAGGAAGTCAGTTACATGGTCTCTGTTAAATGAAACCCTCAGAAGAACCCGTGTGCGAGCACTGGTCTGCAGCGTATTGATTGCAAACAGATAGATGGCAGGTTTTCTGCCAAGTGTCCTCTCTTACTGTTGTTTTAATTGATGTGTGGATGTCTGTGTTTTCCTGTTTTCCCAAAGAACACGCTCTTTTTTTTATTTCTCAATTGTTGCCTTAGTGCCGACTGCCAAGAGAAAACAACAACACAGGACGAATTATAAACTCAATGCACAGGATCTGAGTTCTCATATGACAACTCTGGGCTTGATTATTATTCTTTAAGGTCCTTGTAGTACACGTGATATCCAAGCATATGACAACATTGAAGAACATTCCAGAATAAACAGTCGAAAATGGGAAGAGGCGACGCACTACGCTGGTGAATTTTCATTTGGTCTTTTTTTTTTTTTTTTCATTTCACCGCAGCAAATCATCACATGAGGCAACCGTGAACACTACGTACAAGTATTGTATGAAAATGCTTTGCTCCATTTTCCTGAAAGATAGAGTATACATATTATGCTACAAATATCTGTAAATCTGTAATTCAGTATATAGTAGTGTTTAACAGAAGATTACGGTTTATTTTAGGGCTTTATGCTTGTTCTGTAAAAAGAAAAAGAAAAAAAGGCAAAAGACAGAAATTCTCCTGTTTGTAATGTGTCGTTGTGATAACATTTATGATGAGGACATCTGTACCTCAGTCTGTTTGTTGATTTCAGAATCAGGGGATGTTTTTATTTTGGAATAATAATATCTGCTACTTAAAAACACACCAACAAAAAAAAATGTGACCAAATTATTGGAGTATAAATGCGAATATATACTTTATACTGTACAAACATGTAGGCTTAGAAGTGTGTACTCTGTCAAATAAATGGTTTTAAAAGAGTCATGGTAACTGTTAAGAAAAAAAAGATTGTGTAAAAGTGTTTGTTTTGATGTGTTTGATTTTAAACATTAAACTAATAATAAAAAATGTATTGTGTTATTCCCTGTCTTTTTCTCAAAGCCTAAAGTGTGACAAATAAAAAATATATACATAGATATATAATTAAACATACTTTTGCATCTTTCTATAGCACAAACATGGAAGTTTGTTGTTGTAGTTCACAGTAAAACCATGTGATGGCGGCATTGTGATGAAATCAAGGTGAAACAGCATGTGTTATATGTTCTTTTTATTTTTTTGTAATTTGGAATAATACTATTTTATACTTATTTAGCATAAAATATAAAATGTATGCATAATATAACATTTAACGATGAAAAATGTTACCATACGGAGTCAGGAAAAAATAAGCATGGCGATGCCTTCAGGTTCTGTCGGATACTTGTATAGACTCGTACATCTTTGTGCGTCTAAATTATTAGATGTCTGGATTTATACACATCTACTCAGTAGATTTAAAACTAATAAATAGAGTTTTGGTTAACAAAAACAAACAAACAAACAAACAAAAAACAAAATAAAGCGCGTATCTTGACGCATTGCAGCAGAGTAAGGTAGAAAATGTAATTTTACGAAGAGTCCGTGAATCTAACCACAGCAATCCAACATGGCGGCGCAGCGGAGGAATTTAATGCAGAGTGTAAGTGGAAATTACACAGTTATACGTTTCAGTTACATTAAAACAGCGTATAAAGTATAAATTAATATGCGTCTTGACTTCATGTAGCTCCCCAGTGTTGGTTTTTACTTGTTTGGTCTTCTTTTATTAATGTTCAGTGTCTTTGGGGGATGCTTTGCTAGCTAATTCGAAAGGGCTTGCTAACAGTTGACAGATCACTTTGACTGTAACATATTGAAAGTGGCATATGTAGTCGATTATAGTCAAGGCATTTATTTAAAGTTTTTATCAATATTTTTCAACATTCGTCAATTTTTGTTCTTTGTGCCACGCTTGTGTTAGCTGCGTGTTATAAACGTGTATAGCTAAGTTTATGTTGTATTCTTGTGTTTTATAGACGCAACACCGAAATCGACCACCAGGCAAAAGTCGATTATGATTAATAATACTTAATAATAGCTAGTTTAGTTTCCTAGGTCCCAATTGTAAATTATGATCAAATTGTCATGGGAAACAAAACAATGAAATTTGAATTCGGTTTGATTTATTTATAGTGCTTCAAATGATCAGATTTCTCCTCTTGTATGCAGCACCAGAGCTGGACAGATGACCTGCCGCTCTGTCAGCTGTGTGGGGTCGGCAAAGCCCCCAACTGTGTGTATGGATCTGACGGTAAAGGAACCCAGAGTCACCCCAATGAGGACGCTCACCTCAGGTTTAGGTGAGCTTTAAATAAGACCAGAGAACAACGTGTTTGTTATTTGTATCAGTATTATTAAGACAAGTCACTTTAAGTTAAATATAACATGTTCTGACAATGTATAATTTAAGACAGAAAATTGTCTGTGAATTCCCATGTTTTATTTTTGTGTGATCCTGTGCTTTAATTCCTTTTTTTTTCCTCTACCTTTTATAGGTTTTGACTTGAAACATGTAGCTGTTTTATAACTCCCCGTGTTTAATGACTTACATATTTGTTCCTGTTGTGGCAGGTACAGCTCAGGCAGAAGCAGCCATGTCTTTTTTTTCCACTAAATATCAGTCTGTCATCATGTGACGGCAGTAATTTACAGGCTCCAGTGTGCAGTGTTCCAAAACAGGAACTGTTCTCATCAACTGAGCAACACAGAGGGCGTACATGCCAACTGTATTTTATGTTAGTCCACAAAAAAGCCTGACGTTTATAATATTTTCCTCTCCATCAGAACGGAGGACGGTTGTTTCCTCTATGGTGTGTTCAATGGTTACGATGGCAGCAGAGTGGCCAGTTTCGCCTCCCAGTGTCTGACGGCAGAACTGCTGCTGGAACCACTCAAATCCAGTCACACGGACAGTGACGTCCGCAGGATCCTCACTCAGGTAGAGCGCCTTCACTTGGTTGAGTTAGAGAGTTGTTATTGTTTCATGTTGCTGTTGTGCAGTACAGTGCAATTTCAAAGAATACACAGAATATATTGATATGTTTGTATGTATGTTTCTAACAGAATTAGCTCCTAATATATTCATACTTTTTACTCATCGCACAAACGTGTTCTGACTGGGGTATTTTAAAAGTTCATGCCTCTGCAAGTTTCAGCAAATACTGTATTTACCCACTTCCTAGATGTACTTTATCACCTTAGTATATTGAATAAAATTGTGTCAAATATGTATTTTTTGCTGTAGTTTTTAGTTCATCAGACTGAAGATCCCTACAAAAAAGAAAACACTGAAAAATTGTCCACATTTTCCAGAGCTTAACTCGGTTTGCAGCGCAGAACTGCATTAGACTGACAAGTTAATCTGATCAGGGCCAATGGTTGTTTACTGCAGTGGAGATATTTATGGCGCAGTAGCTTCTAATGCTGCCTCTGTTGATATTACTAAAAGCTCATCTGTCACAAATGATCCCGTCTCCAAAGAGTGCTTTCACAGATGAAATGACCATCATGCAAATGAGTATGTCTTGTTGTTGTTGTTGTTTATGACCATCATGCAAATGAGTATGTCTTCTTCTTGTTGTTGTTGTTGTTCCAGGCCTTTGATGTGGTAGAGAAGAGCTACTTTGACACTATAGATGATGCTCTGGCTGAGAAGGCTCATATGTCCACATATGTCGTGCCACACAGTGAGGTACAGATACATGCATGACCATTCAGTGCATAATAAACATTTAATTTAACCTCAAGTTTGAACAAATGCAAACACAGGATTTTTTTTCAATAAAAAAAACTTTGTATCTAAATTTTAATATTTTTGAAAAGATTTTGTCTTTTCTTGTGGCAACATGACAATGTTTAAGTCCGAGAGTGTGCAGTCATGCAGATCAGTGGAGGAACAAGGAACAAATGCAAACACAGGATTTTTTTTTCAATAAAAAAAACAGGAAAAATATCACTGCTGTCCTTTTAGCTGTGCTTATACTTTTGGATTTGCACCAAAAAGTTACAGTTTTTCAGGGTGATTTTTTGCCCTCTGAAGCACTCGTGTACAGAACTATTTTTTGATCTGGACAAAAAGAAGTCGATCAAACTGATCATGTTGAAGGTTGCCTGTTTAGTGCATTTGTGTGCTCCTGATTCATGACACTATAAGTCAATATCTTTTCCTACATCCAAGTCAAAACCTCTGGGAACCAGTGTCTCTGTCTTTTCTTCCACCATCATTTTTCAGTAGTTTTTACTTTGGTAATAAAATGTTTTCCTCTTTTCTCACACTTGGATTTGTTCATCCTTGTCATTAATACCTATTATCTCATTAACCACTTCTTTAATTTCATCTCACCTCCTGCTTATTTATGTCTTCTGCTTTTCATTGTTTTGTTTTAATTCCCTTCTCCCCTTTTATCTAACACGTACATTTACCTGACTTACACACTACTTCCCTGTCTTCTCCCCGTTGTTGAATTCCCTTGTCTCCTCAAATCCTGGCTGCACAGAATGTGTCATTCCACCAGCTCTCTCCTCAGAACCAGAAGGTCCAGGAGCGACTGAAGGAGCTGGAGCAGGAGGTGTCGGGAGGAGCGACCGCTGCAGTGGCACTGATCCTTAACAACAAGCTCTACATCGCCAATGTTGGTATGGACACCGACTCTTTAACTCTACTACACTAGTATTGTACTGTATTCAGATAGTACTGAGAGTTTTTTAAAACGTCAGTGTCAGCGTTACGCCAGTAGAGGGCAGTCTTTGAAAAGCTTTCTCACAAGGTGTTTGTGTTGTAAATGGAGAATTGTAAACGGTCGAGAAAATTAAAGAAGAAGGAAGAATGAGGGGGGTTGTTTTGTTTGGTATACAGTTCAACTTTTTTTTTTTTACAAAAGTAAAACAGAGACTGCTGTTGAACAGGAAGTCATTGGTTTTGGAATTTATTATACCCAAAATAATACTTTTTAATCTCCTTATTCACACCTGAAGTTTACAAAACAGATGTCACGTTCAACGTTATTGTAGTTCAATTCATTGACGCCGCTCCACACTTTGATCATAATAGTTTAGTAGTGTGGTAACAACACATGACTCCGTCTGTCCAGTTGTATTTGTGGTTTTTAGGATGTTCCATCACAGTTTTTTCCCCACAGCTCGTGATTGAAATTTAATGACTTCTTTGATTTCACAAGGTCGTGTGAAAACAAAGCCACAGTTAGCTGCAGAACAATGGTCTGGTGGTAGTAGCCAGTGGTAGTTGTAGTGTAGCTGAAGGCTATTTCCTGAGGGTGTGTACACAGGGTCGTTGAGTGAGGTCATTGGAGAACAAAGCCTCACGCCCTGCATTTTATGTTAAAATGTTGAAGGAAACAAAGAAAAAATGTTAGGAATTTTTCTTTGCAAGATCTCAAGTTTTTTGGTCTGGTAAATTCAGGGAGTGGTAGTGCAGGAAAAATCCCCTCGTAGATTTCCCTCATTCTTTTACACACAGCCTAACATTTTCTGCTCAGTTTTTTTCTAAATGTGCTACTTTGAAAGTGAGTGAAGTTATTACATCAAAGTCCAAATAGTCCAAGATGAAAATCTTTACCTTGTATATTATGTATTTTGAGTCATTATTAACATGATGAAACTCTCCACTTTTTAAAAGTTTATTAACATGATGAAACTCTCCACTTTTTTAAAAAAAATTTTGAGTCATTATTAACATGATGAAAAGTTTTTTATACCTACTTTATAAGAAGTCTTTAATGCTAACAGCAGAAACACAGTCAGTCCAAATGATTTCACAGCCACAGGCTAGCTCATAGAGGAAATATTATGTTCACACTAAAAAAAAAAAGTGCTTGAACTGACATTTCCTGAATCACTCATGGTACAGAAAGTATTAAGTTGCCCACAGAGACCAACGATTTGAAGGTCTAGACAGGATTATTAAAGTGAATATTCTGTGCTCCACGGCCAGTGTTCTTCTAGACATTTGAAACTAATCTGGCTAAAACAATCACGTCACTTAAATCTAGATTTTGTCGCTGGATCTGCTCACCACCAGTGCTCATTTGCCAAGGTTCACTACGACTCCTTGGACTAATCTCGGGGCAAAATCACATGCCCCGCCAGAACACACTTGTTTTAAATTACTTGCAACTTTATTAGGAGGGAAACATTTTTTTCCCACAGAGTCTGTGTTCAAGGCTTGAGGACAGATGTTGGGACTGGAATTCAAAACAAACAACGACATTAGTGTTTGATTTTTTTGCCCCTGTGAAAGACAAAAAGGAGCAGTGGTGTCCATGATTGGACACCTTGCCTTGTCTGGATTGGAGACAAGGCAGCTGTCATTAATATTTTAACACACAATCCTCACCTCCAGGATCCATGGAAGGCCATCACACGGGGATACCGGGGAAACCCCCCCCCCCCCCAGAGGAGCTGTGGCCATTTTTAAATCTTCCATAAAGCGCAGCTTTAATCTTGTGATCCCTTCATGTTGTTCCTGTCCTTGGATCTGGTTATTTAAGCATACCTGAGGATATTTGTTTCACTCTTGAGTATGTATAGCCGACAGAGAATTATTTTTGTTTAGTTTTTCTGATGCGACTCACAACAAAAATAGGGGTCGAGGCCTGTGGTGAGCCCTAGAGTTCGTACTCGGCAGAGCATGGACCCCACAAAGAATGAATGAATGAGGTCATTAAAATAATTAGAGATAAAATATGTAACACATGTTGGTGAGCTGTGTTTGTAGCTCGTGAAGTACTTCTGCTCAATCCTTTGTGTTTTTTCTTCTCTTCTTCTTTGTATAAACACATTTTGTCTTTTGTGATTCCAGGTACGAACAGAGTACTGCTGTGTAAGTCCAGCAGCGATGGACAGAACCAGGTCCTGCAGATTGGACGACCGCACAGTACCGACAACGAAGACGAGCTGCAGAGACTGGCTGCCCTGGGTGAGTGAGTACGAGTGTCGTAGCTGAGCGACTTAAACCAACAACCCCTTAGACAACATTCACTGATCAATAATGTCAAATAAATCCAAATGTACCCACAGGTACAGTCTGAATCAGAATCCTTTCATATAGAATTCTTTCAGTTATCTGCAGGATAAGTCAGTCAACAACAGGGAAGCGGACATTAACGAAGATCGTTTGGACCGGAGACCAACTCCGGGTCGTTGGTCCAGGGCGGGCGGCCAAGCTAATGTTTTCCCATTGAGACTTGTGCACAGCAGAGGATATACATACACTCGTGTGGCTGTGCAGCAGACGCATCACTTGCGGTCTGGCACCTGCAATAAATATAAAGGGGAAATTGGCTGCATTGATTTCCAGCAGCTCATGCTGCTCCGTTAGATGAAGAGGCAGAGCTCCATCTCCCTTTGTTCCCCGCCTGCTCTCTTTCCATCTCTGCCAGCTGGAACAATCATAATTGCTCTGGTTTTTCTTTTTTTTTTCTTTTTTCCCGTCCCCACTCCGAATGATTTAAATGAAATGGCAGTCATTCCATTAAACGCAGCTGAAGGTGACCTGTCCCCCCATATTTCCATCCACCTGCAGACATATGCATCCACCCCTTCCTCCCAACTGCCCCCCCCCTCCTCCTACCTCAGCTTTAATTTACTCCTCTTGTCCTGCTGCGTTTTTACTCTTTTTCTTTTTTTTTTTATCCCTCACAAAATCTGCTGCTCCTTCCTCCACCTCGCTGTAACTCATCCACCGTCGTTTCCTCTTCTCTCCTCTTTTCCTCTCTTCAGGGGTGGATCCCGCTCGTGTGAGGCAGGCGGGGCAGATCGCGGGGCAGAACAGCACCAGGAGGCTCGGCGACTACAGGGTCAAGATCCACTACAATGAAATCGACCTGCTGAGGTGAGGTCAAAGTTCACAAAGATATACTGTAAATACTGCGTGGCACCAAACTTAACTTTTTTTTTTTTTTTTCACAACTTCCTGCTGTTCGCCTCACTTTAATGTTCAACTTCCTGTTTTTGTCTGTTGTTTAAAAAACAAACTGATCTTCTCACGTGATCACAGCTCAGTCGAAGAAATGATATTGACTTTTCCTTCTCGGAGCCAATCAGTAGTGTGCAGAAAATTGGTGTCATCAACGTGGCAATTATTCGGAGCCATTTCGACTCATTAGTTAAATTAAGTTATTAACCATAAGAACATCTTACACAGCGTGGCTTTGTTCATATTGTCTTTCGTGTAAATGACTAATTGTTCTGTCTGCTATTATTCTCTTTGTAATGGTAATTATTCCATTGAACTATTTTCCTATGACGACCTTTAGTGCGGCCAAGGGAAAACCGATCATTGCAGAACCGGAGATTCATGGAAGCCAGTCCTTAGACAACGTGTCTGGTTTTTTATTGCTGATGTCAGAAGGTCTCATCAACGCCCTGGAGTCTGCACACGGCCCCGAACAGGCCAATCAGGTGAGTCTGTATTCATTCAACTATAATATATATACATATATATATATACAGTATGTAAAAGACTTTTTTTAAAAAAACCTAATTTGCTTTAATCAGCCAATTGTCCAGTTGCGTCCACTGTCCTCACATGTCCTGTATTTTTAAATAAAGACGCCCGACTGTCCCAGTTTGTCTCGTACTCTCAGATTATTCCCCAGTAGACTTTTAAAAGAACCTTAAATGTGTCCTGTGACGTGACCTACATAGATGTGTGCACGACACCAAAGCTGTGACTTTACAAAAACAAAGGACGTGATGACGTCAGGAGGAAAAGACACAGTGTCACGAGGCTGGTGTTAAATACATCTGGAAGGAAGACTTCAACTACTGAGTGGATCGGGAAGCTGCATGTGTGAAACATTTGGAAAGTGAACGTGAAAGTGAACTACCTGTCATTGTGACACAGCACACAATCAAATGTGCCAGTGGACTCGGACCTGAAACCTTCCGGACCCAAGTCAGCTTCCTTCCTTTCTGAAAGAACAGAGAAAGACGAGTGAGAACGTGCAATTTTTGACTTGGTCGTCTGCTCTGACCATTTGGTTTGTGCTGCTATCACCTCAGAACAAGCAAAATTCCAAGCATGTTTTTTGCTTCAATAAGTCAGAATCAGAGAATCAGGATCAGGATCAGGAAGACTCAGGGCCAGGGTTTCACAGCAGCTCATACAAGAACATTTGAAGAAGCAATTACAAATGCTGTGATGTACAAATGAATATTTGACAGTAAAAATTAGAAGACTGCAAAAATATGGACACATTTTCCACTAATTGAATTGCACTGCAACAAAGTGACCGTTGAATGGTGATAGAATGTTGAACATGAAAGGCACAAATACTAACAGGAAGTCAGAGAGAGGTGTTGAAAAGCCACATGAGCAAAAAAAAAGGCCTTGGTTTCTGTTTTTTTTTTTTTTTTTATCATCTGTTTTTTTACTCTCTTGTCACCTTTTCTGTTCAACCGCCCACTTCTTGCTTTAAACTACCATATCAGTGTCTCTGTTTTTTTTTCTGATTCTCCATCTCCTCTGCTGTCACTCCAGGAAATTGTTGCCATGGTAGCAGCAGAGCTGGCACAGCAGAGCAGTCTGGGGGTGGTGGCTCAGTCAGTGGTGGACCGCGTCAAGCGGCTGCACCACGACGTGTACGTGTCCGGACGTCAGCGGGCCACCTACTGTTCTCGACACGAAGACATGACCCTGCTCATCCGTACACTCAACTACCCGTTGGCTGACGGAGCGCTCACGCCCACTCAGGGTACGGTCAGTATATGGTATACAAGACGCACACCGACTGACCTCCACACTGACTCCACCTACGTCCTATTTATCTAAGTCTATGATTCAAATCTGTTATTTAACGCCTCGAACACTCGACTTTACAAAACGTCATATCCTAAGTCTATGATTCAAATCTGTTATTTCACGCCTCGAACACTCGTCATATTTTATGTCTCATCAAGAAACAGAATATATTCTTAGATGCCTCCCAACCAGAAAACTTTTTTTTTAAATAAAGTTGAAATGTTTTTCACCCATATTCAACACTTTTTGGTCCCTGTCCTGAGCTTGGACATTTTCTATTCATAATACTAGGATACACAGCCTTGGTTACAGCTGCTGTTTTATGGCTGCATATGTACGTAAATATATGAATGTCACAGTGGAGTTCTTCTTCCAGGCGGTCGTATCTACCCTGTGTCGGTGCCTTACTCCAACAGCCAGAGCACCAGTAAAACCAGTGTCACCCTCTCACTGGTGATGCCCTCCCAGGGCACGCTCACCAATGGAACCAACACAGCCTCCACCTTAGAGGAAGGCACCCCCACTCCGGGGTGAGTACAGTTTGACCCCCATCTCCTCCCCTGCTTGTTTTTCCTCTCCTTTGACTGTTAAATCAAAAGTGGAACTCCTTTGCATGTTTACTTTCATTCCTGCAGAGGGTTAGGCCTCTTTAACTTGGCTGGACTTTGGTACCACCTTTTGGTTTACTCTGTGACTGATCTGTTCCCTTCCTGCCCTTAATGGGTTAATTGTCGTGTTTGTTGTAGAATTATCGTCGTTCCTCCCTTTGTAGATTTGCTTTTGTTCGGTTTTGAGTCTCCCCTTTTCTTTCTTTTCTTTGTTTCACTTCCCAATTTTTCAGTTCAATGAGTTCTGGATTATTTTCATTTTGTAAAAAAAAAAAAAAAACCTTTAGCAAATGATGTCAGTATCATGCAGTTTAAATACTGCTGTGTTAGTGTGTGTCCTGACTCCTCCTGCCACTAATACTCCACAGCAGCTTATACAGAAGAAATATAGCGCACATCATACATGGCCACAAGAGGGCATCGTCTGCACTCGTCACAGTTGATCAATGCCACTGCAGCGATGGAAAAAAAAAACAATGACACGACTAAACTGCATGTCAGGAGTAAATTAACCACATGTGACCTAATTCCAAATTCACTTCCCTTTTTCTCCTGTTAGTGACAAACAGTCACATCTTTATCTAAGGTAAACATTTCCTGAAGGTTTACGGCCCTTAAACAAATGCTTGTGTTTATTGCCTTGTGTCGGTGACACCGGGAGGAATGTCGTCAACAGCACAACTGCAGAGCACAACATTTCTTCAGTGAGTTAAATAATAACACTTTTAGCAATTTTTTTAATTCAGTTTTTACCAGTTATATACAGTAGTTGTTTTGCTGTTATTTATGTGCTGTTATATGTGGTTCCTCTGGGAATCAAACCCAGGACTCTCTGCTTGCAAGGCAGGCGTGCTAACCGCTACACTATAGAACCAAAAATGTAAAAAAAAAAAAAAATTAATTAGGACAAATTTTATGAAATGTTCTGAATTTAGTGACTGGAACAATAGGAGTGTCATTAGAACAGAGGAGACGACCAAGGCAATAATGAAGAAGACCACAGATGAAGCCGTTGGACTCACGTCCTAATCTCTCCTTCTCGTTGTCTCTCCTCACCGATGTCCATCCCCGCTCGTTTAGCACCTTTCAGCCCACTTGTTGCCAAACCTGCGTTGACGTCCTGCAGCCCATAATTGAACTCCCTGTTTACCCTCTCCCCCCTCTCTCCCTCTCCACCATGCCTCCTCCCCCACGTCCTCTGTCCAACTCCACCTCTCTCCTCTGCCTGTCTACCGACATCACGGACGCCGTCCCGTCCTCCGTCAACCCGACTTCCTCCTCCTCGTTTCCCTCCCTCGTACCCCCTCTTCCCTCCTATCCACCTTTCTTCTCCTCTTCCTCCTCCTTCTCTCCCCCCAGCAGTCAGAGTCCGACGGCAACCCTCCAGTCCACCAACACCCAGACGCAGAGTTCCAGCTCGAGTTCGGGAGACGGACGCTTGTTCAGCCAGCGAGGCAGTCAGGCGGCGCAGCCCGACGAGACTGGCCGGGTTCCACCGTATGTGGACTTCAGTCAGTTTTACCGCCTGTGGGGGAGCGACCACTGTGACGGTCAGAGCACCCAGGGAGGACTGGGGCCGCAGTGATGATGATGACACGGCTGCACCGTCACGTTCTGGCAGCAGGGGGTGGTGTGGTTGTTGGGCTATTAATGTCACATGAGGGAAAAACAAAAACAAAAAACAAAAAACTGTGATAAAAACAAAAACAAAAACAAAAAACAAAGTGACCTGCAGCGAATGTGCATGATGGTGTGTGGATGAAGGACCATGAAGCACCATGTGGAAAGAAGTCATCCGTGAAACAGTGACCACCAGGTGTCAGTACACTCCTCCATGTCTCCTCAATAGGTGTTTGTCATGAACTATTGTAAATATTTGTAATTCCGTCTGTAGCTCTTTCTATATGACATGACATGACATACATATACTGTATATGTATGTGTGTATATATAGTTCTATTATATATATATTATATGTATGTATACATGTGTGTATATATATATACATATATGTATATATATATATATATAAACGTATGTATTTATACATATATGATGTCTTTAAACTCTGATGGTCATTTCTGGATGTATGGCTTTAAAATTAAATGAAACAATGTTTGTGTGTGGAACAGTTTTTCATATGTAATGAACGATATTAACCAAATGATCAGTTGAGTCTCTGGACTTTTCCTTTTGTTGCTTTAAAGTATGTTGCTTTTGTATTTGCTGATGTGAAGATGAGTTCGACGCCCCGTCTTACAATACATGTCCCTACTACACACTGTAGAATTCAATTTAAATTCTTGTTTTAATTGCTCATGCACTCCCTTGGCGATCATACTGGTAGGTCCCGATCCACCTGTTGAGCACAGTTGCCTCGCATGTATGCAGCAGGTAAACTTAAAAAAAGTCAAAGCTGTTAACACCAACTGTCTTTCCTGAAGAAGTTAAACCTGCGGCTGTAGTCTGTGTCAACACCTTCTGAGTGTGTTCTGCTGGTGCTTGTGCAACAAAGCGTCCTTTGGCCCGAGTCTCAGGTCAGCGTGTGTTGACATAACCTGGGTGTTTTCATAAACTCATTTTGCTGAATTTCTTCAACTCCAACTCCCCAAGCTGCTGGTTTAATCTGCTCCATCAGATGGCAATGTGGTGCCATATTGTATTTTCAGATCTGCCACATTACTGTAATATCTCCAGGCGGTCTGAGCCTTCAGAGTCAGATAGACTGAATATGAGCCTAGGAACTGGTTGCCAGATTTTGTTTCTTTCTTTTTTTTTTCTTATTTTAATATCATCTTGTAACCTGAGGCGTTCAGGTTTTGTCAGAGTGATTGTAAACACAGGTGATCTTTTTACCCCGTGGACAGGTCCATCTACCACGGGACAACAGAATAAGGAGGGGACATAATAACAAGTGTAACCCAATCAATCCCCTTGAAAACTCGCATAAAAGGTTGCCAGTTACACAACACTCCTGTTACTGGCCGTGTGGGCGTGTCCACCGAGTACAACGACGCGACTGGTGAGTCTGCCTACATTTGTCCCATCCCTGGGTTCAGCCCAGACTCACCTGATTCTTCTCACTGTTAATGACAGAGATTGTTGGTGTCACCTGGGAGTGAGCAGATCCCACCTGGACTACAACGGCCCGGACCTGGTGCTGCACACCTCCTGCTCCTGTCCTGCTCTGAACGTTGCATGGCAGAGGAGTAAAGAAAAATCACACACACATACGCACGCACACCCAGGAGAGAAAAAAAAGAAAGGTAAATACAAAAGGTTTTCTGATTTAATCTATTCTTGCAACTGGGAGTAGGGAGACCTGACGTCATGTCTGTTACTATTTAAGGACCGTAGTACAGGTGTGTAGTGGTGGGTACTTTTACTGTTGTGTTGACATGGATTCTCAGCTCAAATCTTTGCACCTGTTTAGCTCTAAATACTAAATTCAGTCTTGGATTGTCTTTGGTTTTTTTAAGCATGCTATAACTGTCTTCATAACTGTGTCATTTCAAAGTTGTTTTTTTATGTAAAAAAAAAAAAAAGCAGTGAAAAACAACTCCAGCAAAGTTCAGAATTGCCGCCTGACTTCCTGAAGCACTTGAGTTTTTTTTTTTTTCTGCTAATGAACAGTTGGAGCACAGGGGAGCAGCCCAGCAGTTGAAGTCATTTATGTGTTTGAAGCTGAAATGAGTTCAGATCAAAAATGCAAAACAAGAGGCTTAAAAAAAAACCACAACAAAATAAGGCGGTACAATTAGAGTAAATAAAATTGTTTGCAAGATAAATAGCACAGCGTGGTAAATTGCTGTCATTTGGCCAATAAGTCAATACTGGTTTGTTAGTTTTACTGGGCAGCTCCCGTTTTTTTTTTTTTTTTTTTTTTTTTCTTTGTTTTTGTGTTTTTTTCTTGAAGCACTTCCTCTTAAAGGATTTTCAGCAGGGATTTAAATAAGAATAGAAGAATGTCATGCTGTTCTTACACCTTGAAAAGCAGGTGTATAAGTGTTTGGTCTTCAGCCTGAGGCAAAGTCAAACAGAGTCTTGTGCTTGAAGCAATACTTTAAAAAAAAAGAAAGAAAAAAACTCTGTCTTTTACTGTGAGATTTTATGAAGTTGTTGTTGTGAGGAGGATTCGTGAATATCCTAATGAACTTTTTACTGCAGTTGTGCCCTGAGATTGTGTGTCTGTGTGAGTGTTGGACTGTGGAACAGGCTGCCTTTAGCATCTGCTTCATTTGTAGACTTTGAAGAGCGGCGCCGCGGCTCACATTTACTCTTCTTCCTGACCTTTAGCTTCTGTTTGGTCAAAACAAAAACTGATCTTCATTTGTTCTTTGTTGCCGGAGGTTGACTGTGAGTCTGACAAGGAGGTGAGCCTGGAATGTAAACAGGAAGAGGAAAAAAAAACAAAAAACATTTAGAGAAGTCGTCCACGTCAGGTTACAGTGATGCAACGCAGCGATTTCCACATTACTGCGACTGCTAATATGAACGCGTTCATAAATAATAATAATAATAAATACTAGGACTTTTGGAGAAAATTGTTCATGTTTTGATGTTTAAATTTCTGGACTCTGACTCGTGGGCCGGAAGTGTAAAATTGTTCATGTTTTGATGTTTAAATTTGTTCCCTCAGTATTAACTCCAGCTCTTGCCAGAAATAACATCAGTCATTTGGTAAAGCACTAACAGTAAATGGTGATTTGAGTTCTGGACAGATGTGGACTGACGGTCTGTGCTATGCTAATAAGCTATTCTTGGTTTTTTTTTTTTTTGTTTTTCTAATGTCATGTGATCTTTGCAGCTTGATTCTGGACTCTGACTCGTGGGCCGGAAGTGTAATGATAATTTAAATTAATAACTGAATTTAGACAAGTTTGGCGGGCCGGATAAAATGCCAAACTGTCCGTATCTGGCCCTCGGGCCATAGTTTGCCAAATCGGATCTAGATTAACGTAAAGTATTATCAACTAATCACCACTGGGGGTTTTCAGATGGTAAAATTTCACAATTCCCATTGTGGCCTGGGAGTCAAAACATTCTCTCTCCCAAAGTTCATCACAAACTACTGACGTTACTACTACGACACTTTCACCTTCCTTAATGTTTCGAAGATGGTTTCAGGCCTAGATTTCCTACTATTGTGTATTTTTAAATGTAAAGTCATTATAAAAATCCCTAACAGATCCTGCCGCTGCCGTTTGCTCTGTTCAAACCTGTTTTTTGGGGGTACTACAGTAAAACAGGTCCAGAGACATGTTCACTCTTATCAGTCCTGGACGTGTGGCAGCAGGCGTTCATTAATTCAACGCCCTCCTGTTTTTATATTTTTATCTCCGGCTCCAGATCTCTTTCTATCATTGTGAAGTTTTGTGAAAACTGAAACTGTAGCTGACGCCGTCTCGGTCTGAACGCAGTCTTTTCAAAGTCTAGCTAAACCCTCATATCTGCAGAGTCATCTGAGAAGGCTTTTCCTGAATATTTCTCATTCTCACGTCTGCTTCCTGTGCATCGAGGAAAAAGAACCCACGTTCAAAGTCTGCAGAGTTTTCAGATTTCTGTTTTTTTTCTCTCTCTCTCTCTCTCTTGATCTCACAGAGCTCGGACCGAGCTGTGAAACAGATGTGACATTATAGACGGATCTTATAGATGTGTTCTGTTTCTCTGGTTCCTCTCTTGTTCAGCACTTCCCTTCTTTTCATAATTGCTGTGAGACTTCAGTAATTCTCTGAAGTCGCTTTAATTAAATTCTTCAGATTGGTCTGGAGGCGGTTTGAGGTTCCGTCGCTTATTTTTTTGGACCCTATAGCGTCGTTAAGATTCCGAGTTGCAGGTGCAGATGTGCTGTTTTTACAGTAGGTGTGAAGATGATGGAGGGAAAACAAGCTGTTGTTTTAAAGTGCGTCAGGTGACGGGCTGTAAAAAGCTGGGCGTGAAAGACGCAAATCAGCAGCGCAAACAACACGTTAACTGCAGCGTAACTTCCACAAAACTGAGATGGAAACCGATGTCAAAGTTTTTGTTTCAGTGTCTGTTGAAAAACAACAGCGAGGAGAGAAAACCTGTTCTGGGTTTTTGTTTTGGGAGCTCATCATTTCATGGCCCTGTTTAATGAGACAGCATCCTGTCGTCAGGGACCGA
>NC_024315.1:3450020-3462694 GCF_000523025.1 Cynoglossus semilaevis | reverse complement strand
CAGTGTGAGTCACCGACCGCTCACACACAGTCTTTCTACCTGTTCATTTGACGTAGCCTCAGGCCAAACTAGACGATCTGCTGCCGATCACTCTGGGTAACGGACGACGTCGGCCATGTCTCGCCAGTTTTCATCGCATCAGAATCGATGCGATGCATTTACTGTATCGTCCTCGACACAATATCGTGCAACGTTTGCCTGCCTTTTTTTGCACGTACTTTGATTGTGTGCCAGTTGTACTCAGTGAATCAGCTAAAAAATGTTTCCACTGTGGAAGTGTTTATTTCTGTAATGGCCCTAATGGATATTTAACTGACCTTTTATCCCAGTTTCAACAGTAAGACTAAAAATAACCTTTTCACCCCCGGGGGCAGTTTTGCATGTCACTGCAGCAGAGACGCTCTGTGCGCAGTAATAACAAATATATAAATAGATACGACAGTAATAACAACATATGTAGATATGGGATATATTGTTGAACAATTTAAAAAAGGTCAACTACTGATCAAAACCTGAACCAATGAAGTCTCACCGTGAACAAGGTTCAACTGTGTGATAGTTTGACATTGTTGATTGTTCTTCTGTGTCGGCGGCCATCTTGAATTCTTTATTATTATTATTTATAACTACATTGTTCTTCTGTGTCGGCGGCCATCTTTAATGATTTATTATATTCTTTATTATTATTATTTATAACTACTTATTAGATCTTTTATGGTTTATTATTTTAGAAAGTTCATGCAGAAAGTCCAACTGTAGAAGATGAAACCAACAATTATTTTTGGTACGTGCATTTGCAGTGTGGACTGCTGCCTGATGGGGGCAGCATTCCAGGTCCTCCTGCCCCCCCGTTCTGCAGAAATCATGTCAAGGTTTGGAGAATTTGTGAACTTTTAGCAGAGACATCATGTGGAGCTGAACACAAAAGTGTCACTGAAGCAGCAGCGATCTCAAAACTCAGCTCCTCCTCCTCTTCCTCCTCCTCCTCTTCCTCCCCCTGCTCCTCCTGCTCCTGCTCTCCTTCTCTCTCAAATTCCCCACTTTATATTTCCCTCCTGTGATGCACCCCTCCACTCCACCGCTGATAAGCAGCATAACGGGGAGGAGCTCCTCTCTCTCCGGGCTCCTCCTACCCACCCCTACGTTCTCCTCTCATTTGCCCCCCCAAACACTCGTATCCACCTCCCTCCCTCTCCTCCTTCGTGCGGGCTTTGCTCGATCGAGAGGGAGGTTGATGAAAAAGAAGTAAAAGACAAGAGAGCCGGGGCGTAGGGGGGGCTCTGTGTTCTAGCAGCCAGCGGAAAAGGCGTCGTTCGCCGGGGCGCATAGAGAGGAGGAACGGAGGAAAAAGGAAAGAGAAACGGCGAAGGAAGGAGGCGACAGAGGAGGCTCGTAAACACGACAGAAAACGACGAATAGGACGACAGGCAGCGGCGATCACCTCCACCACCACCACCACCACCACCACCTCCTCATCGCTCCATCTCCATCCTTTACTGCTGCTGGATCGCTCACTCGGTTTTCGCCCCCGTGGTTCCGAACCGTTTCCTACCACTTGGTGTGTCGCTGAATAGAACATCAGAGAGGAGGAGGAGGAGGAGGTGAAGGAGGAGGCTGAGAGCCATCACTGCCACAGACCGGACAGAGAGAGAGAGTGGGGGGGTGAGGTCCAGCCCGGGACGATCATCTGATCCGGCGGATAAATAAGAGAGAAAAGAGGAGGAGGATAATAAAAACGCAGCGAGTGATGATTGAGTAAGAACGGGGACTGGGGGGGGGGGGGGTCATCAGTTCCCCCGGTTTGTTGTTACCGAGACTCCGGCATCACCAGTGCGATGGCATAGAGGCTCCTGCAGCAGCAGCATCACAGCAGCAGCAGCATCACAGCAGCAGCAGCAGAGTCCGGTCAGTCCATGAGCCCAGCTCATCCACCATGAACCTCTGAAGAAATCCGACACAAGCACAGATGGCACAGAGGAGATGCTGTGTGTGTGTGTGTGTGTCAGTGTGTGTGTGTGTCCTTTTATATTCAGTTCCGGGACACAGAACCTTTGAAGGGGTTGAAAGGATCCAGAAGGTTAGTGATGTGGTCAGATCTTGATCTTAGTATGTGTGTGTCAGTTGAGTTTGTGTGTGAGTGTGTGTGTGTGTGTGTGTGTGCAGATGTCCTGGCCTTTCACTGCTGGTCAGGTGATCAGGGTGTAGTGTAATGAGAGCTCGAAGCTTTACCACCAAACCTGCTAAAACGGTCCAATCAGTGCCAGTCCTGGAGCGTGTCAGCTGATGGTGTTCCTGTGTTTGGATCCACACTTCCTGGATTTTGTGGATCTTTTTTTTTTTCTGTTTTTCTTCGCTGCGTGTCCTTGAGTGACTGCGTGGTATTTCTGTACCTCCCACGTGTGGTGTTGGTTTTCACACCCCCCAAACCCCCTTCACTCCCCCCTCCACCTGAGCTAATGTTAGCCTGGTCACAGAGGAAAGGCCAACAACGTAAACTCTGCTTCCTCCCCCCCCTTCCTCCCCCCTCCTCCCCCTCACTCCTCAAACATCATCTGACTCAACGTATCTGTAGTCAAACCGCTGTTAGAGCCAATCCTTCAATTTTGTTATTTCCCATGAGAGCTGATGTGATGGGGGAGGGAAGGGAGGGGGGGGGGGCGACCACCTACTGATGGGTCATGTATTGATCCGAGACCCCAGATGGCGTCAAGGATAGGTGCAGTAAACAGCAGTCTGTGACCGATTCCCTCGACGCGTCGCCCTAACGTTGGGGCAGTTAATCAGCCGTGGCTCCATCAGTGCCGCTAAGTGGGGCAACTGTTGCAGATTGTGGTCCTATCTGGGAGTTCAAAAGGCTGAAGCAGTGGAAACTGTGGATCAGTGGAGTCGGTCCAATTCCCATCAGGGATGTTAGAGTGCCGTAACATCAGTGGGATGAAACAAAAACAAAAACATTTGTTTCACTGAAGGAGCTCAAGTTTTTTAAACACCATCCTGTGTTTGTGGAGGCTTCAACTTCAGGTCAGACGTCCAGCCTGTGTCAGACCAACTTCACTGAGTTCAGAACAGTCAACAAGTCCACAGCTGGCTGCTGACGGACACTGTTGCCAAGTGGGTTGTAGACCAGGGGTGCTCAATAAGAAGGTCGGGATCTACCAGTAGATCAGACCAGTAGAGGGAGTGTTGGTACGTCATGAGCAATTAAAGAAATATGATAAAATAATATATAAATAAGTCTATAGTGTGTAGTAGTGATCATATGTTGTAAGAATTGAATCATGTAATCACTACCCAAACATATATTTATATTTACATATAACTATGTTGACTTTAGACGGATGAAGGTTGGTTGGAGAAACAAACTCGACTGTTGACTTAGTGACTAAATCCACCAACTGTGGGAGGAAACAACATTTCCAGTTAGGGATGTTCAGGATCTTCTTGACGTTTTCCCTGGAGTTCTGAACAGGAACAGCTCTGATGTTGACACCTCGTCACTAACACAGTCAACAGCCACAGGCGGATTCAGGTGTGAACACTGTTCCACTTCAGTCTGTGTCTTCACCTGAAGGTTTGTGACTCTCTGGTCGTTACCGTGTAGACGTTCCAGTCCAGAGATGACATCAGAGATGACATCAGAGATGATGCGTTTGTCCATCAGACGTTCAGTGCTGTCTGTTGGGCACAACACACTTGGACAAATGTGGAAACAATTACACGAGTTCAAGCAATCACAAGTAATCACCGATCTACTAAACGAGCGTTGGTTTTAATCAGAAACAGTTTGATCTTTACCTCAGGTGACGTTTACACTGAGGGGTGAGACGTAAAGATGGAACCCGAGCGGATCGGGGAGGGAGGACCACGGGTTTAATCAGTCGTCGTCGTTTTAATAGAGTGTATGTGAGGATTCGGGAGAAGCACCTGAGCCTCGGAGCTGAAGCTCACTTCATTTGACAGATTTGATTAAAAGAAAAACCTCCTCCTCTGATTTCTCCCGTTCTTCTGCACAGACAGATTTTAACTTTGACGTTTGATTCACTGGCCTGAACAAAGAAAAGAGAAAAGAGTGAAACAAACAGAGTCACACAGTGTTTGCATACGTCGTTATCATCGGCTTCATTTTCATACCTTTATGCCATAAAGGGAAAAAAAAAATCACGTGTGAGGTTGACATTGAGGGGGAAAACCGTTGGTGTTTCAGTGACGGTTAAGGCTGCGCTCGTCGTTCTGTCCCTGCTTCGGTTGGAAGTTGTTTATAGATATATTTGTTTATGCAACGTGTGATAGTCCGATAGTTGGCAAGTACAGTTGCTGCGGTGCTGGATATTCCAGTCGCAGAGAACATTGTTTACGTTCAGTCTACCAGCCCTTATTTGCTGACGTTCAAATGACACACGGCAGTTTTCAGTATGAAATTAGTGACGGACCAATGTCAAACTTGCACCTTGCGTTGGAGATCGACACCAACGCTCCGCCCACAGCGACGCACCGTTGCCTCGAATCACCGACGTTATAAAGGAAACTACCGTTCGTAAAAAAAAAAAAAAAGGAAACGCAGTATTTTGTAGTTGCTCCGAGCTAAGAGCTCGACTACGATGAGTTTGGCGATCGAACTGTGGGCTGATAATCGAATTTAGTTTTTATAACAGATTGCGAAGAAAAACGGAAACACACAAACAAACAAAAACTTTCGGGGAGTGGTTTCAGGATTCTTTCCTGCCTTCAATTTCCTCTAAGCAACTGAGCTGCGATGTCCGCAGGCTCCTCAACAAACAGCCACGCCCCGTATATAATGACGGACTGACTCCTTAACTCGGACCTAAGGAGCTTAAACCGGCTCCGGAGCAGTTTTATGTGGCCATAGCAACAGAGTCAGCGTTACGGTCAAGCCTACTTCGTGAAACCGGAAACTCAAGAGTTCCTTCCGATACGGAGTCAACTCAAGTTGAAGTCCGCTTCAAGAAACGGACCCCAGGTATTTGTTTCCCTTTCTCATCCAATCAAGTAGCAGTTTAGTAGGTGACAACCGGACGATGTCGGCCTCTTCAGTTCAGAACTGGAAACCAACACGGTCCACCTGCCTCCACTGAGAACCGACACGAACATACACAGATAAGTGCAGTTTCTGAAACATGCCACGTCAAATCCTGTTGACTGAGTGACGTTGGCACAGTCTAATTAGCAGAACAGAGGGTTTTACATGTTTGGTAGAGGAAAAGAACAAGTCACAGAAATGTGAAGGGTATCACGTTTTTACCACAATTTATCAGAACTCAAATATTAGCCATTATGTTAAATGTTAGCCAGTCCCTACGTAAGCTAACACAGTACAACTTCAGTAGTTTCTTTTTCTTTTTCTGCTTCTTCGACTTCTTCGTCCCTGAAGTGTTTCTGCTGTTAAGGTCCTGAAGATGAATGAGGTAAAAGGGACACGATTATTTAAGAAGACAGAAACCAGTGGAACTGTTATTAGCAATGATGCTAGTTATTAGTTATGATTAATTAGATATTAGTAATGATGCTATGCTAAAGATAAAAAAACAAGTTTCTTTTTTGTTAACAATGTCATATCAGAGATAACCGATTGCAGCCCAGAGCAGGAAACGTGATGTTTGGTTCCGTCGTGATGTTTGACATTGAACATGTTTGGTTTCAGCAGTGGCTGCAGTTCCTCCGTCTCAGCTCAGGTCGGTTTATACCAGCACAATATGAAAAGCTGGTGTCAAAATATCAGTAACGTTGTGAACCTGCAGCTTTGCACCAGACGTGTTTTGTAAAGTTGGACGATGTTTAGAACCAAACCACTGGGCGTCTGTCGGGTCAACAGTTGGACGATGTTTAGAACCAAACCACCGGGCGTCCGCAGGTCAAGAATGTTTAGTTCAGAAACCCTGAACGTGTTCTATTTTGCTGCAGTTTCCGGTGGTGAAAACCGTGTCTGCTGAAGTCTGCTCTGGACTCAAACTTTTTTTTTTTGCATTCTGCAAGAAGTGTAGGAAAAGTCTGCAGGAAGTGACCGCAAACTAAGTTTGTTGTGATAAGCAGATGGATGCAGATATCTACTTTCCTGCAGTCTGTGTGTGTGTGTTAGTGTGTGTGTGAAGGCCACTGCAGGGAAGCCAAGAGAAACAAAAATATGTTCGTATAAATTCAACCATCAGATTGAAAACGTTACCTGGGAAACGCCACAATTTATTTATGTAGTGTGGTTTGTCTGCAAACTTTCTGAAATAATCCAGGAGAAAAAAACCCAAAGATGTTTTTACCAAATATAATTCAGCTCTGTCGTCAAGTCATCAGTAAAAGTCGAGGGTTTAAAACTTGCAGCTTTACAGGAAATAAACAACTCTTCAAGTTACTCCAGGTCTCTAAGAGAAAATCCTGCTGTGGTTGTGTGTTACCCGCCCCCGTCCCGCCCCTGTCCCGCCCTGCCGTCGTCGTTAGCACTGGAAGCTCTACTGTTGTGTGTTAACATCATGGATGTTGTCTGTGGTAGCTGGGACTGGGCTTGAAGTGGTTTTCTGTTGTGTTTTGTGTCGTCCGATCGTCCACGTGTAACTGAGTAAACGGGTATAATACAGTTAAAATCATACCAAATAAGAAGTGTATTTATATAAATATATTAACCTCAGAACAGTAACAACTCCCAGGTCAGCCGGGCCAGTAGTCAGACACGTGAGGTGTTTGGTATTATCATGACTTTGGATGTGCAAACAGGGCAACGCTCACTTCCTGTTTTTCGCAAGTTGATCTTAGCAGCCTCTGTGTCTCTCTATCTAGATCTGTCTGTCTCTGTCTGTCTCTCTGTCTGTCTCTGTCTGTCTAATCAACAGACCTTACTTTGTGTGTTGGGATATTTTGTTTTTTTTTGTTTCCCCTGCCAACTCTTTATGTTGCGACATTGTTGTTGTTTTAGCATCTTATCATCTTGAGTCTCTTCAACTCAACGTCTCACTTCTAGCAGAGCGTTGATCTGAGAGATTGGAGAGACAAAAGTCACACAAGTTGTTTTGTACCTGTGTCCATGCTGTGAAGTGCTGGGTGGAGACGTTAGAGTCAGTGTTGGGTGAAGCAGAACAGTGTGTGAGGTGGGGAGGTGGGGGGGTGTGTTTGTCCCAGCAGCTACGGTTACTTCCTGCCCAGGGAGGTCCTCGGTATTAATATGTTCTTTATTCTGTTGGAAGTCTTCAGGACAAAGGGATGTTTTCACCGCTGCAACAGGGGGGTGAAAACCCCCGGTGGGCGCTGAAGTAATTAAAAGACATAATTCAGCAAAGACACGGGGGGACAGTGTTCACATCATGCAGAGAAAATTCAACTCTTTCTTTCATTTCCTGTCTGCTTTATTCTCACTTCGGCGGTCTTCCGCTGACCTGGATTTCAACGCCAAGCAGGATCTCCTGTGCATCGTTACTGCTGTGTACTTAATCTCCGCAGCGCAGGCGGGATCGCCGTAATCTGCACAAGATACCAAACTGTGCCAACGTCATGCACGAGTTACAGCTGACGTCCCACTGCTGAGGGGAATTGAACCGTGTTCCATCACTGGTCGAACATCTGTAGACACTGAGAGTTTGGCTGAGATTTAAAATTCCTAGAAAGAAACCGGCAAAAAAAAAAACTGGGACAAAGGTTTGACTTGTCTTCAGACGGAGTTTTTCTCCCTCCTTCATTCTCCACTTGTCACCTCCTCTACTGCACTCCTACGTGTTCTATACTGAACGCCCGCTGTTCTCACGTTGAAAGCACCCTCCGTGCCAGCGTTCGCCACTGACGGCGTGCTCCCTTCAAAGACCGCGGGAAGAACGATCAAAGTGAGGATGAAGCAAGGATGATGTCAGAAAACGCACGTTTCCTTGTTAGGCAGTTTGGCGCCCCCCCACCGCCATTTAACCCGGGGAGTTCAGCGCCCTCATTAGTCGGTTGACGGTGTTTGATGACTCCGTGCTCCTCCCGCTCGCTAACCTGCTGCTGCCACGTGACGAGCAACAGAGACAGAAATATCGTCCTCACTCCGTGCGTGGAAAACGCAGCGTCCTCCGCCGCACTTGGACTCTGAACACTCCCAACGTTTTCTCTATTTTTGTAAAAAAAATACCCGCAGGCGAGTGTTGCGACACTGACAATGTCTTTCTGATGTGTTATTTCTTTTTTTCCCCTGACGACAGTCGGTTGACAGCAGACCTTACAAATAAAAACCAGATTTAAGAAGAGGCAGGAATGTTGAGTAGTTAACTTGGTTTTGAACGACCACGGGCGACGACAGACGAGTTTGGAGGTTACCTCAGCGGTGTCCCACCTGACAGAGATATTTATAGTTTGTCATTGATCAACACAGTTATGTTTACTGTATGATGTACTCCTCTGATTGGCAATTGCTTGAACCCAGCCAATTAGAACTGCGTTGAGTGATCAGGTTCAACCTCATGATTTTATTCATCTATTTTCAACCTGAGTGAAAGTTCTAGAAATATTATCTATTTCGTATAATTACAAGGTGTGTCAAACTCATTTGGTTCACAGCTGCATACAATCTGATTAGATTTTTATTTTCAAAATTCAATAGGTTCGGACAGAGCACCCCAGTGGGCCAGTTTTGCCCCATGGGCCGCATGTTTGACACCTCTGGTAAGCCATTCGTTCTTAACAAGGTGAAGAGTCCACGGTCAAATCAATCATTGTTACAACAGACCTGAACAACACAGACATTTCTTCACTGACGGCTCCAGTTGCCGACTTCCTAAAGCGTCCAATCACTTTTTATTTTTTGCTCTGTGTCTGGAGCCGCATTCTGCAACAACTGTAAACTTGCGACAGAAGTTGCTCCATCTGTTTCCTATAGAGCGCCGTAGCTTTGCACAACACAGCACATCTCTGTGCAGGAGAATGACGGCGTTTGCAGTCTTTGGATTCCCAGTGTTTCTGCTGCCTTCATACTTTCTACATTACTCACACGGCGTCGCCGTCACAGCGGGCTCCGTGACAGCGTTCTATGCAGTTTCAAACGGGATCTGACTGTTAGCCTGACATTTGGAGCATTTTTGTTCCCCCTCATTTGCTTAGAGACGCAGCTCACTTGGATTGAGTTCTGCATGTTGAAACTGTAGAATAGTGATCTGTAACACATGCTCTGCGATCTTTGAGTTTGACTTTATTTGTTGGGAAAAAAAAGATATTTTATCAATGGGATTACAAGAAGAGATGTCCGATATTCGATATGCCGATATTGTCCAAATACTTAATTTACGATTTTGATATTAACTGATTATTAAAATATAGATTAATAGAATGAGCTACAATGCTGCCATCTAGTGGCTTTCACCTTCATATACAGCCGTTTTTTCCCCCAAACTTTTTTTAGGGCACACATCATTTGGTGAAACCCAGGCATTGCGTTATTGGGTTTTCACTATCGGAGGAAAAACCGATAACAATTCTTACAGATATAATGATGCTAACATCGGTTGATTCCTTAACCAATATAAAACGTGACAAGTGTAAGCAAAGAGTGTCACATTTCAATAGTACTTTAAAAGTTTTGTGTAGTACTTTTTTATTCATAATCTTTGGCCTAGTACAGCAATCACATTCTTGAGGCAGAGAGATTACGAGTCGTGTCCAACAGCGTTGTTAGAGTCGTGTCGTTGACGTTGATCTCTCTGGGTTTATTGGCCATAAATGTCAGTAGAATGGTAGTTAATATTACTCCCTGAACCTAGTACTCTGTGTTTATACGCTTTCAGCTGTACTTGCCTGACCTAGTACATAAGGAGTCTACATCTTGTATCTCAGTAATGACCTTTAGTTAGTGCCACCTATAAAGATAAAAGTTATGACTAGATCTACAAACAGATTGGTGGTCACGTTGTCGCCTGTGTCGCAGTGGAGTCTAGTCTCAGACATGTCACGCCCTCTGACACAGTCTGTCCGTCAAGCAGGGGTTTGAAGGGCAGTTGGTGATGATGATGATGATGATGATGATGATGATGATGACCATCGGTCCTTGACCTTGTTTGTACCAAGGACCAGTCCGTCAGTATCAGCCGTTACTGTGGGACCGGTGATACGGCGCCATCTTTGGAGGATCATCAAACTTTCAAAATAAAAAAAATCTTTTAGACTTTCTTCTGTTAGTGTCAGTATTCAGATACCTACAGACCGGCACCGGTCCCCGGACCGGGGGTTGGGCACCCCTGCCTTAGACTGACTGTGTGAAGTTACCCTGTTCCTCTTCTGTCTTTTTTTCGCTCACTCACTCGCCCACAAACACTCACCCACAAACACTCACCCACACACTGTTGGGAGGGTGCTCCCATTTTCTAAATAAGGCACTGTGTCGCGCTCTTGTCAGACTGCCAAGCCGAGTTCACTACCAGGCCAGAATAGAAGTTGTCTGTCCTTGAGGATATCATACACACTCCTTCTCTCTCTCTCTCTGCCTCCCTCTCTTTTCTCTTACCCTCACCCAGTTCCTCTCTCTCTCTCTCTCTCTTCACTCCCTCCCCTGCGGGTCAACTTTGGATCTCCTTACAGCCGTGTCCTGCCGCGGCGACCCCCAGGAGACGCGACCCCTCGCAGGAAGAGTAAATAGAGCTGACCTGTTCTTGACCTAGCATACGTGCGTGTGCACGTTTTGAGGCGACAGTTTTGGAATGTTGCGCCGCTGCCCCATTTTTTACTTGCGTTCCTGTGTGTGTGTCCGTTGGAAGTGTGCCACGGACGAAGGCCGTGTTTGGAGATGAAAGCGTGGGTCTGTGTTTAGTCTGTGCTGGAGCACCAGATGGTCTGTGTTTGTGGTGCTACAAAAGGAGACAACATTTCATAAATACCTCACCGGTGTGGTAAAAGTGCACTTTTGCCAGGTGTCATCGTCGGGGGGGGTGAATACATTAGTGAATGTATGTACGTGTTTTTAACAGCACATCTGCTTCCCAAAGAGGTCAGAGTGGAACCCTCCGTAATCACGACGACATCCTGTCGTGTGTGTGTGTGTGTGTGTGTGTGTGTATGTGTGTGTGATGTGCCGTTGTTTCTAAATCTTTTAGCGTGTGAATGTGTGAGATTACAGCAGATCATATCTGTGTGTATTTTCCTTCATGGCGTGATGCTGCATCTTGTTAAGGCGGGATTTACGACCCCTGCTGTTCTGATTCAGTTTAGTTCAAATAATACAGTAATAATAATACAGTATTCCCTCATGACATCCTGTGTTAAATCCATAAATCCATCCCTAAAAAAACAACAACAAAAAATACTCAGGAGTTTAGTAAAGAACCAACCAGTGCAAATTCCCATTGTGGCCAGCATAAAAAAAAATTAAAAATTAAATAACATCACTGTGACCCTCCTTCAACAGCTCGGTGCCCCCAAAAGAGGACCTGCCCCCCCATTTTAGAAGCTATTGATGTAATGTTTTTTTTTTGTACCATTATATGTAGGTGTTCTACTGTGTTTTTCTCTGCATTTTCACCCATATTGTACAACATGACAATAAGTGGCTGCTTATATTTCCTCCTAAAGACGTTGACTTGTCTGAGCCGACATCTCACACGCCTTCGTTAGACACACCTTTAGCTCAGCCTTTTGTTTGACTGTTTTTCCCCCTTCTCTCCATGATATCATTCTTTGTCATGACCGTGTCACAAAGAACAAAGGAACGCAGGAAATAAGAGGACGAAAATGAGAAAACTGTGTGAAGAGATAAAGTAACTGGAAACATTAGACAGAAAAAAAACAAAACTGCACAAGAGTGAAACCAGAGTAGAATTTGGCTTTATGTTACCTCGAAAAATAAACAAGTGTCGGGATGGTTTCACTTCAAGGAAAGTGAGTAAATAACCAGTAAGAATGAGGTCGTCCTTTCTCGGACTTGCCGCACCAGGATTCTCATTTTCCTCAGAAACATTAGTCGACCTACAGTCAGTGATGGCCTGGCCTGTTACTGAACACCAGCGTTACTTGTGTAACTCACAAAGTTCTGATACATTTGTTTTTCTCTGCAGCCGTTTGCACTTCTATATCAGACAACAACTTCCTTTTTCAGCCACAACCTGCTTCCCGGTCTTGATTTAATACCTCTTGAATGTAATTTCAGTTTCAGGAACAGAAAAAAAACAAACATTTCATGTCAAAACCTGTTGCAAAGCTTCAGTAATTTCAAGAGGTTTTGGTTCTAATTTGGTTAAAAAAATCTGTTGTTTGTTAAGAACAGTTTTAGGTTTTAAGGAATGTAACGACGTAATAAGAATTGTTTTTGTTTAACATATTGACAGTTGACCAGGTCAGTCAGACCAGACCAAGATGTAATAATAAAACAGAGTGAACATGTTTTACTGTAGCGCTCACATCTGTCTTAGAACGTTTTGACCCATGACGGTTGTGTACGTTATCTCACAAGAGACTTTTGGTGGCATTTTTCATCGGGTTAGAAACTGATGTGGAAGGAAGGTTGGATGAAAAGTTGCATAAAGACAAACATAAGGATCCAGATCTGTGTGTTAGAGAATGAGAGGAAGGATGTTTCCATCCGGATTATCCTGCAGCGGAGAATCTCATCCAGGAGAGTGGAGGGTGGAGGGTGGAGGGTGCCCCACTGAACACAGGAGGTTTGGATGTGGAGGACCTCTGCTTCCCTCCAGGCTGCTCACTTAAGCCTCTTAGCTCACTCTCCA
>NC_024315.1:3440042-3449985 GCF_000523025.1 Cynoglossus semilaevis | reverse complement strand
CTGTGACTCTGTGTGCGTGTTGTTGTTTTGTTGTGTTTCTTCCGCCCGGTCTCCTCCTTGATTTTCGGTGGATTTCTTCGTTTAATCACAGCGTGGACCAAAACCTCGACAGCTGCTCCGCACATCTGTGTTCAGATCTTCTGAAGCGACTCCGACTCTACGTTGACTTGTTGGTGTCAAAAGCTGTTGAACCGGAACGTGGGAAGAACTTGTTCCACCGTCACCAACAGTGATCTCTAGTGTTTCCTGTAAAGAAAGGAACTCTTTCCACTTCCTGTTTTGTTGTTCTTTATATAAACAGTTCTGAGAGACTTTTCTTCGGTCAGATTATGAGTATTATAATCTGAACGGTCGGTGTGGTGTGTTCCTCAGTCCTTTGGGATCTGGTTACACACAGACCAGGCTCTGGGACATGTAACGTAGCACGGCTGGTGTAACCGGAGTCACTTATAAACACAGGACAAAAGTCTGGCACCAAAACTGAAAGAAGATTTTTTTTTGTATGGCAGCAGTGAAGTTCTTAAAAGATCTCAGTTTTTATGAAAAAAAAAATTCCTTAAAAGTGCCACCTAGTGGAGAAATGCCACATGTCAGCCTAATGACACACTTGTCCTGTTTCTACGTTTGACTACATTTAAATAACTGTTTATGGAAATAAACATCACATTGTTTGTATTTGTCGTCAGTCAACGACAGTTTGCTGCTATTCAAAACATCGGATCGTTATTGTCAACGCTTCCGACTCCACTTTACGAACTCCATCTAAGGAGCTGGACTTTGTGCTGTTATTGTTAGCGTCTGTTAGCGGTGTGCGATACTGTAGGCACGACGATTATATTTTTTTAACAATTTATTTGTAGTAAAACTACCTCATGAATTTTCTGGCACCTAAAAAAAACATGTAGTCGAACGAGTTCATGTTTGAGGAACTAAAAACTTCCTGCAACGTTCTGTTTACAAAAAAAACAAACCAAAAAAAAAACCCCCATCAAGATTATTAATAGTACCTTCCGGCCGATAGGTCAAACCTGTACTTCCCTTTAATAAAAACGCTTCAGCTGTAGATTATCCTGTACAATTAAAATCATCTGGCAGGGATTTGAACTGAGCCTCAGTGGAAATTGCAGGTTTTTTTTCAGCTTATGTTATAGTTTAAAGTTTAGTTATTGAAAACATGTGAGAGTCAGAGACG
This sequence comes from Cynoglossus semilaevis, assembly GCF_000523025.1. NCBI lineage: Eukaryota > Metazoa > Chordata > Actinopteri > Pleuronectiformes > Cynoglossidae > Cynoglossus > Cynoglossus semilaevis. The sequence continues at coordinate 3,448,793 of NC_024315.1, read as the reverse complement.
GAGAGTTCACGTCGTCAGAACACGCCTTCTGGATTGTTCTTTGCATCTGTAGAGTTGCTCAGTGACGGATGACACAGCGCCACCCACAGGCCGAGACTGACGGAGAGTTTATTAAATGGCTTTAACAAACATTTCCAGAGACAAATAATCACTGAAGCTCCTGAAGAAAGGGAATTTTTATTATGTTTTCACTGACAACGAGGAATTCAGGAAGTAAGACTCATTCCAATCACAATAGAGTTTATTTTCGGCCGTTGTGTTTGGTCTCGGTGCATTGTTCACGTCTCCAACGACCTCTGCCTCCCACACAGAAAAAAAAAAACCATTTTGGTCAATCGTTACCAGGTGAAGCTAACAACCATTGTCACATCGCAGTTGTACACACTCATCCGGAAAGACAACGGTTTTTCCTGAGTCTGTCGGCCAACAGTAGCAGTGTGTGTTTTTAAACAGAGGGGTCGGGGGGGGGGTTTGGGGGGGGGCAGTTACTGCAGAGGCTGATATCTAGAACCACCAGCTGTTTGTTTAGAGGGTGTTTTTTTTATGTCCCTCCTGCAGACGAACCACAACAACAACAAAAACACGTCAGGGACATGAGGTACGACGTCCACAGAGTTTCCTGTCGGTGGTGAGTCTGCAGCGTTGTCAGTGTTGGCTGTGGGTCAACCTGAAGGCCACAGACTTTGTTTTTTGGGCCTTAGTCGTGTTTAGTGTTAATCTGATTTCTGGACCACAGTCACTGGACATCATACAGTCTAACTGGAGGGAAAATGAATTAAAAATCATATTACATTGTTAACTATTTTTACAGGAAGTAGATGAACAGAAACAGGCTGGTGAACTGCACAGCTCTCCCTCTAATGGTTACTCTGCCAAACTACAAATTACAGTCCTTTCACGAAGTAAACTTCATTTAAATGTAATTACTTTACATATTAGAAATTTAATTAGTCCTTACTGGCAATAACAGCGTTTTGTTTTTTCATTCATTGGGACTTGAGTGATGTAGCTGTATCCGACTCGCTGCGGGAAAAAAAAATCTCTTTACGTTGAACAAAGCTCGCAATTAGCATTTTCTTAGGACAAAGACGGCTTCATGTGAAAGCAGGAAGTGCATTTGTCTGTGTGTGTGTGTGTGTGTGTGATGGGTGTATACAAATTGTAATTTAAAATGCACTCCCAAAGACGGCTTTTATACGGCTGCAGACGTAGATAATGCGGCGTTTTATCAGACGAGTGCGTGGCTGTTTTGATGTGTGTAAATGAACCTCCTCATCTGTGAGTTTACAGCAGCGTCTGTGTTTAAATCCTACCGCGATGGTCGACAGATGGACGACCGTTTGACCTCTTCAGTCTTCAACAGGAAGTTGATTTACATCAGACTGAAGACGAAATGTTGAAACCAAAATACGAAGACGACGACATGAAAACACTGAAGTCAAAGCGACGTGGGTTCATCCCACTGAGTCCGGTCCAAACTAACGACGCGTTCACAGGTTGTCTGTTTCCTCACGTTAAGGCTATGCTTCTTAAAGTGTGGGGCAGGCCCCACTGGTGGGCAGCAGACATGACAGACGGGACAACTGCACTTTTATTTATTTTTTTTCATTTTGAACTTCATGTTTTGATGGATTGTTAAATATATCTGTCTTGGTGTATTGAGTGGTCAAGGTTTTTGTTGGGGTGGTTGGGGGTTCAAATCCCCACTCAGGGTAGATGACCAAAGAGGTTGAGGACCAGTGGGTTGTTGTTGTTGTTGTCGTTGTTGTTGTTGTTGTTGTTGTTGTTGTCGTCAGGTGATGGAGGATCTGGCGGCTCCTGCTGTTATGACAGTTTGTTGGTTCAACCCAGGGACTAAAACCTGGGCCGTGAAGACCTGATTATGAGGGGTGAAAAGGCAGCAACGTGTCGGCAAGAGCAGGAAACGGGATGAGTCACGCTGGAATCGTACCAGAAATGAAACTTTGAGTCCACCTGGTGTCAGAGAGCGGCGTCTCTGCGGGTTTGTCTGCGGGTTTGAATGATTTTCGCCAACTCACTTCTACGGCTTCCTGATGTAAATCTGATCAGAGGAAACTTCTAGAAGATGTTTGCTCCTCATCAGACTCCTCTTCTCTCCGTGATCTGACTTCACTGTCAGGAAATACCCCTGGTTGTTTCTCTTAGTTTCCTTGGCTGCTGTTTTTTTTTTTTTTCATCCTGAGTCACTGAACCTCTTCCAGGATCTTCCAGATAAAAGAACTGAGGCAAGTAGATCTGACATCATTGATGTTGAAGTGGACTGTAATTGGCTCACTTTTCTGAGTGTCTTGGTGCAGCGTAGATTGTTTATATCTTTACAAGTCAAAGAAATGGAATGTAATCTTCTTTTTTTTTCAGCACCATCTCAGGTTGTGTGGGTAGATTTTGAAATTTCCCTGTAACTTTGACTCTGTTCTCACAGCCTTTGGAGGGAATTCATTCCAAACTGTGTTGCAACACGTCTGAAGCTCTGAGCTGTCACATGGTTGAAATTCAAATCAGTGGAGAATGGAGGAGTCGGAGTTTCAGAATCACAGAAATGCTTCCTCTGTTCTGCGTTTTAGTCAGACTAAATGTTGTACTTCTGAGTTTGGTGTCGTGTTTGTCGTAACGACACCAAACGGTTTGAACGGTTTGAACGCTTTCAGGTAGTGAAATGATGACAACGTGCACTAGTTAAAGCTGGTTTTGACTTTCTTTTTTTTTCCTGCTTGGTTTTACAGTTGGACCTACAGCAGGTGTGCTGCTAACCATTTCCAGATGGGGGGGGGGGGGGGGGGGGGGGTATTATTTCTCTAGGTTTCTGCAAACATCCTCACATGAATCTGAATTCACTGTTTTGTACTGTGTAAAAAGTTTCACCAGTGAATGAATTTTTTGCAAAATTTCAACTCCAAAAAAAACAAAAAACAGAGTTTTGAGTTTTTTTCCCTTCGTCTTTGTTTTGTGTTGCAGCACAACAAATGCACTGCAGATGTTTTTCTGGCTCCGGTGCAGACGCTTCATCCTTTTAGGACCGTGTAATATGTTATTTCTGGTACAATTACTTTTTTTATGGCTGAACGTTACAGCCACCCAGAGACACACTCTGTGATATCCAGAGTCCAGAGTGTTTCTCAGTTCTTTCTGTGACTCTTTCTGTGAAAATAGAAGTCCACAGAGGAAGAAGCAGCAGCCATTACTTCACAGCTACTTCCTGTTGTCACAGGAAGTAGGCCGTAGACACGCTAAAAGGCCAAACTTCAAGCGTGTTGTATCGACACCTACATAAATGTCCAGTTGAAATGATTTAGAACAAGACACATGGGGTGTCAAACATACGGCCCGCAGGCCAAAACCAGCCCGTTTGGAGTTTCAATCTGGCCCACTTGATGAATCTTAATAATAATTTTTTTTAAAAATGTCATGTTCAGGAAAGAATTTGTAAAATTATATTTCACTAAAATATGAAGATTTATCTAATGTATTTTTTTTTGCATGAGTTTTTGTTATTTATATGTAGTTATGTTGTAACTGGTCCGACCCGCTTGACGTTATGTTATGGTTGTACTGGTCCGACCCGCTTGACATCTCATTAGATTGAACCAAAATGAGTTTGACCCCCGCCCCCCCAATTTAAACCATGAGTAGCCATCTTAGAAAATTGTACCTTATCCCTGTTTCTGTTTGGTGAAGTTGTCGTGACGACGACTGAACTCGGATGTCTCCCGCTCGTCCACCGTCCTCGCATCAATTACTGTGTTTTCTCTAATGAGTCTGGCTGACATTTGCTAATGTTTAAATATTTCTGGTTGAACAAAAGGCTTTTATTTATCTGGGTGTCGGTCACATTAGCGATTCTTTCTCCGCGCCAACAGAAAGGTGACAGGTAATGATTACAGGACGTCAGGAATGTTTTTTACATTCTTTATTTGTCTGGAGGAAGACGTTTTTTTTTTTATATGCCACATTTTATCTTGACACGTAATAATTAGCGCAAAGTTCACAACCAGGTTGGTAATGATTACGATGAATATCAAGTAAATAAAATGGATACTTCCAGAGTGTGTCTGGTCTGATATTGGTCAGAATATCAGGCTCGAACAGCGACAAAAAGTTCTGGTGCAGTGGTTGGACCTCCGTCTGTCGTGCTGTCGGGTCTGGGCTCAAATCCACGTTGTCACCAATCCCAGTTCTGGTCGTATCGGGAAAAGCATCTCTCATACGAGGGCTAGCCAAAATGAGTTCTTCTGGCCTAATTTGTCATTGTCCTAAATTTTTGTTTAATTTTTGCAGTAAAAACCCAGTGAGAATCCAACTTCACTCTGTCCTGGCTGTGATTTTCCACATGATGTGATGGTTTTTTAATATTCCGTCGTGTTGACGTGATGTAAGGCCAAACAAGACGTTAGAACAGTCGGAGACTCAAAACGTCAGCAGAGAGAGAGAGAGAGAGAGAGAGAGTGACAAGATAGTGGCCAGGAGAAGATGGTGACAATCCGTGAGGTGTGTGTGTGTGTGTGTGTGTGTGTGTGTTTGTGTGTGTGTTTGAGGAGATTATCAGGAGACTCAGCAGCACAGCGAGCTCTGAAAACAGCCCAGGGTTATTTGCCTAGCTCTCAGAGGGGTTGGACGTGCGAGCGTCTCTCCAGCCCACGTCCTCCTGACACGGAGCTCGGAGCGCCTGACATTTTCCTTTTCTCCCCTGGCTTCTTCTGAGTCTACATTCCTGACCTTTGCAGCCAGAGCTGCGAGCGCAGGTGGAGCTCACGATGTCGACGGGTCAGTGACAGAGCACAGCACTTCAGATACGGCTAGGCTAGGTTAGCCTATCCTAGCCTAGCCTGTCACGCCCCCCCCCCAGTCCCATGTGGAACCATAGTTTTGAACTAGCTTTAAATGGTTGGATATTTATATTATTTAACACAGGCAGAGGTCGTGGTCGCACCTGCTGTGGAAATGTGTCCTGGTTCAATCTTTTTTTTTTTTAATCGTCTAACCACTTGTAAACAACTTTGTTGTGACGTTTTGTCTTTGTGTGAACAACATGATGTTTTGACTGAGTCTGCCGCAGCAGATGTGTGTGTGTGTGTGTGTGTGAACTGACTGACCTTAGGTGTTGAAGAATCCGTTAGACGACCTGACAACCCAAGAACTAACTTGACTTTTGATGTTCATCAGTCGAGGTCATTGATCATTTCCCTGAGGTGTAGACACTTTTGGATTTGTCTTATTTTGTTTTAAAAACAAACCCCAAATCAACTGTATTGGTTTTGCCGAAGCTCTAATTCTATTCATAGAATAATATTTTTAACTGGGCGGCGTGTTGTTCACAGATTTATTTTTTATTGGTTTTGCTCCAGGTTGATACGTCCTGGTGAACGGAGTCTGTGCGAGGCTGATTAAAGAAGGATTCCTGAAGTGTATTTGACTGGAGGTTGGACAGATTCCACTGCGATCGCACAAATCTGCCAAACTCTCCCAGAGACACTGTTAATTTTTAACAGAACACACGTCTCGTGGTTGGTGTTTTGTTGCTGTTGGATGAAGCGTTCAAGTCGAAGTGGCCGCATTCCAGTTCCCATGCAGACGTTTTTTAAAGATGACGCGTCTATTTCTGTCCCCTCAGTGGGTCACGGGGAGGTCGCGGGGAGGTTTAAAATAAAAAAAAAAAACTCCAGGGATCCATGAATCATAGACGATGGCGTGAAGTTTGTGTTTTGAAACATTAGATTTTGACGGCAGTTTTACGCTCTGCCCGTAACAGTTCCATTCTCTTTCCATCTGCTATTATTTTCCTGTCGAGTTTGAACATGAGAGTGGGCGTGGTGCACACGGTTGTTTGGGTGATCACACACACACACACACACACACCCTTATAATCTAGTGTCTCAGCAAACATGTTCTCACTGGTGCAGGAAAAAAAAAAGAACTGCAACAACAGACGTTTTTTTCCCCCCTTACACAACATTATACATACTTTTTCTTTTCTTTTTTTTTTTTGCCAGCAACTCTAAATTCCCACCATGCCCAGCGCCTCCTGAACTGTGCCTGTAACAGATAAGTGAGCTGTGAAGCACAGAGACAGGCTTAGCAATGGGACGCTGGCACCAGGCTCTCTGCCGGTCTGGGCAGCGCCGTCGGCCGCGGACGCGCCAAACCTGATCGGACGCCGTCGTTCTCACACGTGCAGCGGCAGCTGCTGATCAGTCTGTCGCATTCCGAGACGGGAAAAAGACAGGAAGTGAGCATGTGTCTGCTGCTCATGCCTTTTCAATTTGTTTGACTGAGCTGAGCTGAGGTGAGTAGGCGGTTTTGGTGCGAGACTCAGCTGTTTGTGTGCAACCGGGGCGCGGCTAAATGTTGACCCGAACGTCAGTCAAGAGTCGTGGTCACCAGATATGTTTGTATAATGTTGTTACTAAATGGAATGAATCAAGCATTTGTCACCGGCTGTTTACAAACCTGATCTCTCTCTCTCTCTCTCTCCCTCTCTCCTGCCTTGGTCAGAGCTTTGTTTTTATAAATGGGGCTGTACACCTCCACCAATTGTGTGCAAAAAAAAAGTTACATTTCTTAAATGTACTCCAATAATTACAGGTGTAAATTAAGAATTTTCTGCTCGACGACAACATTAGTAGTTTTTGTCCAAAGTTTGGCTAAACCTAGCGAAAACTGCTAACCAGCTGATCCGTCATCTTTGAGTTTTCTTTTTTTCTCTGGTCCAACCAGAAATGCCCGTTCAGGTTTACTTAGTAGCGATTATGGAGTAATCTGCGACTACATCCGTCCATTATCTGAATGACTTAATCTGTGAAGGTTAGGGTCGGAGCTTTTACTACTGATGAAATTCAACGAAAATGCAGTTATTTGAGATTAATTGCATGTTTTTACTCGACCAATCACAAATATTTGAATCCGTGGTTCTACCTTTCAAACGTTTACGTTTCCCACAGCGACCAGCTCAAAGCTGTTACGTGAACGGTTGAATAGATTTTGCTGCTGAGAGTGAAAGATATTTCATATTAAATTAGGAATGATAATATTTAATGATAAAAATGAACATCTTTGTTTCAGTGGTTTTAGGTTCTTTTTAATTGTATCTTTGGCAAATCAAGTTAGCAAAAGTTGCTAAATTCCTCTTAGCGTACCCTCCGCCGTCTGTAGTCACGCTGCGGTGTAAATATTAGCCTCTGTTGAGGAGAGGCCTTGTGTAAAGATCAAGATGAAAATAAAATCAAATGATTTCAAAAGGCCGGTGACTGTCAATGAAATTTTACTGAGTGGAACAGAGTGAACGCTGAACCTTCACTTCACAAGAAATGGATTAAATGGAAAAAGCCATAAAAGAAATTTTCATTCTCACTTCATCTTTTACCTACTACTGTCTGTGATTTTTTTTTTTTTTTTTGTGCTCATGGTTCAAGTCAGTTTAGAGAGAAAGATAAGCAGGACCACGGAGCGCTAACTGCGTTAGCTCCTGTGCTACCTGTCGTCTAAAAGTCACTCACCGCCTTCCCTTTTTTTTTTCCCTCTCCATCCTCAGTCCTCGTCTTACATGCACTCATATTAATTTGACTGGAGCAGCAGGGCGACGTTGTAACTGTCGGATAAAGCCCTGTGGAGGTATATCTTAGCCGCATTAAGGTTGTAAGCGCGGGAGCAGAGCTTGATTAACCCAGCTGGATTACTTCACTTCCTCCTGGCACCCACGCAGCTCACGGATTTTCTCTCTCTGGAGGAAAAATAAATGTCATTACCAGCGGCGACGGTGTTTGTGGACGTGAGGGAACGTTTCACTTATTCATTCCCAGGTGCAGTTTTCATCAGGCTGCCCCCCCCAACCCCCCCCCCCCGCTGATTAACGTGAGGGCGGAGGAATTAGTCATCGCAGCGCGTTATTGGATTTAGCAGTTTGTCTTTAAGGCAAAAGAATTATTGTTTGAGGCTGCCTGACTGTTCTGACTGACTGTTCTGACTGACTGTTTTGACTGACAGTTCTGACCGACTGTTTTGACTGACTGATTTGACTTTCGGTTCTGGGACGGTTCTGACTGATGGTTCTGACCGACTGTTTTGACTGACGGTTCTGACCGACTGTTCTGATTGACTGTTTTGACTTTCGGTTCTGGCTGACTTTTCTGACTGACGGTTCTGATCGACGGTTCTGACCGACTGTTCTAACTTACCATTCTGACTGACTGTTCTGACCGACTGTTCTGACTGACTGTTCTGACTGACTGTTCTAACTGACCATTCTGACTGACTGTTCTGACCGACCATTCTGACTGACTGTTCTGACTGACTGTTCTGACTGACGGTTCTGACTGACTGTTCTGATCGACTGTTTTGACTCACTGTTTTGACTTTCGGTTCTGGCTGACTGACGGTTCTGACCGACTGTTCTTGGTATGGTCCAGTGGGAAATTGTACATACTATTAAAATTAAAATGGACGCCTTTGTCCGACTTTATAAATCTGGGATTTCCAACTTAGGAGTCTGCAAGTTTTGCAAGATTTCCCTCGTGGTACGAGGAAACATCGAGTTCTCCACTGTCTGCAGTACGTTGTACTGTGATACTGATACTGTGATACTGATACTGTGATACTGAGACAACCTCGAGTATTTAAAAGGGCGTGCTCAAATACCGTCCTCCTCAAATGTAAAATATGGTTCTGAAGTAATTCGTCTCTCTTTTCCCAAGTTTAACCTCCCACTCAGCTCGACCCATTTACCCCCCCCACCCACCC
>NC_024315.1:3437943-3439858 GCF_000523025.1 Cynoglossus semilaevis | reverse complement strand
TCTTTTTTAATTCCCCCCCTTTTTCCCCCCCCCGCCCCCCCTCCGTCTCCATCAGCCTCTTCTCACCACTGAATATCCTGTTATTCATAACGCAGCAGCAACAGTGGACACAACGGCGCCGTTCTCCCGGTCTATCAGCCCTGATTCTGTGTGTTCAGCACTTTCAGTTCTGGAGTTCACAGTGATGCGAAGACAACGACGCCACTTCCATGTTCCTGTATCTGTAATAAAAATGGCGTCGGCTCACGGAATAAAACCTAAGGCATGAGGTTGCCTGTTTAAAAGCCGGGGAATAACGATAACGATACGGGTCGGATTCCTCTCAGCTACTGGCTTGGAACAGATATTTGGCACCAGATTAGCCTGATCATTCTGATTGGCCGCCTTGGTGAAAGGCCATGTTTCACACCTGAGGATGCGAGTCTTAGTGGGGGGGGGCAGGGGGGACGGAGTTCAAGGTCTGTTGGTGAAACAGTAGAAAATGTGTCTCCAGGAAAAACGGCTCAGGCATCAGGCGTCTTTGTTTACCGTGAAAATGAGCCGCGCTAGCGCCCGACATTAGCCCCGCCCTGATAGTATCGCAAACAGATGTGTGAGTCAGCGTCAGCTCCGTCCGTCACACTGTCACAGAACACAGCAGTGAGGCCGAGATGTAGCCCTGGGCTGTTTCTGGGTTTAAAATAGTAGAGAGCTCCGTTAATCCAACGATTCAGTTCACTCTGCTCTAACACACACAGTTTATACACACGACGGCAGTTACTATGGGTGTGTGTTGGTAAGAATCTACGATACGATACGTCTCACGATACGTCTCACGATACTGGGGCAACGATACGATATACTGTGATGTACTGCATACGTCTCACGATACGTCTCACGATACAGGGGCAACGATACTGTACGGATATAGGTGAAAACAGTGTAGCTGTAGTCAGAGTGTGATCCTAGTCTCAGACTCTGTTCCATCTGAACATCAGTTCCTAACTCTGGAACAGAGGGATCTACATTTGGAATCACTAGAGAAGAAAGAAAAGAACAAGAACATGAACCAACACCAGGAATATTGGACTGGGAATTGGTGAGAAAAAAAATCAGTAACTGATCAATGACTGAGGAGATTGATCAACTGACTAATTGTGAGGGACTGTAGACAGATTAATGCTGTTGAAGACCAGGGACACTCGTGTACCAGTATCTACACTGGTGCGACTTATACTTCGGAAAATGCTGTAAATTGTTTTGCTTGGTGGCAAACAAAAACTGGTCGGAATTAATTTTTTTAATTGTGATTAAGCATGATTAATCTACAGCCCTTTAATAACAACATTCAAAAACTTTTAATCATTTGACAGCCCTAATATTTATATACAGTATTTTATTATCTATGGTTTCATTTTGTACAGATGTTGGGTTTTATAAAAGAATTCCAGGCCCTTTTTGAATTGTTGTTTTTGGCTAAACAAGAAAGATTGACTGGCTGCTGCTCTGACCTCTGACCTCAGGAGGTGCCTGTAGAGAGGGTTGGAACTTTTCTTTTTTTTCTTTTCTTTTTTTTTAAGAAATGTTGCTGTGCCATATCTGGCAGATCTGAAGCTGATGAAAGATGTCTTTGTGTCCCCGTGTGAACTGCTGATGTCAGAAGGTTTCAGAGAGAGAGAGAGAGAGAGAGAGAGAGAGAGAGATAATAGGAGGGAACGAAGGAAGGGAAGTGTGAGGTGAAAAGAGGAAGTGAACGGAGATAAGGCTGAATCAGCCTCGTTGATGGAGGAAAGTGGAGGCGCGTTCACTGACGCAGCAGTGTTTACTTCTAAAAAAACAAGTCTCACATGTGAAACACAAACACTTTATATATATACTGTATATGTATGTATATATATGTATATATGTGTATATATGTGTATATATGTATATATGT
>NC_024315.1:3423266-3437538 GCF_000523025.1 Cynoglossus semilaevis | reverse complement strand
AATTTTTTTTTTTTAAATATCACAGTACGGTGATGTTGTTGTCAGCTCTGCTCCACTGCAGCGTCAGTCAGGAGGAAACAGTGTCACATTGATATGCAGCCACATGTTGATTTATCCACTGATGAAGTGTAGTTTCCACAGTTTGGAGTGAAACTGAGGAACTGTCTGTGGAATCAATAATGAGATCCTTAAAAAAAAAAAAAACACACACACACACACACTGCTAAAAGTTGTTCTGCAAGAAAAGAAAAATCAATCCATCGAGTGACGGCTGGTGTGAGGCCGAGGAGGGAACCGCACACACGAGTTACAACCTTTTGGAATGTCATTGATGGTGCAGTGTATCATGGTCTAAACACTGTGGGTTTATTACAGGATTATATTTATATTATAAAACAACCTGGTTTAGGTAGAAGACGACAGCGACGTTATGTTGTTGGTTAGCAACAAGCTATAAAAAATGAAGGTGGACGTGTACATTTGACTCAAACCTGATTATCAGACAGTCACAGATGAGTCAGTGACTGTGTACTGAGTGTTGATTGGATGGATTAGTCATGAATCTGTTCTCAGCTCAGTCCTTTCTCAAACATTGAAATATCACATCACACCTGGAGCCAACGCCAAGAGCTGAGTGAGAAACAGGAGCCACTGGGTTGTTTTTTTGGTTTTAAAAGTTTTTCAAGTCTCCCGTTTCAAGATGTGTTGAACGTTCACGAACATAATGTTCAGTGAGTCCACCGTTCCGCCGTGTCTCCCCAAAGTCAGCAGCAGATGGTGTTGGACGGATGAGGATGGACAATGAACTCTGCAGTGGAACACTTGTCTCCACCGGTGGTGCAGAGAGCGAGCGGGGTGGATGGAGAGAAGAGACCTCACGGGGCGCTACAGAGTTAAATTATAGATGAGATTCGACCGATGGAAGCGCTTCACTGGCTTTTCCCTCCCTCTCTCCCTCCCTCCCTCGCTCTTACTTTCTGACCCATGCTCACATTCATCCGATCTCACCTCAGTCAAACAATCCTCCCGACACGCACCAGGTCGTTCGGACCCAGAGTCCATTCTTTCTGCAGTTTTCCCAGAGTTCCCTTTCACCTGAAGCCCAGTCCTGTCTCTCACCACCGAGCGTCCCACGTGGATCTGTGTTCCGTCTCTCAGGGCCTTCGCCGCGTCTGCATTATTGAAACCCACTTAACACACAGCTTTCTCCTGACATTTGACTCACCGAAACCAGTGACCCACAAGCCCCCCCCCCCCCCCCCGAGAGGGGAGAAGGCTGGATTTTGTGGTCTCACATTTGTTCGTAATTATTGCGGAATCTCGTGATGGCTCGCAAGACTCTGCACCGCTGCCGTAACTAGGGAATTTTTGATAATATCGGCCCGATGTTAGCATAATTATGTAATACCTGTAAGAATCGTTGTGGGTTTTTCCTCCGATAATGAAAACCCGATAACGCAATATCTGGGTTTCGCCAAATGATGTGTGCCCTAAAAATTGTTTTGGGGAAAAATGGCTGTGTATTAAAGTGAAAGCCACTAGATGGCAGCATTGTAGCTCATTTTATTAATCCATTTTAATAATCAGATGGTATGAAGAATGCTGATGCTAGCAATTCGTACAGTGGTTTGAACAGAGAAACAAATAAATATTAGCAGGCCTATATTGGTATAGGGTTGATATCGGAAACGGAAATTACGTGTTTGGACAATATCAGATATCAGCAAAAAGTTAGTGTCGGACATCCCTAGTATGCGTTAGTGGAATATCAGGGTTACTCCCGACACACTCCTCCAGTTTCTCCAAACCTTACCGACACGTTGACGACTGGCTGGCGATATTCCAAGGTTAAGTCGTGCTCACGGAGCAAAAATCATTTGCAACCAGCTGCTATTAATAATGCTCTGAATTTCGTCAGACGCTCTCATTATCTGGCAGCAGCCGAGTGGCGCGGCTGAATTAATGTGGATGAAAGTGCGTACGTTTTAGAAACTGTGTGAGTTTTTAAAACAGACATGATTTGAGCGGGAAAAATAAATAGCATTTTATAGAAAAGGAAAGAAATCCATGAAAACAAGAACTTCTCTGGTGTGATTCAACTGATGTATGTAGATATATATTTAGATTGTCAGTGGATTGTTGTTGTGTTAAAGACGCCTATAAGGAGCTTCTATCAGGGTCAGTAAAATCCAGTTTGGACGGTGGTCACTCTGATGCTTTTAACCAGTGAATCAGTTGATTAAAAAAACAAACCCAAGTGCTGCCCCACCCTCAGAGAGAGAGAGAGTGGGCTGACGTCACTGGATTCACACTCACACCCAGGAAGGTCAGGCGGCACCGGTCCAGAAACGGCAGCTCACAGCATCACTTACTGATCTGAGCTGATTCAGTGGGTGCAGCGTTGTTGAAGAGCCACTGATGGAGGCTGGCGGTCGGCCACGTGGGCCTGGACCGACTCCCTCACATCAGCCAGGACGCTCTTAATCCATATGTGCTGACTGCACTGTTGTTGTTTTTTTATTATTGTCTTGAATGAGCAGGTGTGGTTTTAAAACCACATCCAGTGAGAAATGGCCTGAGTCGCTGAAAAGTGCTGTGTTTTTTTGTAGTTTTTTTTTTTTTTTTACGTGCTGATACGCATTCTTTTTTTTTTTTTGTGCAGATCAGAGAACAGCAGAGAAGCCGGCGGGTGATTCACGAGTTACGGTTGAATTAGACACAGACAGGTTTGCTGATCTTTGCGACACAGTTAGATCAGAACAATTAAACCTCACAGTCCAACATGTTATTCCCACTTCAGGAGGAAAAATGCTGCAGTCTGTTGTTTTCAGAATTAGTACAAAGGTTTGTTTTTTTTTTTTTTCCACCCACTTCTGAACAAGTGTTAGAGTTAAAGTTTCAAAAGAAATAAACAAACTTTTCTGTAAGAATGCATTTTTTAAGGTTGAGGTTTTCATTTCTATTTGTACTGATTTAACCAAAATAAAAACTCCCAACAGATGAATAATAACTGTTAACGTCTCCGTCTCCTCCGCCGACGGCTCGTCTTCACAGGTTCAGTGCAGATGAACTCGGTTCTTTATGTTCGACGTCGGCCGTGGAGATTTATTCAACTGCTGGTCCGACTACGATTTAAATGGAAATTTAACTTAACGTCTCTTTGTTTAAGGGCTGTTTACTGACGTTTGTTTGTCTGTTAGTCAACAGTAACATCACTGTCCTGTAATTGGTCAGAACGTTTTACTGAAGGTTCTTTTTTTTTTTTTTTTGTTACGGAGCATCGGTGCAGATTTTCTTTTCGTCACTTGATGAACATTATAATAAAAATACGGGGACCAGGCTGCAGAACTGGGGGAAACAAGTAGAACATGGCTGCCAAACATACGGCCCATGGGCTGGAACTGGCCCGCTAGGGTCTTAAATTGGGCCCACTTGATTAATTTTGAAAATAAGAAAAAAATACACCAAAAATACTTCATGTTCAGGATATTTTGTTTTTGTAAAATTATGTTTTATTAAATATGAATAAATATATAATACATGCTGTACTTCTCTGCATAAAAAAGAGGGGAAAACGTGGACTTATTGTTGTACTGATCTGGCCCACTTGACATCTAATCAGGCGGTATGCGGCCCGTGAACCAGAATGAATTTGACTCCCCTGAAGTAGAACCTTTGAGTCCAAGGTTAAAGTCCGGAGGCTGAAGTGGTGCTGGAGTCAAACCTGATGATCACCATCAGCAGCAGCACAGGTTTTGACACCGTCAGTGCGCTAAGCCTTTAGCTTAAATAGACTGTGATTGGTGTTTGTATAACGGCTCCTGAGTCAGCAGAATTCACAGCCAGGCACACGACTGATGTCACGTTTCTGGTTGCTTAAAAAACAAATGTCACGTCAAGCCACGCGCTAATGCTGCTAATGCTGCTAATGCTGCTAATGCTGCTAATGTCCGCTGCACACAAGTGAAGATGTTTTAAAATCAAGTTTTCAGGACATTTTTTTATTTATGTTTTTTTTCCGGGGAGACAAACCGTCGTCCATCCAGTGTGTTTCCTCGCTGAACTACTCCTAGCGAGTCGCCGCGGTGCTAACTGCTGCACCAAAGGTACTTTGTTTTGTTTGGATGAGCCCTCTGGGTGCTTATTAGCTGAGATCAAGCGGCTGTTCAGAAACTAAAGGTCAGGCCGTATGAGCGGGGAGAACGACTTCATAGTTCAGTTGAGGAGAAACAAAAACCCAACAAGTCTTTAGATTGACCTTCACACAGAACATGGCCGTCCGAAAAAAAACACGAAAAAGAGTCCGCAGGATTTAGCTGTGTGGAAACGATGCCCCCTGTGGACAGGGGTTTGGACTCTTCTGCTTTTATCCAATCAGATCCAACTATAAAACAAAACAAAACAAAAAACTTCAAACCACGAACCAGGTCTGAGACGGTGTGTGTGTGTGTTTATATTTGTAACACCGTGGTGGTAGCAGATTGTGTTCAAAGGTGCGGACTGACCTTGGGAACACGAGCCAAAGGTTGATTAACATAAGATTTTCTTTGTGTTTGGCAGTTTTATTCGGTTAATACTCTGGTTTTATCATGGCGTTGTGTTCAAAGTCAACAGGAAGTTAGCCAAAATTCGAAGAACACATTTGTGTTTCCAGAATCGTATCAAATCATTTTGATCACAAAATTGGGGATTCTAATTGATTTCATAATCATGCAGCTTCTGAACCTCGTTGTACTTTTTGTTTTTTTACTCGTCGTACTTGTGTTAAATCTCTGCACTTTATTGTACTTTTGACCTACATACTTTTAAACGCTACACTTAGACAAAGAAAACATTGAAAACATAGTTTTTTGTGTCTTTATATTGTTGACATTCATATCAGGTAACCAATCACCAGGTTCCTGACACCTGGGTCACGCCCTCTAACCTTTAGCTGCACATACATTCTTTCTTTGCAGCAAAACCTGCAACGCTTGTGTTACAAGACCTGAGAGAGCAGCTGCTGGAACTGGGAGGAACTTAGCTTTTAGTGTCAGTTAGACTGAAGGAAGTTGGATTTGAATGTGGTTCCATGGGTCAGCTGTGACGAAACCTCCCCCCCTCCGTTTCACCCTCTCTCTGGTTGTTTGCCATGTGAATCATCTTGGCTTCCGCGTTTCCAAACCAAACGTTTAGACCGTGTTTGTCAATCGGCGCCTGCTCGGGGCTTTTCCTCAAATCCCCTGGGTTTTATGAGCAGATCTGAGAGTTAAGACGTGAAAGGTCGCGAGGTCAAGTAGATCTACTGGCGACACCGAGGCTGATGAAAAACAAACAAGAGAGGAGCGTCAGTCTCTGCTCCACACTGATACTCTGACAACAGGCTAACTGCTAATACCGGCTAGTAGCAGCTTTCACCTGTACAAACACAGGAACTGCACAAGGTTCTTTCCAGTCATTAACACCTGCCTAGTTTGGATTAGATCGTCATCGACATAGAGGTTGATGCTAAGTCGATGTGCATTTTGTTTAAATGTTCTATGTATTTCTAAGTACTGTTAACAAAATCACAGCTGTTGGTACTTCAAAAACTTTAGGCCAAGACGATGGTTGACATTTCACCACGTGTATTGTCTCTTTGTTTTTTTTACTATTGTTGTTTTCACCACCTGGAACCGACTCCTTTTCTGATTCGCAGTATTTATTTGTTGCTTTACAAAAGAAAACTGTTTATCTCTGGTAAAAAAAAAGGAAGTACATTGTTACAGTGTGACATCACAGCTGGAGTTACGCTGATCTGAACAGTGTAACGTTTTTGTATTGTTATGTAATTACAATACAGTTCATGGTCTGGCATTTATTTCCACTTTGTGAAGCTCATTTGACCCGGGGTCATCGGGGGTGAGGAGCTGCCGTAGACAGAACTTCTGATGTGATATAAACTGTGTATTATCTGACAGGCAACAGTAGACGGGCAGCGACGGGTGACATGATCACTTCGGGATAGTTCTTTCAGTCATGTCTTGGATTAGAAGCAGCAGGACGTACCGGGAAGTGAACGCGGCGCCCACACGATGCCTGCGGTACCTGTGTTTGTAAGTGTTTTTGATTATGGTCGGTGGTTTGGTGACTGGACTGGAGTCGGGCTTCATCCCTGTGGTGATTTTATTTTTTTTTTTTTTTTCTACCTTTTTACCTCTTTTGCAATTTCTCCATTTTATTTCTGAAATGGAAACAGAAACAGAAACCCAAAGAAAAGCGGGTTCTGCTGGTGTTTGGATCTGGCGACCTCATGGTGTGTGTGTGTGTGTGTGTGAATATTTCCCTCCTCTGGATGTGAAGGTTTTGGGTCGTTTGATAGTTTTTCTACTGGAAGTTAGTGGTTTAAGTGCTTCACTAAACTCTACTAAAAAGTTTTGTCGACTAATTTTCCGCCTGTTTCTGTTCAACCCACACGAGTCCACCTTTCTGCCCCTGTTGGAAGTGAAGATGAAAATACTTTTATTTTTGTTGTTCGTCTACGTTGTGCAGTTGTCTCAACAGAATATTCAGTAAATCTTAGTTTACCAATGCTGTCGTACATCACTGGTAAAAAAAATAAAAATATAAAAAAAAGTCCTTTTCTATAAAAGCCCTTGAATGCAGAGACTCTTGATCTGAAGGACGCAGCCTCGAGTGCATCGCAGTCGGAAAAATGTGCATTCAAATCTGAGATTTTCTCCATTTACGTCGAGTGAAATTAAAAGATTAAAATATAAGATGAAAGAACCCCCCCCCGCCCTCACCCTCACCCTCACCCTCAGCCTCACCCCCACCTCCCCTCCTGTGCTTCCTCTCTTTTAGCTTCCCTTCACTTCTCTCTACATCATTAAAAGAGAGAGAGAGAGATGAGTCTTTTATTCACCCACCGTTTCCTTCACTTTGTCTTTCAGGCTCTCAGTGTGAGAGTCGGGGGAGAGCGGATGTGAAGAGGAATTAGACATGACAGACGACAGTGGAGTGAGAGTTTCAGGGAGGGGGGGAGGGGGGGGGGAGATAAAGTGGCAGAGAGATTCAGTGATGCCAGACCAGATCCCACTCCACTCCTTCTCACGGGCTCGCCGGTTCCGTCAAGTTTTCTGCATCGCAGCAAGTCGGCCCAACGATAAATCAGATCAGTCGCCACAGCTACAGCTACAGCTACAGCTAACCTCGCTATTTTCTGTTTCTAAGTGGAGGAAATTTGTTGAATTTCTATGGTAAAACCTGGTCTTCAGTGAAGAGATTTATGTCATAAAAACATAATAATGACCAACGTCCACTGCTCTGCTTTAGTCCAAATATCTGAGTCATTAATTTCATTGTAATGACCTTCACTTGTGCTCATATTAATTTCCCAGCATCCCAGTAGGTAAATGTAATTACAGCCGCCCACAGACAGAGACGGTCTGATGTCCGTCTGTACCACAACAACAGCGTTAACCCACTTTGACTCCCACTCTGTCCTGGTGATGTGATCACCCCTAATAAAAAGCTGCAGGACCAAAATTAAGTCAGTCCGTTTGGGTCGAGTGGTCGTCATGGTCCTGTCTGTGGACGGACAGGGGTCACAGACAGGGGTCACAGACAGGGGTCACAGACAGGGGTCACAGACAGGGGTCACAGACAGGGGTCACAGACAGGGGTCACAGACAGGGGTCACAGACAGGGGTCACAGACAGGGGTCACAGACAGGGGTCACAGACAGAGCTCCGTGTGTGTCAGTCCATGTTGAGTTTCTGTCCAAGGACATGTACTGTATAATCCAATACCATCGGCCAACTGGTATTATTGGTTAGCCGATATTAGCAAAATGATGTAATATCGGTAAGAATCGATAACGTAATGCTCTGTCTTTAACCCAAACAGCTGCATACATCGGTATCAACGTCGATATCGGAAATCGGAAGTTTAAGCGTTTGGACAATTTTGCCATATCAGATATCGGCAAAAAGTAAATATCGGACATCCCTGTGTAAAATTATGAACTGTTTCACCAAAGATCATATAGATGTTGTTGTTGTTGTCGTTGTTGTTTTCCCTCGGCCTGTGTTAATGGTCGACACAGTCTAACAGAGATTCAATCAGTGTCAACATGAGGTGATGGATGGCTGTGGAGATCACGTTTCTTTGCTGCTCATCTGAGCGACGGTGAAGCTAACGGAACGTTCCACGACACTTTCACTGCCGCTCATCTACATCTTCATTCTGTCCTCGGCCTCTGGTTTCTTTAACAAGGGCTTATTTTGAGAGGGGAAACAATGGAGTAGAAAAAAGGTCATGAAAGGTCATGGTCGGAGGTTGTTCCTCATTGGTCCTCCTTGGATGAATATTGTTTATTTTCGTTTGCAGGATGAAAATGCGGCGGCACAGGGTGTTCTTGCTGTGCACGGTGGGCCTGTGCGTCATCTCCTTCCTCCACTACTACAAGGCCCTCCACTATGTCTCCCTGCTGCGCGAGCTCTCCGCTCCCTACCCCAACATCAAGTCCTTCATCATGGTCACGGGCTTCTTCTGGAGGGAGAAGGGCGTTTCAGCTGCACCGCTCAGCCCGGCGTCTCCGGAGGAAGCGCCACCTTTACCTGCTCTCCGTCAGTCGGAACTCCAGTCTAGAGGCGGGGCCGGTTCTGCGGGAGGAGGGAGAATTGGTAACGTCGTAGAAGAAGGACCGGGGATGGAGATGAGGCAGAGAGATCTCCCGGCGGCTCCTCACCCCTGGGAGAAACCAGAGGAGTTTCTGAGAGGAGACGCTGCAGAGCAGGTACGGTCGATAAAGGACAATGAAACGTAACTCAGTTACTTTTCCTTTTCTGGAGAAGGGTTTTGTTTGTGTTGACAGTGAAGGTAATAGTTCTTGATCAGAAGTGAACGAGGTGACATCAACAGAACCGTACTTCAGCACAACGTTTCAGAAACTTGTCACCGTATCATTAATGTTCTCTTTGACTGAAATAGAACTCGATTTACTTCCAAGAACCGTCACAGCAGATGGAAAATCTCCAACTAAAAAACAAAAATATAAAAAGAAATTCTGACCTTCTCTAAATTAGGGATAAAAAGAATCACAATAAAACTGCACTCTAGAAATAAGCAGTTTAAATAAATAGTTCTAAAAACTAAATAGATTTTTTTCAGTGGGTTTAATCTTTTTATTGGTCGGGGTTTCTGGGTTTTTCAACCTTCACTTGTTTCTTCTTTTGAACCTTTGAGAAAGAACGCCGTGTTTTTTAAAAACGTTTGTCACAGGTCACGTCGTCGTGTATCGTTTAATGTTTGACAACAACAAAGCGTTTATCAGCAAATGGAGTGGTTTTATTGTTTTGCTGTGTATGCTCAAATATTTACAGAGTATATTTCACTGGGTTTTTTTTTACGAATTTACGATTAAACATGAATCATCCGGGCGCGACAGTCAAACAATGACAAGCTGCTTCATGACTCAGGTGTTAGGAGGGCAATAAAAGGTTCCTCTCTAAATATATTTTATATTCCGTTTTGTTAGTACAATAAACATCTACTACATTTCATAAGATTATAAAAAATACATTACCATATTTTCCTCACTTTTTTCAGTTTTTTTTTTACCTTTGTTATTTTCACATTGACAGCCGCTAGAGGGCACTCTAGCTGGCTGGTGCGACTTATAATCCGAAAAAATATCCAAACGTTTTTGTACTGATCCAGTTCTGATCAAATTCATAAAGTCTAACTGTCCAGATGCCGTAGGTTTAGTTTAAAGGGCTAGCCCACAAATTTCGTCAGTGAAGATCTGGAGATATTTATCCGATGTCCGTTGTTGTCCTCAGTTTTTTTTTTTTTTTCTCTTCGTCTTTCAGGAGAGACCCAACCAACCCGCCGGTCCTTTCCTCCCAGAGGCCCCAGAGGATCACAGGGTCGTGTTTCCCAAGGAGAAACACCGCGACCCCATAGAATCAATGGGCGATCTGCACAAACGTACATTCCAGCTTCACGACGACAAGACTTCGTACTTTGCCCGAACCAAAGCTGGAGCGCTGTGCTTTCGACAGGGGACGGAGGTGGCTACCAAGGAGTACACTGGGAAATCAGGGGGCGCGGTGACCAACGGAGCCGGCGAAGGTTCTTGGACCGGGGCCGGTGGCCAACGCAGGATTCTGGAAGTTCAGCAGCAGCCCTCCGTTGCACCGAAGGCCAAGATGAGATCGAGAGGCAACGGGAAGCGGCTGGTGAAGTGCGTGTGTCGATCAGGGTGGCACGGACCCTACTGTGGCGTTCCCACCATGGTGTATCACTCCAATCTGCCGACCAAGGAGAGGCTGATACCGAGAGAGACCCCGCGGAGGGTGATCAACGCCATCAATGTGAACCACGAGTTTGACCTGCTGCACGCACGATTTCACGAGCTCGCCCAAGCCGTGGATGTGTTTCTCATATGTGAATCCAACTTTACCGCCTACGGCGAGAGACGGCCCCTGAGGTAAGACCAACATCTGGACACCGAGGTCTGAGGAGGAAAAATAAATCTAGAAATGTTTTAATGTTGGTGTTAATTTAGAAGTGTTCTAGGTTTAGATTTAGAATTAAAAACTTACTACGTTTTAATGTTGGTGTTAATTTAAAATGACTATTTATAACTAAAGAAAATCCAGTCTGTTTTTCCAAAGCTGGAACAGACCAAATGTGTAATCTAAGAAGTCTTAATTTAACAAACAACTCTTTCACTCTGTCCCCACTGAAGGCTGCGTTCTGTCATTTTTGCAGTTGTGCGGAAATTGCACTAATTTCTAATTGAATTTCCTGGTGGTGGTCTGTGAGACTTGAATTGTTTCGGTGGGGATTTCTTTTAAATTCTGCTCTGAATCATTGTTTGGAATATAATGAGAAATAGTTTGTGATTCACCACAGAAACTAAAAGAGAAACTAGAAACACAACGATGAGAAGAGGAAGTAACAACCGTTTATTTGTTCCTTAATAAACGCAGCTCATGTGGCAACAAACCACGGAGTGAACGCAGAACACCACTGAACTGTGTGCATTTTAACTATCACTGAAGTCAGCAGGGGGCAGCACAAGTGGTGTGGGGACGGTGCCTTGCTCATGCACCTGGCAGCTGACAGATTCGAACCTGAAACCTTCCGGACCAGGACGTGCTTGCTTCCTTAACCATCAGGCCACCACTGCCCCCTTTTTTTAAAATTTTTTTTTGGTACAATAACGCCATTCATCTTTATAAATATTATTATGTAATAGTATATATGTATATATATATTATATTAGAAGACATAACCTGAGGCCGGACGGTGGTGTTAATGACCAGTCCTCGCCTCAGGGTCGATTTCACAGCTGATTATAACAGCAGCGACGTGATCGACGCCGCGTTCAGCCCTGAGGGAGATCGGTGCGTTCCATCATAGAACGTGACATCTTCCGTGGGCGTCGCGGCGCCTGTGCGTTTATCACAGGTTAATTGAGTCGAGTCTTCCAGTCAGATTTGTGTACAGTATCGGACATTGAACGTCTGCGGTGAAAGGCCAACGTTGTTGAACCTCAGACGTGTCGTTACCTGCTCCTCAGTTTGGATTCCACCACCAACCTGCACTTCCTCTTTTTGCATTTTATTTTACTGTGGTGAAAACACACAATTCAAGTGGTTAAAACAGTTTGTGGTTTGAAAATTGAACAGATATGTTCTGAGAGTGTGAGTCACAACAGTTTCTTCTTCGCTTTTTGAAGGAATAATTAGATTGGTTTTTTTTTGAAAAACAGATTTCTCTTTTTTTTTTTTTTTTTGTAATTATTTCTGCCCTACATTAACCTGTGCTTCAGTTTCTTGGCAAAAAAGAAAGAGTGGCTTCACGTCTATAATCAACTTTATTTTTACTGCAGCGTCTCTTCTCTCTTTTCATGTGGTGTAAATCTGTTTTTCGGTTGTTCAGTTCCACGGACCAGCAGGAACATTTATAGTCCCTGGAGATAATTGGCATTTTAAGAAGAACAGGCTTCACGTGGGTTCATCAGGTTACTGCTGTAATCAGCTCATATCGTCGGAGCGGAGTTTAGGTGTCAGCTACAGCTGCTTCTTTTACTTCACACACACCTTCAGGTTTAGGTGTCAGCTACAGCTGCTTCTTGTTGTCGCTCTGGTTTCCTCTCTCGGCCTGATATCGTCATAATTAAGTCATATCTGTATGAAATCCTTATCAAATACTTTACCGGTTCCAGGTTCCTGCAGCTCCTCCTCAATGGTACCTACGACTACATACGGCACAAGATCCTGTATGTGTTCCTGGACCATTTCCCAGAGGGCGGCCGTCAGGACGGCTGGATCGCTGATGACTACTTGCGCACTTTCCTGACTCACAACGGCATGTCGAGATTGGTCAACGCCAGGTCCGACGACGTCTTCGTCATCAACGATGCCGATGAAATCCCGGCGCACGAGGGACTCATTTTCCTCAAGCTGTTCGATGGTTGGACAGAACCCTTCGCCATCCACATGCGAAAGGTAGCTCGTTTGTTTAGCACGATGTTATCAGAATATTTACATTTGTTTTTTATACATTCACTCAAACGTTGATTTGTCATTTTCACATTTTCTCTCTCTCCCAAATCTAGTCACTGTACGGATTTTTCTGGAAGCAGTTTGGCTCTCTGGAGGTGATTTCAGGTTGCACGGTGCGGATGCTGCAGGAACTTTATGACAGTGACGGTATTAAACTGCGGCGACGCGAGTATTACTCCATGCCCGGTTTCCGTAAGTATGAGAACGACACGGGCCACATTCTGGTGCAGTGGTCGCTCGGGAGCCCCTTCCACTACGCCGGGTGGCACTGCTCCTGGTGCTTCACGCCGGAGGGCATCTACTTCAAGCTAGTGTCTGCTCAAAACGGAGACTTCCCGCGATGGGGCGACTACGAGGATAAGCGAGACCTCAATTACATCCGTGATCTGATCCGGACGGGAGGTTGGTTCGACGGCTCCGTGCAGGAGTACCCTCCTGCGGACCCCAAAGAGCACATGTACGCCCCTAAGTACATGTTGGAGCACTATGACAGATACTCTTACCTCCTAGAGAACCCCTATGCTAAAGCATCCAGACTGAGCGAGCGTTAGGAGGTCGGCCGAGCAGGGGACCCCCTGGTGGACGGAGCTAAGCGGTACTGATGAACTACATGACTCTTTGGAAAGATACTTCCTGTCTCTCCACCAGGCAGCACTCATGTTGCAGGGATTTAAATATCTCTTGATATTTTCTTTTTTCGTTCGGAGGAAGTGTGAAAAATAGGACCACGAAATAACATTTCACCATGGATTAAAGGAAGGACACGTAGAGGAAACAACCACTGGAAAACAACAATTAAAGATTTCTTCTTTCCTTCCCTTTGAGGGGAGGAGAGTCAAACGATGTCTCCGTATGCCGTCCCTCCCCTGTCCTCCCATTCTTTCTCCCAATCTGATTGGACGCGCCTGCTGTCTGATGCAGGCGACTGAAGCCAGTAGGGCGGAGACAAAAACCACGGGGAGGACTGTTTTCTTTCTGTCTGTCTTTGCTTACGTTTACAAACGGCCTGATGTTCACACTCCACTCTTCGCCTTCGGATGTCTTCCTGTCATGTTTGACCTCTTCCCAGATGCAGCCATGCTCACACACACACACACACACACACACACACACACACACACATACACATGGTCCCTGGTAGAAAAGTCATGAAACGTATTTAAGTCCTGTCGGAGCGCCCTCTGCCAAATGATTCTGAACAACTCCACGGAGTTTAAACTGAGCGCCGGCTCGTCCACGTGCACCTTACACCTGACCGAGCGTTCGGATTTGTGTGTGTGTGTGTGTCTTTGATTTGTCCGTGCGTCGTTGTTGTTGTGAGATTTTTTTGGGGCTGTGATCGAGGGAGTCCATCAGTCGGGGGAGACGGGTGAGGCAAAAAAAAACAAAGGGATTCACACCAAAGAGAGAGGTGTGAAAAAAGAATGAAAATGAAATTGGTGAAGGCTCGGAGGATCCTGATGTAGGGGGGACCAGGGGATTCAAAGAAGCCGCTCTGGACGCTTCCTTCCTGCCGCTTGTGTTTGTTGACGCTTGAGGGATGTTGTCAGATTGAAGGAGCAATTACAAACAGAACAAACGCCGCTCTGTCAGCGCTGCTTCGTCCAATGAGATTAAAAATAGCAGCGAGAACTCCCTGAGTTCTGTCTCGGCGTCTAGAACCTGGGTCGACTTTGTTTCCTTGGAAACTACAGTATTTAAAAAAAGGGAGGGGGGGCATGAGTGAGGCGGGG
>NC_024315.1:3421684-3423038 GCF_000523025.1 Cynoglossus semilaevis | reverse complement strand
ACCCCAGACGAGAGTTGTGCCGCCGGGGTTGCATTACTCCTCGCTGCGGCTCGTTTCTCTCCCCGTGTCCCCGCAGGGCAGGGTAGCCGTTGCCACGGCAACAGCCACAGACAGATCACTATCATCTGGCCGTTTAGGCCTGAGTGCTCCGACCTCTTGTCTTGTCCTGTTGGACACAGCGGCGGTCGATGAGGCTGGACGCCTTAATCCTCCCTCCCTGATTGGTCCACATGGAGTTTTCACCGTGTTTGTGTTCTTTGAGTCGAGGCCAAATGGGAAACGAGCGGAAGAGAAATACCTTCGTCGAAGCCTAAAGACCTGGACGATGTATCAGATAAACACAGGTGGAACGTCGGGTTCTGAGATTGAAACAAAACAACGTTTCAAAATTAATTATCTCAAATGGTCCAGTTTCCCCACTTCATTTTGCTGATTTATTATTTACAGTATTTTCTGTAACAGCAAAATAACCCTTAATGTCAGAGTCTTGAACTGAATCAGTACCAGAACTGATCCGATCTGGATCCTGTGTTTGTGTCCTCGACACTGTGCTGACAGAAGGTGGTTGTGGCAGATCTTTGGGGCAGGTGTTTGGGGCAGGTGTTTGGTTCCGATTCTTGGTTGAAATGTCCAAACTCACATCTGTGTCAGAACCAGGTTCTAAACAGGAAGTGGAACGAGATGAGGGAAGATTTGTTGGCTGTTCTGGGCCTTGAACTCTGAGACGATCAATCAGAAGGAAGGGCGCAAAGGGTCACCAGTAGGGGGCATTATTTTCACCTTATGCCACCGTTGGCCTCCTCTAGTGTGAATTTGATTTACATTATGAACTAATGGAGGTTTTTATTTCGGAACATTCTTAGAAAGATCTTAAATCTGAATCTGCTCTTGTTGTAAAAAAAAACAAAAGAAAAGAAAAAAACAATCCATCCTGGCAGATTCCAGGCCTGAGCAGAGCCCAGACTTTGGCAACAACAATCTTTGCAAACCAGAGTTTGCAGTTTGAATAAGAAAATGTAAACAAAATTTGTCTACTTCCTGTTTGACTCCGGGGCCTGTAACCACATGTTCCTCCTCTCGCTGCCTGAGAGACTGATTACAAACCCCTCCAATTCACTCGCTTTGAGAAGAAAAAAAAAAAAAAAAGTCAAATCTTGACACTTTCATAGCGAAACCTAATCTGGGAACTGTGACTGCAGGGTTGTCGGTTCAAACCCATTAAGGCTCTGGGAGTGTGTTTGTGATAAATCTCTGCCAAGATGCATTAAACCGGAGATGACTTCCAGTTCTGCCGCAGCTGAAGTCGAGCTGCACGACAACATTAGTGTCTGTTTACATGTCAGTGGTGAGGCTC
>NC_024315.1:3412149-3416707 GCF_000523025.1 Cynoglossus semilaevis | reverse complement strand
ATGCCAGATAAGGGTGTCTGCTGCTCAAACCCTGCAGCTCAGGGTTACTTCACTCAGCCTGTTGCCCTGTTATCGCCATGGCAACGCTCCTCCTGATGAATTCCTGAGATCCCAAACAGTCTGAGGTCATCAGCCCTCGGAACAGACTGGGATGAAGTCTGTGGACAAAGAACAGAGGGAGAAGCGGCGGCGGCGGCGGCGGCCCGGACTCTCCCTTTGTTTTCTGTTCATCGATCGACCGATGAATTCGACAGTTTTTGGAAGCAGAGAAAACGATTCGTTAAAACATAAACCGGTCTTTAAACGTGGAGGCTAAACATTTTCTTTGGCTCCGGAGGAAAGTGCAGGAAAAACACGAGAGGGAAAAAAACAAAGTTCGTCTTTAAACAGAGTCCAGGCTTCGATGACTTAGAGCATGCGTGTCAAACTCAAGGCCCGGGGGCCAAATACGGCCCGCTACAGACCAGTACCAAGCTGCTGAGCATTGAAGGTTCATTACATTTTCAGTATTTTGAGTTTTATTTTAAAATATTCCCAGATCATCTTTAAATAAAGAAAGTAAATGGATATGAATGGATTTTCTTTGAAAGAAGTAAATTAGTAAAAATTAAGTACTTTTTTTTTTCACTGTGTCCCAGCGTGGCCCGGCACTAAATGATCTATGGACTGGTACTGGTCCGCGGACCAGGGGTTGGGGACCCCTGATCTATACAGTCTCCATTTACATTTGGCCCTTTAAGGGGAACTGTGTCGCTAATGTGGCCCCCGGTGAAAATGAGTTTGACCCCCATGACCTGTTGAACAGATTCAGTCGTTCTCACAGGTGGAGGAGCAGAAACGGAAATAATCCTCACCAAAAAAAAAAAAAACCACTGCTGTGATAAAATTGTAGGGTTTTGATGGAATCGTGTGACTTGTTCTTAAAAAAAAAAAAAAAGATCCGTATGTGAGTGAGGACGGCGTCAGTGAAGGAGAGCTGGTGATGTTGTCAGTTTGACGCCGTGTTTGTGCCACTTCACTGCAGCCTGTAATGGATTCACCCAGGCTCACAGGCACGTTAGCAGCTGGTTGCAGCTCGCATTTAAACCTGAAATGCTGACGTGTGTGGGATGTCTCTGAATCCCTGATCAGGTATGGAAGAAAAAAAAAATCAATAATGCAGAAACATATGAGGACTGGAAGCAGCGCCGTCTGTGTTTCCTGAATCTGAACAGAATGAATAATGCAATTCAACAAACAAGGACGCACGGGTCCAGACCAGCCGAACTGAAAACATAATGAATAAATGAATGCAAACTGTCAGCGACGCGGCGGTTCAGGAGTCGTGTTGCAGGCTGGTTGTTGACGTTGGCAGCCGGGCGCGGACTAAGAGGCAGGAAGATGATTGAGAACAACGGCCGCGTGGTTTTTTTTTCCAGGGGAATATTTACGTTTCTCTCGGAGCCGTTTGTGCAACTTAAACTTTGACTGATGTTCCCGCTGGACGTCGGCCAGTCTGACAGAAGTTATCGATTTACGCACGTGACGTGTCGCAGCACAGATAGGGGGTGCTGTTTTCGAGGGTTAGTGCAATGGAAAATAATTAGGTGTTATTTGCACGATGACCAAAAGCCTCCGTTAACGATGGAAAAACCACCAGAACCACCAGGTCTGACCGATCCACACTTTGTCACATGACACTTGACTTTGCCTTCGTGTGTGTGTGTGTATCATGTAGAGTCCAGCTGTGTTGCCCCCCCCATCTGCTGCTGGGCTTCCAGAGCAGCTGACCGACTTGTTGCCCGTCCTCATGCCTCCACAGCTGTGGCTCCACACCAGCCTCGTGGCTTCCACCAATTGATCTCTTCCAAGAAACATTAACTGCAGGGAGGAAACGTGAGGCAGAAAAAACATTTTTTTTTACCAGAGTTATTTAATTTTTTCTCTAAATTGCAGTAAGAAAGTCGACGTACCTGCCACTACTTTAACATTTTTGTTTTGATTCTTCATTTGGTTCAAATGGAAGTCTTTTTTAAAGGTGACGGGGGTTAAAATTCTAATCTTTGGCATCTTTTGAAATCACTCCAAGTCAAGTTGCAAAAAAACCCCCCCAAAAAAACCAGTTCATCGAGAGTTTAAATTGTCGTAGCTTCGGTCGTAAATGTTGTTTTTCTCTTCATTTAAGCCAAAAAAAAAGAAGAAAATTCTCATTCCACAGACGGAGGCAGTCACATTCAGTCCGACAGCTGCAACAATGTGTCACCGCTGATTAGAGAGAAAAAAAAAACAAAAAACCAACTGAGTCCTGTTGAAATGTAGAGCCAAACAACCACCGTCGGAGCTCAGTTTCAAACCCGTTCGAACTCTAGTCAAGAGCAGAAATCAGCCGAATTCTACACAAACACACGCAGCTTTCCAGGGAGTGCAGCTATTTGTAACCAGGCAATTTGTGCCGTTTTATTTCCTCGAGAAGTTCTGACCGCAGTCTGGCAGCGAGTGGAAATCACGGCGGAGAAAACTTTATTCCAACTCCTCAGAAACAAAAACCCCGGAGGTGGAGGAAGATGAACCGAGACGGAAGTGACGAGTTCTAGAATTCTACGATTAATGTTTCCACTTTATTATTATAATTCTGTGACGACACATGAAGACGTCGATTTCTGAAATGGTTTGAGTCGTGTCACATGACTGTGTCTGTTTCTCAGATGAGTCGTGAAAAAGTGAGTTTTTTGAGCGTTGGTCTGAGGGTGTGGGTCTGGACTCGGGGACCAGATGGTCCAGGGTTTGTCCAGGGAGACAGACGGAGCAGGTAAACTGACACCTGTCTGTAGATCAGATCAGGAACAGAATAATCTCTGGATGAAGTGATGAACAGATGAATTCAGGTTTAAATGAACTGAACTTTCTTCTCATGGAGAGAAATTGACAAAAAAGAATCAGCGTAGCATCGAACGCCCGACGTTATCGCAGGTGAATGACGGACAGACGGATGGACCAGTCGGATTAGATGTGTGATTGCACTCCTGAAGCACATTATCCGTCCATTGTGGGCTGCTGGACGGATGTGTTTTCATTATAGGGGGCGCTCTTTTAGCCAAACTCAATAGGTTGAATCTCAGCTCCAGAAAGTTGAACTTTTTTTTTTTCTCCTCTTCCCCCTCCAGCCCACCAGCAGGGAAGAAATCTAGATTCCAAAGCTGTTGAGATATTGTTGTTGCTCAGATGTCTGGGATTTCACCTCCTCACGAACATGAAATAACAACAGGAGTCAGTGACGACACTGTGTCCAGGTCGGACGGGAATCTGTGCCGTTTACAGTCCGTTTACTTTGCCTTTGATGTGCGAGTGTCCAGAGATGTCGGTTGAATTCCCTGGTTCTTGGAGCTCCCTGTTTTCACAGCCTCAAACTTTTTTTTTCTTTTTTTTTTTCTTCTTGTTCTGTTTTGCACTTATTTTCTTCTGTGAAGTCAATCAACGTGTCTTTCCCTCTGAGGTTTTGTTGCTTTTAAAGTTTTAATATTGTTTCGGGTGGAAGTCTGTAAAAATGGAAGCGGGGGACGATTCATGTTTCAGCCTCTGTTTTTCTGTTTAACTTTGTTTTTGTACCTTTTTTTGTAACTTTATCCTTTTGGCAGCTTGATATTTAATGACTTTTTAAGGCAACTGTTATGTCCGTCTGTGGGCGTGTGTGTGTGTGTTCTGTGTGTGTGTGTATGCGTCTCCATAAGCACCGTCTCAGGCTACATCCACACTACTGCAGGTTAGCGTTAGCATCTGAGCACCTCTGTTGTGAGGAGGTCGGAGGTCAACTTTGTTCTGCTGTTCTCAGCAGTGGGAGGTCGGGAGTTCGACTTCATCTCTTTTCAGGTTTTCAAACACGAAGGACAGAAACACGATCACAACCAATAACAAAGGTTATTATTCTCCATTAATCATTTGATCGAGACCCAAACTTCACTCCACTCATTCTCTCGGTCTCCACAAGGGGTCAGAGAAGTTCAGACGAATATAAAAACAACCATGTAAGTTTGTTTTGTTCTCCAGTACTAAACCAGCAGCAGTATACAGGAGGCTCCTGTAGGGGGCCTCAGCAGTATTTGTGGTACCTTCAGGGTCAAGACCCCATACCCTCTTCTGTGTTTAGGTTTAAAACAATGTCAAATCAAAACTTCAGTTATTTCTTCAGGTCCAGTGATGGGCAAACTATGGCCCGTGGCCCAGACACAGCCCTCTGGGCTTTCTAATCCGGCCCTCTAAACGCTGGTACGTACATAAGGTATGTAGCATCTCTTAGCTGCCACTTCACAGTTCGACACTCACGGAGATTTCCCATAATTCCACCTCCACGACTGACTTGTTGTTTTGACGACGCTGTCTTTTCCTCGAAGCCTCGAATGTGCCACAAAACCACAGTTGTGTTTTTTTAGCTTATGGATTTTCCCACATTGACAAGTTTCCCACCTTCACACAGTTGTCACCCCCCCTCACCCCCCATGCCTCCCCCCATCTCACCCACACACACCCAGACGCCGCCCCTCTCACAGTACGGCCTCTGTGTTTTTGTATTGCGGTGGGATTG
>NC_024315.1:3410760-3412092 GCF_000523025.1 Cynoglossus semilaevis | reverse complement strand
CCCCCATCTCACCCACCCACCCACACACACGCAGACGCCGCCGCTCTCACAGTACGGCCTCTGTGTTTTTGTACTGTGGTGCGATTGTGGCCGTGTCCTCTGCTGGTGAAAGAGTCCGACTACTGTAGCTGCTCTGTTCGTGCCCTCACTGTTATGCGAATGCTATGAAGGCTCTTTATTGTGTGACCAGAAGACAGAAAAAAAAAAAAGGGGGGAAAAAACATTCATTTTTGTCATCGCTCAGCCACTCAGAACCGGTTTTGGACAGAGCCTTGAGAAACCCAAGAGCAAAAAGGAGAAAAAAAAAAAAAAAAAAAAGCTCTTGTTTTGTTGCCCTCTTCTTTTGTTTATTTAATGAATCGTGTCCGTGCTGCTGCTGCTGCTGCTTTACTGCTTTGTTTGTGATTCAGTCGGTTTCTTTTACTTCCTCTTTAATCGATGACATCATTGGTTTTGTCTCCAAGTATGTCAAAAAACAAAAAAATCTAAAAAGAAAAAAAAAACAACAACCTCTTTTTGATAAAAGCTTTTTATTTTTCTCTGCATGCTGAGATGCAGTAAATACTATGAATTGCACCTTAATGGAGGGATGTGGTTTCTATGGGTTTTTATGTTGGATTTATGCATATAAGAATATAAATGTGGATGTAAAATGTTCTTGTTTACTTTTGACTTTTGACTCTTTTTTTTGACGGAAGATGCATGTGTCCTGAACAGGGTTCTAATCTTTGTTTGTTATGGTTTTTTTAACCACGGGTTTTATTGTGATTTTTATTTTTTTTTTCTGTCCTTCGTGTTTGAATTGGAAACGGCTTCATGGAGCAGCGTCACCTGCAGGCGGAGCAACACAACCTGGCAGTTAAAAACAAAATACACTGAATAATGGAGATTGGGAAAAAAACAAAAAAAACAAAACCAAGAAGCGAACACACATACCTCATCACTCCTGATGCATTTACTGTAGTCAGAAAAAGACCTGCTTGACTGAAGCCGTTTCTGCAAACACGCTCACATTCACACTCACACACACTGGCCACTGTTTTCAACGTGACCACAAGGGGGCGTCTGGCCTCGTCCTTTCACATATCACGTGGTGCCAGGATGTTGTGGGCCGCCTTTGGATCTTAACCCATTTATGGGCCGTACAGTTTCTCTGCCTCCCATCTGCCCCGTCCTTGAAACACACACACACACACACGCACACACACACTCACTGACATCAGCGTCGTCTTGGCAAATGATTGGCAAACGCTGCCTCTACCAAGTCACACATCCCCAGGGCGGGGAGTTCTGTCTGCAGCCAATTAGCCAACAGGGCCGGTTGCCAGATCC
>NC_024315.1:3408396-3410409 GCF_000523025.1 Cynoglossus semilaevis | reverse complement strand
AGCCCACTGACATACACACCCCTGCCCCCCCCCATGACCCCGGCCCCCTCGACCTCGACCCCCGGCCTCCCTCCCTCTCTCTGCCCCTGTGCACTGGTGATGATTGTATGTGATTGTTCATCATTTTTATTTTTATTTTTTTATACAATGGCCGGGGTTCCATTTTTGTTTTTGTTTCTTTGGATTTTTAAATTTTTTTTTTTTAATTTTGCAGTTGTGATTTTCATATCATTTTGATGGTCCCTGTTTAACAGAACGACAATGAGGATGTGTTTGGATGGATGGATATATGAACGTGTGTGTGTGTGTGTGGCTTCCAACGCACATCACTCCTTTAATCATGTTTTATTTTTATTAATTTTTTTTTTCCCCACGGCGTCTCTGTGTTCAGACGCTGCTTCACGTCTTCGTCCTGAAGAGACAGAAAGAGAGACAGAAGCAGATGATGAAAGGAAGGAGGAAGAACTTTTCCTAAAAAACACACACACACACACACACATACTCTCTCTCTCTCTCACACACACACACACAAATACCAACGAGTAAAAATTACTTTTTGAAATAAAAGTATATTTTTCTCCTGTTTGGTGACGGCGATGAGTGTACATTTCTGAGTTAATTAAAAAGAATGACTAAAAAGCGTTTGTTGTCCATGTGAACGGCTGTATGTTAACCAGGAACACAACCTAATGACTTCTATGACAAAGACAATATAATAAATTAATTTTGAAAAAACGGAATCAAAGGCTCCTCCTCCTCCTCCTCCTCCTCCTCCTCCTCCTCCTCCACCACTTGTTTTTTGTCTCACCACATGCTGCATGAAAAACAGGTTGCGACCATTTGCGTCATCCGTGGCTTGTTCCGCTAGAGGGCAGCACCGCAGCACACATGATTCCACTGCTCGTCAGTCCTTCATATTGTTCTGGGTCGGTTTTTAACAGCGTACTTTGAAGCCGGTTCCGTGGCTCCTGGTGGACACAGGGGTATAATGTTACTCCAAACTGCCTCTTCGAACACAAACTACCCCCCAAATAAAGCAACTTAGCGCCACACTGTGTCCATGGTGATAATTGAGATGTTATTTTCCAGTTAAAAAAAGATTAAAATTTTAGGCAGAGCTGAAGGAAACAAAACACATTAACCCCCCACCCACCCCAGAAAATGATGTGAATCTTCTGGGTAGTCACGTTGTGGGAGAGCGGTTACAGGTTCTTGCCTACAGCACGAGTGTCACTGGTTCAATTCCTGTTTCAATTCTTTGTGTATGCCCTGTTCTTGAATATTCCTGGTTAGTTTGGTTAGTTGTTTACACGAAAACATATGAAGTGGTAGAAAATGTTTGCATTTGAAAATTGCATCATGATGTACCTTATATTGAGCCACGTTTCTAAACAAGTTCAGGTCTCAGCAGTAGAGACAGAAGTGATGTTACAATGATGATTTATTTATATTATTTATGCTTTTATTTTTGACCAACTGACATCAACCATTTTAAACCATATATAATATATATATATATATATATATATTATATATTTGTCCAACTAACATTAAACTACAGTGAAGAGAAGATTAGCTGCAGTTACTGTTTGTCCTAAAGCAGAAAAAATAAACAGAGTAAAGTTGAGTCTGAAACAGTTTGGGCTGGACCTTGGCCGGGACCACGGTCCTGAGTTTGAACCACCGTCGTGGAGACTTGAACTCATTATTGTAAATTTGAAAAAAACAAAAAAATTGTTGTCTTCCTTATGAAAAACACAACTTGTCATAATGAATTTCTGCCTTTTAACGTACGTGTCCTGGTTGAACATTCACTAAATTAAAGCTGTAAATTAGCTGACGACATCAAAGGAACGCAGTTTATTCCCGATTATTCCTCCATGTTGTAATTCCTAAACTGACGTACGTGGATGAAATCAGCGCAGCAGTTTTCTGGAGACTCGGCCTCAGATGTCAGAGTAATCCATCCCTGCTTTTAACCACTTCGGTGAAGCCATAAAAACTGACACGGGG
>NC_024315.1:3355391-3408197 GCF_000523025.1 Cynoglossus semilaevis | reverse complement strand
AGTCAACAGGTACGAAATGATGATAATAACTCCAATGAATCAATCACCACAGACACACTGAGACGTGACCAGAAACTGAATCCACTTTATGTCCAGTTTTAGGGCCAGAACCACGGGTGGACCTGGGGTAGGAGGGGGGGGTGCGACCTCACGCACCGAGGAGTCCACTGCTGTCGCTTTTTTATACTTAGAAGAAAAAACTCACCTGTCACTGAAGGGAAACAAAATTTAAATAAAAAAAAAAACTCAAGGTCGTTGTTTGATCCGATCGACTCCAGGAGTCCGTGGTTCCAGACTCTTCCGTAGCCGCAGCTCCTCACTGACGCATTCAGAGGAAAACAGATGATAAAGCATCACCGAGGTGACACGTGATTGGACGGCATATCAGAGTGACATCATCAGCACAAAGTGTCCACGTTCCGTCTCCCACGCTGCCTTGTTGACCATAGTTGCCTCAACGTTGGCCACTTTAGCAACATCATGAGTTTTGTGCTTTTTTTTGTTGTTGTTTTTTTATATATATATTTATATATTTATATATAATGTGCCACCATCGGTACTTCGCAGAACTCTTCACAGGAACTTTATTGTCGCTGAAGTCCTGCAAACAGTTATTAAAAACAGTAAACACGATAAATATAAAGAGGATTTTAATACTAAACTAAAACCACACGGGGCACCGTAACACCGTAACACCGTAACAGTACCACAGCAGCACAGAAGGAACAAAAACAGTACCAGGTGCAGATTAATGTACCAGAGGAGGGAGAAACCGATTCTTCTTCTTCTTCTTCTTGAAATCTGAGAGACTGAAACTGACGTGTTGATCCATGAGACGTGTTGAGGACATGAGACGTGTTGAGGACATGAGACGTGTTGAGGACATGAGACGTTTACTGGACTCCTCCACAGGCTGTGAGTGGACGTGGACTTCAAAGGCCTTATGAACCATGTGACCACTGCCTGTCCAATTAGGGCAGAGCTCTCTGTAATTTGGTACCGAAAACAGAGAAGAATGAAGCCAGACAGGCTATTACTGAGCACATGAATCAGTGTGTGAGTGTGTGTGAGTGTGTGTGAGTGTGTGTGAGTGTGTGTGTGAGTGTGTGTGAGTGTGTGTGACTGTTTTATAGTGGAACCCACTCGGCCACAGGAGTTGTAGTTTGTCAGCACAGACAGAGGGGGCGGAGCTAATCCTGCCCAGGACAAGGGGGGGGGGCAGTTCCTGAGGGTCAGAGACGAGTCTGAATGTCTAATAATTAGAGACTCACGTCCGACCGTCGGTTTGTTAATCGACCGGTTCAATCGTCAGTTATTTGCTCATCCAATCAGAGTTTGAGAAAATGGTGTTGCTGGGAAAATAGAAATTAAATTTTCATATATTTGATGTATATTGTTTTGGGCTTTTGTTCGAGAAAGAATTTTAGAATTTTTTTTTTTTGACATATGTTGTTTTAATGTTTTTAATTTGTCCCCTGTAAAGTCAAACGTGATTGGCTCCACAGCCGATGACTCCAACTGTCATCATTGTCGTCTTTCGCGGTCAGACCAGGACACAGCTCAACAGTGGCTGTAGTTTTTTTTTTTTTGTCTTCTGTCGGCGAATCAAATACACCGGGGCAGAAATAGAAATGCCAGCTGTCAATCACCCAGTGACCCCTCCCTCACCAGGACCACGTCGGGAAAGTATTGATTCGGTCGAGAAAAAGCTCTCAGGACGTGTTACGCTGTTGTTTTCAGACAGAGCTGAGCTGAATCAGACAGAGAGCATGATGGGAAATACAGAGAGTTCTGGAGAAAAGAAAATGCCTCCAGGCTCCAGTGGTAACTAAATAAAGAATAGAAACCCAAAGAAATGTATTGATTTTTTTTTCCTTCTCATAACAAACCACCAGCAGGTCATGACCTCCAGCAGGTCGTGACCTCCAGCAGGTCGTGACCTCCTGAAGAGGATCGAGAACTCGGATGATCCGTGGAGTTTTAGGGAAGGAAGAGGGAGAGTCCCCGCTGACTTTGACAAATGAGCCTCTACATTTGTTTACCAGAGTAAACATCCTCAGATGACCCAGATTTACCGCAGCCCACACGTACCGTAAACTTCCGCTGACGTGGGGAGCAGCCCAACTACCTCTCAGCACGACGCCACACACTGGAGGCAGATAAGAGTGTTTACTTGTTTGGGAGTTTTTTTAATTTCAGCCCAGACGGAGCGACAGGGCAGATCAGCGCCGGGATCAGAGGAATCACAACCGTCTCCTCCAGGTTCACCCTCCTGGCTGCGTTCTCAGGCTCGGAAAAATCCAATCCTTAAATTAGCCTCCGACGGAACGACGAGTCTGAGGAGCAGGGAGAGAAATCTGCCCGAAGAAAATGTTCTCCAGGAATCCTCGGGTCTTGTTTTAATGCTCCTTCAAACAGGAGTTTAATCAGAAGAAATATTTATTCGTCTCCAGACGGACCGTCCCTGCAGATACCCCGTCAGTCCATCGGAGGGCAACAACTATTCACACTCTCATTTATAAATGTGAGTTTATAAATCTATGGGGCAGCAGATCTTTATGTCTTTCTTCAACTCCTGCTGACGTATCGTAGTTGTGTTCACGTAAACAGGACACAGAGTCATGTTGTGAAAGTAAACTGAAACTTTCATGGTTTTTTTTTTGTTTGCTGGTGAACCGTGGGATTTTATTGAGTAAAATATGTGGTGTGGATCCAATCCCAGCAGTCAACAGCTGCGGGGGAGGAGGGGTGTTTGGGGGGGGGGGGGGTAAAACAGTTTGCCAGGACTCTACAGGGCCACCTATGGAGACAAACCGCATCTTACACCCACGGTCAAGAGGACAATTATACATGTTTTTCTACAGGAAACTGGAGCCTCCAGAGAATATCTCCCCCATCTCCCCCTCCCCCAAACCACACACACACACACACACAGGAAAACCATGAGAACGTCATACAGGAAAAGCTGGAATTCAACCAGAGAACTGGTTGCCTTCTTACTGTAAGGCGAGAGCACCAACCACTGGCCCTCTGTGTCACTCCAAAGCCATATTTCGTTACAGACGTCTCTTCAGTCCTGACGTCCTCTGAAGGGTTAGGTCAAAGGTCATGAGTCTCCGATTAGACCAGCAGTGTTTGCTTCCTTTTTGTAATCACGGAGAAACCTGGCACCAGCTGTTGACCCGGGGTTTGAACCCCCGACTTATTGTTCCTGATTGTTCACCAAACGAACCCACAGCATCCTGTGCGGGAACCAAAACTTTAAATAGAAACAAAGCTTCCAGTAAAATCAACATGCTAACGCTGAGCTAACGAGGAAGCGTCTCGATGCTGCAGTGACTGTAACCTGACGTTAGCGTTTCAGCAGCGTTCTATTCTCAGCACGGTTCATTAGGAGTTTGTTTTCACCTCTTCTGGGTTTATTGTCTTAACAACAGGACGATGTGGAACCGCAGCCGGACGTGTCCAGCTGTAAAGTCTCGTTAAAAGCAGCGATCGCTGTTAGCGACTGTGGAGGTGAGGCCAATAAGTGGTTACTTTAACAGGCGGCAAAATGAGTGCTAATGAAGTGGGATTTAGAAAACACAGAGTTTTGTAGGTGTTGTTTAAATATAAAAGTTTTGTAGGTGTTGTTTGAATATGGAAGCAAACACACACAGACACACACAGACACACAAGGTGTGAAGACGCTAACTGTTAGCAAAAACACAAACAGGTCATCACACAGTATAGCCACTGTGATACACACTACAAATAAAAAAAAAACGTTTAACAGCTCATCCACAAATTCCACACCCACTCTGACGGAACTCTGGCCAATGACAGAAGACGCCGACCAATCACAGAGCAGCTCGTCAGAGCAGCTTTACTCCTGCTTGTGTTCACACGTCACATCAGTGGAAAATAAACGTACTTCAGTTTCGGTTGATACTAGAAGCATATGAATAGGATATATATATAGGATTATATGAGTATATATTCAATATATATTAAATATTTATACGCTTTTATATTAAGTATTTATTATTTTCTTAATGCAATATTAACCTCTCACTGTAGCGATAGGAATTTCCCGAACAATTTCATTTTGTGTTTGTCAACAACCGTCTGCGCGTGTTGAGTCGCCTTCGACAGTCTGGGCCGAAAATCCAGCAGAATGTTCACAGATCCTGCTCCGTCTCCCTGCAGATCTTGTTCAGATCTCCACATGGGGCTTAAAGTATTTATGACGGTGCAGTTAGCGCTCCCTGCAGCTCAGCCTCCCCCAGGACAGAATTACAGCTAATGGGAGAGAAACAGATGGAGCTGGCAGTCAGTCCACCGAGGCCCCGCCGAGGCCCCGCCGCCGTCGCTGCCACTTTCACTTTTCTCTGTTAAATTGTTTGTTTATCGCTCGGTTCTGAAGGTTAAGACAAATACCAGGTCCCTCATTGGCTGAGGGTGGGGCTGGGGGGGGTTCGGGAGGGGGTCAGCGGCGAGCCGTGGAAAAGGTTACAGACGACACGTTGCATTAATTTTTTTATTTTTTATATAAATGTTAGAACACAAGACGATACAGATGAATTTACGTCAAACCTTTTTATCTCTGACTCTGACAGACGGTGAATGAAGGAAAGACAACAACAAAAACAACAACAACAACAGGTGAACAGTTTCAGTTATAAACAGTTTAATTGTACAACTATTTACATGAACTGCTCTGCAGTTTGAAGTCTCACAGGAAACAAAACGTTCAATCCGTTAAAACCCAAATGCACAGCTGCATTGGCACAGAAAAGAAAAAAAAAACAGAGGAAAAAAAAGAAAAAAAAGAAAAGCACCACATTTGTCTGTAATATTTTTGACGTGTTGTTCATGGAGTCAGTTAGAAATGAATGAACTTTAACAGAATCTCCAGTTCTGGTTTTTACGGTGTTATGGTTTTATGAGGCACTGACAGTCGGTCTGTGGATCAGCCTGGAACCAGTCTGAAAAACAGACGCTCAGTCTCACTTCAACATGTCTGACAGAAGAGAGACGAGGCCGGTGGGGGGGGGGGGGCATCCTTTTAGCCACATTATCTTAAACAGGAAGTGGTTTATTTTTGTGTCTCCACGTTGATACTTTTTGATGATTTGAAACATGGCAACCACGGCTGGTTGACCAGCAGCTCCGACACAAAAAAAAACCTCTCTGCTGCTGTTAGCTGGTGCAGATTTTGACAAACTAGTTTTTATCCCAGTTGGCCGCCATGTTGGATGTAGCGTCCTAGCATTAGCACTAGCATAGCGACAGCATTTTATAAAACCACATGGCTCAGCGTTTGCTCTGACCAACGGTTCTTAAATATAGTTCCAACAGAACCAACACACTGAGCTCAGTTGGAGCTGGTTCCAGATGCTGTCGTATTTAGTTAGTAAAAAAAAAAAGTTTATTCAAAATGTGAAACCTCTACGATTCTCTAAAAATAATTTCGGTGAGATCAGACGTGAATCCGATTATAGAACCATGATTTCTAGATCACAGACACATGGAGACCATTCCAGGCTCCGAGGTTTGGGTGCACGGAGGGCAGGTTCCCGAATTTTCCCCCACAGAAGATTGATGTGTCATTATGTAAAGTTTGGACGGTCACACCCTATTAGAATAAGTGGGCCAGCAGTGCCTCACAAATATGTGTGTGTGTGTGTGTGTGTGTTTTAAATGACCCACTAACTGCTGCCTGAGAAGTCACCAAAGATTGAAGAGCACCAAACTGTTTGAAAACAGTGACATTTTTCAGACTCTTGTCTCTAACGTTGTTTCTAAAAAGCCCAGCACAGGAGTAGACGAGGAAAATGTTTTGCTTTGAATAAATGTGATTTTCTGGCACAAAGGAAGTCTTTGAACATTCCTTCCTAATTGCGTGCTGCGTTACCTCTCCCTTTTTTATAGTTCCTTTTGTTTCTCATATATTTTATAGGCAGGACGTTTCCTGTTTCCAGGCTCAAAAGACAGAAAAGCACCAAAACTTCTTCAAAAAGTTTCTCAGAATCCAAACAAAAAAACAAAAAAAACATTCTCCGTGTCCCGTGTTTTAATGGAGACTCGGAGCGACCAGGTATCCGTTGAAGGTGATGTAGACATCCACGTCGTCGCTGTAAATGGCGTTCTCCCTTTCCCGCTTATAGAGTCGAACCCACACCTCGTCGTTCAGAGCCAGGTCCAGCATCACGCTCTGGCTCTGCATGATGGAGCGCTCGCTGGGCTGCGCGTACAGGATGACCTGCTCCTTGTCGTTGTGCATCAGGTGGAGGTAGGTCTCCTTGAAGTTCCAGGTGTGGATGTTGACGTTGAAGAAGTAGATCCCCGGCACGTAGCAGTAGAACTTGCCCTTGAACATGTTGAAGTGCTCGTGGATGTTGACGAAGACCGTGTCGAAAACCAGCGCCTGATAATAGTCCAGGCTGTGCAGGGACTTCCGACGCCCGACCGAGAAGAAGGAGGACGAGATCTTGCAGGCGTCTCCCGGGGCTCCTGCCTGGCCTTTGCTGCCTTTGGGACCGATCAGTCCTCGGTATCCATGGGGGCCCTCCAGCCCTGGTTTCCCTGGTGTACCTCTGTCACCTTTTTCTCCTTTGTCACCTGGTGGAGGAAGGCAGAATACGGATTAATGACGGAGACGGAAATGTCCAACCCAAATATAAACTCTAGAAATCTATTTTATTCTCCAGTGTTGAGGCCTGCATGATGCCTTCTGGGTAATGTGAGTGAAGGCAGGTGGTGGTGGTGGGGGGGGGGCTTGACTGAGTGTGCAGTATGAAAGATTTTTTTCCTTTTTAATCCAATGAAATTGGAAATTTCCAGTATAGAAAAATGTGAAGAAAACTCTTCAAAGCTACAGTTCAAACTTCGCTCAGTGAAGCATTTTGAGCTTCAGTGAAACAAAAACTCTTGTCTCACTCACTGTTGAACATAATCACTTTATTTTCTACACGTCGGTCTGTCGTCAGCCTGATGTAAAACTACAACAACTCAATGTTTGTGTCTGAATAAAGATAATTCAACGTGTGTGAAAAAAAGAGTTTGCAGAAAAATGACTGCAGTTTGTGACACTGCTAAAAAAAACAAAACCTGTTTCTATCCTAATTAAACTCATAAAACTGAAAAAAATATTAATTCACTAAGAAAAATAAGGCAAGTATTTGCTTAATTAGAAGCAGACTGGGAATAATTAGGATTATTTAATTTATAAATATATATATTAATAATGAACAACACTTTAATGTTTTATTTAAGTGACCAAACACCATCTGTTTCTCACGGTTCAGTAAAGATGTGTGAGAGTTGTTCGTTTTTTCAGCCTCTAAATGTGGATTAAATCTGGACTTGGACCAGACTCGGGTCAAAGGTGTCGCAGGTGTTAATCTGCAGCTGAGGACGATCGCTCTGATTGGACAGGTGCAACAGCAGGTCGGGTTTCTCTGCTCACAGGCTGTTTTTGTTTTTGTTTTTTTGAGTCCAAGGGTTCGTTTGTGTTCTGTTGTTTTCTGTTCAATATTTAAGGGGTCGTTCAGTTTCTGCCCCTCCTGCCCTCTGCCCCCACTCCATTTTAAATGTGGTTTCTGTTTGTTTGGGGTTGTTTTATTCCATGTGAATATGAAATGGACTTTCTTGTCTGTTTTAGATCTGACTTTTTAAATAGAAAATCCATTTATTTACCTGACATTCGTTCACTGTCAGCAAGTTTATTTGTTTTGTTTTTCAAGCCTTAGATTCTCACTCCTGTTTCCTTCTACGACGATGTTTCAAACAGCAGCGAGGATAAATATCTCTACCTGTCGTTGTCTTTGGTTTATTTTTCATCTTAGATCCAACACGCAGCGAGACTTCAAAACTAACAAAAGAAACAACAGACTCGTCCTCCAGAAAAAACAAAACAAAAAAACTTTCTTCTGCTTTTTGAAAATGAGTAACAACTCATTACTGTCTGGAAACTTTAACCAGTGACGGTGCTTGAAGTCACCTTTGGAAATCAAAGAGCTGCTTTTAAAACCTTGGGCAGAAGAACAAACGTTTGTGCCACAAAATGAAACTTTTAACAGCGTTTCGAAACAAAATGTCGACCTGACGTTGTCCAGGTGGAGGTTAGTTCTCAGGTGGGACAATATTCTGAAGTTCAAACTCCTAAAGTTCTGAGATTTAAGTCGTGAGGTTATAAAAAAAAAAGGTTTTGTTGAGAATGAAGGCGGAAGTCTTTCGAAAATGAAGACGGGAGTCATTCTAGAATAAAAAATAAAATATAAATAAAAAAACCCAAAAAAAAACATTTGTAATCCAGATGAAACAACCATTTCATCCAATTACTTCTACACAACAACACAAACGTCAACAGACATGTTGACTGGATAATGCTGGAAAATTCAAACCTGAAGTTCTTACAAACCTACTGAGCGCTGGCTCTGGATCCACACCAGATGGAAATAATTGATGAACAAGACACACTGACATCTAGTGTTGATTATTATAATGTAATACATTTTATACATGGATAAATATTGACGATACAAATAATAAAAAAAAACTAAAAACTTGTGTAAAAGTAGGGATTATAAACTGTAGCCCTGAAGCGTCTGTTTTGTTTCTCTTCCTCTTACAGACACAGGATTGGCCGACGGGCTGTAAACAATGAATCAGCAAAATCTATGGGATGTATATTTCATGATTGGAACGAGATTTGTCCTTCGTCTTCGTCTTCTTAGGTCACAGAAGAACGGAATCTTTTTACATTTCCCTTCGACACTAAAAGTCGAGGAGACATCTTCAAACTCATTAGAGCAACACGAGCCTCATTTTTGTGTCGACATTTTGGCAGTTGAAGGACTAACTTTGTCCAAAAGATTTTAAAAAATCAAAAACAGAATTCATTCCCGAGGGAAAGTTTTTACGAGGTTCTTGTCCTCGCCTGTGTGTGCGTGTTGTTTGTGTGTGTGTGTGTTGAAAGGAGACGCAGGAGGATTAGGTTTGGTGAGTGTATTTTTGTGGTTAAGCAGTTGGATGGGTTTGGAGGTCGAGTGTGTGAGTGTCACAACCAGCTCTGTTTGAATCCTTATCAAAGGAGAAACAGATAAAAGAATGGAGTGAAGACGACTGAGGCTGAGACTGAGGCTGAGGCTGAGGCTGAGGCGGCCAATCAGAATGCAGAAATAAGATGCGGACGTTCTCACAAATCTCTGGTAGATGTCGCATTTGTCTATGTCGTCAGAACAATTAAATATTTTTCAACTAGGTGGCAGCAGATGGCTAGAGATTCAGATCTTTTGACGAGAATTTTTTTCTGTCTGTGCCTTTCTTCAATTCCAGCTTTGTGTTCAACTAAACAGGGCCAGGTTTTATACTGAGTAAAGTGTGAAACAAAACTGAAACTAGCCAAAAACTGCGTCAGTCGTTCATTTCCTCCACTTCTCCGACCTGTTCACGCTCACAGAGGATCTGATGTTGTACCTTTAAGGATGGTCATGTTGATGACTGTACGAATCTCTGGCATCTGCTGCGAGCCGGTGACGGCTGACGGCTCCAGTTGGTCACAGCAACGCCTGCAGTGTCTGGTAGGCGACCTGGAGGGGGAGGCGACACAGCAAACCAGGGGGAGGAGCAAAAGCAGCCGCGCACACACCAACAACATGGTTGGCAAAACCTGCGAAAAACGACAAAAAACAAGAGCAAAACCTGCGAAAAACGACAAAAAACGTGAAGTATAGTAGTAATAGTAACTGAAGTAATCAACTGGAATCACCCCCTCTAGAGTTAGCATTTAAGTAACTGAAGTAATCAACTGGAATCAGCCCCTCTAGAGTTAGCATTTGA
This sequence comes from Cynoglossus semilaevis, assembly GCF_000523025.1. Classification (NCBI taxonomy): domain Eukaryota; kingdom Metazoa; phylum Chordata; class Actinopteri; order Pleuronectiformes; family Cynoglossidae; genus Cynoglossus; species Cynoglossus semilaevis. The sequence continues at coordinate 3,398,372 of NC_024315.1, read as the reverse complement.
AGAAGAAATGATGGAAGTAATCATCATTAGTGTGAATGTGTCCGGAGTAGAGATGCTAGGATCGGAAATCGGACGTTTTTATTAGAATGATCGGCCGTAACTAGCGAACAACCGTCGGCAGACATATTGTCACATTTACAGCCGATCATTTTGCGCATGCCTTCTGTTAAAGAACGGGAACAGGAAGTTCCTACTCTGAAGCTGAAGCTAACATGTTGTTAGCTTGAATGTACAGTGAGTCAATAAACCTGTAATTGTAATAACGGTCAGAAAGACAGATCTGACACTTGAGCGCTCAACAATCATCCAGACAAATATGTCCATTTTAGAGACGCTAACATCAGGTCAGCCGCTGTTGTTTTCCAGACTTAGCACTACTGTATGGATGTATCGCGATTTGTCATGCTACGTTAGCCATTTGCTGCGCGCTAAGTCTGAAATTTTACACTGAAAAACAGCTGTCAGAATCAGAATCTGCAAGTCTCTAACAAAAAAAAAATCTGAATTCAGAATCAGCCAAAAGATTTGCAGTCGGTGTATCTGTAATCCAACATGTGTTCTGCTTCCCTTCATATGTCGACGGGAATTGGACCCGGTTTTTCTGTGGATTGTGGAGGAGTTGAACCCAGTCCCAGGTCAACAGTCCATCACAGACAAAGAACCACCGCACCCAGCTTGCACAGAAACCAAAGTACAAAAAAAAACTCCCAAAAAAACCATATTCACGAAACCAAAGTACAAAAAAAAAACTCCCAAAAAAAACATACACTCAAACAGAAAGAAAATGCACAAACTTTACAAATCGTGTCCATCTGTCCAGGCCAGGATGTGAACCAGTGACCTTTTACAGTAAAAATAGTTTTAAATAAGTCAGCAGTCTCATATAAAGAATGATGAATGGAATTGTGGGTCTTTTGTTTTCTCCAGATATGCATCCAAAAATAAAAAGTGTGATTTAGTACGTTTGGGTTTTTTTTAAACATGTTTGAGATTCCTGCGGCCGACTGGCCGAGTCTCAGGACATTTCCGTGACGTAGGTTTGATCCTGAGGTTTATCTGAACCAAAGAGTTTAAACAAAGGCAGTAATCCTCAGGCATTGTTGGAAGACAAACCCTCAATCCTCACCAGTGTAAAACCATGTTTAGAGTCAGCCAGGGGAGTTAGTCACACAGGAGTAAAAGCCGCCGACGTGAAGTTTTCTCAACTAACAGCTGTTCCACTGCTTTAAGACGCAGCGCGGCCAAGAGCTGAGAGCCAGATACTGTCATGATTATTATTAATGAGCGTCAACTTCGGAGCAAAGTCCCCGAGAACACATTACAACACATTAGCATTTATAAAGAGCTCCCTGGAGACGGAACACATATAAAACATACAAATGGGATTCTCCTTCTCCTTCTTCTCCTCCTTCTTCTTTTTTATCTTATTTCATTTTCTAAATGCTTCTTCTCCTTCTCCTTCTTCTTTTTTATCTTCTAAATAAAAACACACCTGGACGGAATCACTGAATAATGAAACCATCAACAGTGATTTTTTTTTTACTCCCATGATACATTCACACACTATTCCAAGGTCAAACGGGGACGGAAACTCCCTCGGAACGATGCAGATGAAAACTTGTAAAAAAAAAAACACACACACTGATCCACAATCTGCCCGTGGAGATTTCAACTTTCAACCCCTGCGTCAGTCCACGTCCAAGTAGGTTTATGTGCAGCCCGGTCCCTCAGCAGGACATAAAAGTAAACACACACACACACTGACACACTGACACAGGCTGGAGATTTGATTTAACCATAACCATAATTACCAGCTGACTCAGCCCGACTTGTGTCAAACATACGGCCCGCGGGCCACAATCGGCCCACTATGGGGTTTAAATCCGGACCAGTTGATGAATTACTTACTTTTTGAACACTTAATGTTGATGATGTTTTTTTCAAATATACTTTATTACTTTATTAATATACTTTTATGCACGAAAACAAAGGGGAAAAAAACATGGACTTTTTGTTATTTATAGGTTTTTAAATCTATTTCAAATATTTATTTTAAATCCAGAATAAATGCAACGTGAAAAGTCCGACCTTTGAACCAGTTTTCCTTTTGTGCCACGTGACACCAAGGAGCAGCTACTGACGCCAGCAGTTTGTCGTCATCCATTCATTCTCACTATGAGCCACACACACTGACACGGACTGTGTGAAAAGCCGAGAGGTGAAGAGGAAAACAAACAGCAGATAAGAGAACAGTGGAGAGAAAAATGAGTGTGATAACGGAGAGATTCCCTGGGACTGTTACGGTGATGGATGAAAGTCGGTATCACAGCTGATGGATGAAGCACGACTCTGAGAAAAAAAACAAAAACAAAACAAACTGCCTCTGTATTTTCCCAGGTTCTGATGATAAAGTCACAGCGTCAGCTACGGTACGTGAAGCAGGTTAATGTCAACGCATGCATTTCTGCAGTATTTGAAGTAATGGTCAGATGTTCTGATCTGGATCATCATTTATAAACGATGCCACTGACCTTAGCAACGTTAGCGGTGTTCTGACGTCGTCCTCCGTTGCCAAATTAATGCATAATATTACTTTATTGGTCCCAACATGCTGCCCCCTGGAGGCACCAAGTATGTGGTTCCTCTAGGAACCTCTGTACCCAGGACTCTCTGCTCGCAAGGCTAGCATGCTAATGATTCCGCTATGTTATCAATGACGCTGTGGAGAAGCATGTATTTTTCTGTCTAAAAAAACTGGAGAGATTTTATTTTCTCAAACTCAGTGTCGTCCTGGTCTCATAAGGTGAAGGTGTTTTTCAAGCACCATGAAATCTCAGTTTACTACTTTTATAGTCATGAACCTTGGACGGTGATCAAACCAAAATGGCAGAATCCCAGGATCTGGTCCGGAGACATATTCAGATGATATTCTGTCTCATGGTCGTCACTAAATCTGATTCCTGACCCACTGTATCCTAACGTTTCACTGCAGACATGCTGAGACAACGGCGTTCGTTTGAATTTCGTGCCTCAGGCGTCTGATCCATATGAGATGTATTTACATATCTGTGTGAATCGCCCTGAGAACGCTGCCAAATTAGAATCAGATCATTGAAGACAGATGTCGAGAGCGCGTCTGATCGGTGCCGCTGGATCTTTATTTACCCTCAACCGACGCTGCATTTCTTTGGCCCGTGACAGGAAGCTGCAGTACAAGGAGAAAGGAACCCACATGAAGAGAAAAGAAAACCAACTCTGAGCCAGGATTCCAACCAAGAAACTTCTGGAAGGAGACCAGCGCTAACCACCACTTCCACTGTTCGTTCTAATACAGACGTTTGTGCAGAGAGACAGAAGACACTCGGTGATGTTTCTCCAGTTAGTATTTTTTCACAAATGTGAGTCGGTGATGCGTTGGTAACAGCAGAAGAATGTCTGCAAGACTCAGGCAAGGAATCACCTACAGTGAAGTATGCAGGAGGCAGGAGTCTAAAGGACCATCAGGTGCTTTTCTAAAACTGGGCTGGAACCCAGATCCTTTTTTGGATGTTTAATGAGGTGGCAAAGATTGAAAGATTCCAGGAACGACAGTGTCGAGTTAATGCAAACAAACACCGGTTGATAGCACGGTGTTGACAATCGTACTCAGCTCTGTGATAACAGCTGTGGACGCCGACGTGTGCGAACAGATACTCCACTCTGAGTATGTGTTAGTATTTCTTCCCAAAAACGCAGGATTCCTCGTGGGACTGTTCAAATATGGATCCTCCGACCATTTATGCGGTCCATAAAGGGAGAGGACAGTTATATTGTCGGGTTCCAGTTGCCAAATAAAGTCCAGCATAAAAACATGTGCTGATACATCAAGTCGTGAAACATTTGGCTCCGACCTTTTTATCAAGTCCTAATGCAACGTGCTGACACGCCGCTTTCTCCAACATCTGTCAAACACGCTCCAACACAGCGCCTGCTCTGCTTTGACATCACACCAGGCGTTCACTTATGTAACCAAACTGCCCTTTAATGCACCTGGGGATGAAAATGTAGGGTTTTTTTTAAGGGCGGGGGGGTGAATTCTTATGCTAACTTGCACGATACTTCAGGAGAATAATTCAAAGACTTGAAGGTTCAATGGATTCATTCCAGTGTTTTGATCTGCCTTCACATTTCACACCGACCAATCAGCTCTGCAGGACCAGGAGCCAAACGCTACGATAACCCAGCAAACCATATCGTCAACACGTCTAGTTGTCGTCGATCGGCGGTTATCTGGCCGCTAGCAACGGCGACTGTTCCTGATAGTAACAAAGTAACTGTTAATAGCGCACCCTACTGGTGGTAAAAGGTAATACAATTGCGTTTATAGCAACCTCCAGTTGTTGCATGGTTATTGTTTATAAACAGTGGGTGGAAGTTTTTACATACTGTTACATAAAATATATGTTTACTTTCACTAAAGTTTCTTTTTTTAATGTATTGTGTTTATATTTAAAGGCCCCAAAAATAAACCCAGACCCCAAGAGAGCCCAAGACCCCCAATTGAGAACCAGGGCATCACAATACACCGAACTGACACTCACTTCGTACCAACAACACACACACACAGACACACACACACCAAACAGGTACACACAAAGGAACAGACTCACGATGCAATCATCCACACAGCCACGTCTACATCGCCTCAGCGCATCAGTGTTGGCACGCGCCCGCAGCCCGGATCAACCACGAACGCCGCGCGCAAAGGCGCACAATAGACGCGCACGGCGCGCGCTTACGGTTAGAAACGGTTGCGCGCGCTGCAATGTGCATTCACGGAAATAATTAAATAATTAAAAAGCGCATTAAAAGTGCTGCTGCTGCTGCTGCTGCTGAGTTGGCGACTTGTGAATAACCGTTCCTGAGCTGCACGTCTCTGCAGACACGGCCACGCGCCGCCGGGTGTTTTTACTTCTCCGTGGATGTTTGTTGTTGTTGGTATTTTTAAATTTAGGGAAATTAGCATGCACAGGTTGTAATATTGTATTTCGGGTCGTCTTTTCTTACCTGGTGCAGTTTGACCACAGCAGCGGAGGAGGAAGAAGAAGAAGAAGAGAGAGAGAGAGAGATAGGGAGATAGAAGGAGAGAGGGAGAAAGAGAGAGAGTTCGGGTGAGACTGAGAGGAGGAACTTCTGTCTCTCTCTCTTTCTCTTTCTCTGTTTTTGAAAACTAAACTCTCTCTCTCTCTCTCTCTCTCTCTTTCTCCCAAGATCACGTTCAAAGTCCCCCCCCCCCCCCCCCCCCACTTCCCCATCATCTCCCAGTCTGTTCCTATCCCTGAACTTCTCCCTTTTCCCTTTCCCTCCCTGATTATCTCTTATTAACTCCTCCTCCGGCGATTCTTTTTTTTTTCCTCGTCTCATTCCAAACCTTATCACTGATTTTCTTGCACCAGTGTGAAGATCTTCTCACACACTTCTCGTGTGTGTTTAGATCGTTTTAAATTAAAAGTCTCAGGTTTGAACGGTTAAAGAATCGCGATTTACTTTCCACACATCGACATCTTGCGCTAACGTGGTTCCACACGTGCCAGGAACGACATGTGTTTTGCATTTTTGTTTAAGCAGATTTTTTTTTTTTTTTTAACATCAAAGAGCATCGCAATGTACAGTATGGTCAAGGAAATGATGTGACAGGAAGCCCTGAGGACTCTGGTCCACTGTAGTTCCCTTGAGCTTAGGAAGTGGAGGAGTCTTTATGTGTTTTCTAATTTACAACTTAAATACTGCATATAAGTTATCATTTATTTTCAAATGTGTTTTTTACTCTCAGGATTTAATTACAAATGAACTGCTTTCTAACATTTTGTGCCAATTGAAAAGTGAGGAGTGGCAGAGAAGTACATGAGCATGGTGCAGAGCATGTGTGGGTACGGTGGAATTGGTTCCAGATTGTATTTTACACACAGTGCAGATAAAATATACAAATATACACAAATATATTTGTTTCCCTCATACGTGGTCAATGCCTGATTTTTTTTTAATTCGACCAAGTTTGGAATTGAGCATCAGGACCTGACCATTCGACCAAGTTTGGAATTGAGCATCAGTCACTGAGTTACTGAGAGGAAAAGGAAAAGTTCGGACAGATTTTACCGTCGTCTTCAACGTTCACAGCAGAGATAAACGTGTCACAGACGGATTGTTGCAGCAACAAACACGTTCCTGGGTCCAAACCCTTTGGTGTTTGTGGCTCCGGTTCAGGACAATAACTGTTTTCACTTTAATCGGCTCCATCTTTTCCTCACCACATGATTATATCATGTCTCATAAAGTCACGTCTTCAACCACAGGCATGTTTTATACGACTGTTATCGACACTCGTAAGACTGTCATCGTTTCATGTCTGTCGTGATATGAAATGTGTTTTTGACCAAAATAAAAATAAACAAAGTAAAGTCAACTCACTTCAGAGGTTTGAACCATAGAGGGCGCTGTACAGTCTGAATGGGCACTTTTATCAGAATATAAAGTTGACCCATACCACAGAGGGCGCTGTTGTGTGGGGTTTTCTTACTGTTAATTATCAGCTGTTTCTATAGAAATGGAATAATTTGAAGATTCAAGATTCAAGATTATTTGTCAGTGAAATGTCAACTGCAATTAACTCCGAAATGTCCAAAAGTTAGAAGAATAGGATAAAATAAATATTAAAATTAGTTTAGACATAAAATAAAAAACAACAACAGTAAAAAGGAAACTGTGTTTTTATTACACCTTCCTGCTCGTTACTCCTTTGCTCACCTGCTGGTGTAACGATCTACATCTGCTCCAGATCTTTTTATGTAACAACTTTCTTCACTAGAGTTCACTCCCTGATTACACCTCAGATTATTTAACAGAAACTTTTTTTTTCCAGTCAAGCCTCTTCATCGATGATCATCATCATCATCCTCTTCTCTGAGACTAATAATAACGTGGCACACTTCTAGTTGAAGCTCCGCTCTCTCAGACATGGAAGTCATTATCCCTGGTGTGACGCTCGGATGTTTGGCTACACTTTTCTCCGCTTTCTTTCCGTGACTCACTCTCTGACTTCTGGGTCTGACTCCACAAAATCCAACAAAGACTTCTATGACCAAAAAATCATACGCTGTGAGGCCGTACGTGATTGGACGGCTCGTCAGCCACTCACCAGTTGTTTTTTGTGCCACTTTCACCAACAGGGAGAACATAAACACACACTGTTGTGGCTACAAATATACTCTGAACATCATCAGCTTCTTGTTGTCCTTCAGTTCAGGGTCATGAACCTGGAAACATCTACGACTGCACCATCCAGATACTGTTCACTCCAAGGTTACATCACAGCTGTTGAAGGACTAGAACTCCAGTTCAGTTCAATTAATTCAAATAAAATCCCAGCATTTGTTTTCAAAAGTTGAATATTTTCTCCAAGGACAAAGTAACCAGCTATAAAACTTTAAAAAAAAAAATACATGAATAACAATTTAACGTGACGTCCCCACAACCGTCAGGGCCCCAGTTATTTTTCATAATCTAGCTCTGAGCTAACGGAGCGTCTCTCACTTCGTAGCCTTGTGGGAATCGTTGATATTTTTTCAAATGACACAATGTTGTTATAAAGTTGTGGTTCCTGTGTGTTGTTGCTGCAGTAGACATAATAATTACAGTAGTAATTGCCAGTGCTGAAGGGTTTGGAACATGAGCTCAGACAGGACTCTGTTTATTATCCCCGAGGTCTGTAGACTTTTTCAACCACACGGTTTATTTCTGCTGTCAGTGTTCTGAGTTTGGAATATTTGGATTCAGGAACACGAAGCTGAAATCAGGTCAGACCAGAGTCCAGCATTTAACACCTAACAATCCCGACTCAGCAGTTCACCTGTTTTAACCTGTATTTACTGACCACTGGAACCAACGACTTTAACACCATTTGTTTGAGTTTCACGATGCCCTGGACTGACATGTTCAGGGAGTGGCTGGTTTGTTTCCCCAGAAAGGTGACCAGAATGAGAAGCTGGGTTTCAGCAGTGTTTTTTTCTTTTTTTTAATATAAACACATTTTTTGATTCATCTTTATTTTTACCATCTGCCTGTGGTCATTGGTGCAGTGAGCGCTAACAGAAATAAGATTGTCTATTACCACTGACTGCACCGACGGTTAAATATTACTAACCTGAATGAAAATGGATTTTTATTTTTATTTTTTATTAGTGTGAGAAATGAGGCAGTTAAATAACTTGTCACGTCGGGAAATTGAAAATGACAATAACAACAACATCCTGCAGTTTGAAAAAAAAAACCCAAAAACAACAAGGTTTTACAGAGAAAAGTGTTTGATGCTACGGTTACAGTGACTGGTTCAGAACAAAGGAGATTCAAATGCAGAAAAGTCGAGTGTCTTTTTGTAAAAGCAGCTCAGAGCTGATGCACTGATGAAGGAGGAGGTGCAGGAACAGTACTACAGTAGTACTACAGTAGTACTACAGTATCCATTTCCCTAACAACGCTCTCTGCCTCCACGTGTTCTATACGTTCCATGTTCTATGAGTCACTTCACGTTTTCCTCCCATTCCAGATTTGTAGCTCCCAGCTTCACTGTGCACTGATGCATATGTACCGTGTATAATCAAGAGCAGGCAGAGCAGGTTCAAGCTCCTCCATGGGATTGGCTGCAGAACCGACTTTCATGTCGTTCCTTCTGGAGTCTTTTGGACTGAGTAGAGAAACTGTTGGCAAACGTTCCAACGTTTGATGAGTTTGATGAAGGTGTTAGATGGTTTCATGCCGGCGCAGTTTTACCAACATATAGAGTTTGAACAGTTCATGCCAAATATTTTTTTTACTATTAATCGCTCTATATGTTAATGAGCTCCCATAGATAAACAACCGTATGTTTGGAGGTTTTTAAGTCATTTTAAGTCATGGATGGATGGATGGATGGATGGAAGTCATTTTTGGATGATGTATCCTCACACCTGCTCCTGCCGTGGAGGAAAAATCTCTGAAGTCCAGGTTGGTTTTGTCCGTACGTCACATTGTCTTTTTCATTTGCTGTTGGCAACAAATGTTGGCTGTTGGTCATTTCACGCTACATGTTGTAATGGAATTAAACATTTTTAATGGAAGCAACCAAGACGATTTCTGGGCAAACAAAAGCCATGACTACTGTCCTGGTGGGTGCAGACTGTGAATCATGGGTAAAAAAAACCCAGCCAAAATGACTTGTAGTGTACAATGCCTTCAGCTTAATCAGGACCTGCTGTGTAATAAAATCTGTTTTACTGCAGTTTTCGTCAGATCTGTTAATTTGACCAGAATCCTTCCTTAAACGTTAATAATCAAACTCTAAAAGCTCTCTGACCGATGTAAACCCTCTGCTTCCTATAAAAATCTTTACCAGTCTGTTGTTACATGTTCGACCATCACTAACTAAATTATCCTAACCTTGTTACTGTGCATTTTCCCATAAAGTAACACAAGGCTTTCCTTGAATTAAAAACAAAATGTCTACCCGTCATGCAACACATTGTGCAAATAAAAGTAGACTTTTATGAAACTGTATCTCCGTCACACTGTGGTTTTACATCATTGTCCAGATCCATGTGGAGTCTCTGTGAGCTGTGCTGAAAACCCAGCGCGGAGGAAGAAAAGACAGATGTGGTTTAGTGAGTACTACATGCTGTGTAGTACACCTAATAAATATGACTGCAGAGAGTGTATGGTAATAGGAGTCGGCCTCCTTCAAACACACACTGGAGGGAGATGCTGGTGAAAAGCTGAGAGCTAATTATTCTACTGCAGCTCTCGTGACAGTATTTAAAGGTCTGACATGAGGGCTGGAAAATACACACACACACACAGTCACTTAATTTGACTGGACGCAGCATCAACCCCCGAGAACACAATTCTACTCACAGCTCATGTGTGTTTTCATCCTTCAGCTCTAGATCTGCTTCAAATGCTAATTAAAAAAGCAATGAGATTTTTTTTTTTTTTTGCAGAGCAGATGATTGTATATATATATATTCATATTATTAATGGGCCAGAGCTTCGACAGTGTCTTGACGCTCATTCAACGTCACTGTCAACTCGACTGTAATGTTGCGCCGTCGCCTCCCACTCTGTGTGTTTGACAGGAAACGACAGATCCTGCAAATAAACACGGTCCCTTTTAATGGGATTGTTGTTTACGCTGTGTTTACTGTGTTTACAGCCTGCAGGAAGTCCTGTATACAATGTGTAGGCCATGATTCTGAGCGCTGGCGTTCCGCTCCACTGCGTCAACCTACGCTGTGACGTCAGCTGGCACAAAGTGGCCGCAGCGTTGCCAAATAAAAGTTAGAAGTTATTTTTGAAGTCAACTGGCTCAGTGAGTTCACACCAAAAATACACACCAAAAATACATACTACAGCAGAACTCGTATTTTTTAAAGACATGTTTGTGTGAAAATGTTTAAACAATTGACATTTGTATATGTAGAGAAAAATAATAGACCACGAAGTGACTCTGACCGCTCTTGTATTCTGTGGGTTTTGAACTTGGAAAATTATAGTCAGAAAACAAATACATTTTTTAAACTATTCTAACTATTCGTTTGCTGCTTCTTGCGTCCGTCTCTAGGGGTCGCTACAGAGGATCACCTGCCGCTGTTTCACTGTATGTCTCTGACAAATATTGCTGCTCTTCCTTTCCGCTCTATCAATGTTACGTCATTTCCGGATCGGAGGTTTCATCAACAGGTAAAACTGAACGCTGCTGTTTTGTACTATTCCGTAATTCTACAACATTTTAGTTACGACATACTTAACGACTGTTGATATTGGTTATTTTAAGTAATCAGGTATTATTACAACTACACCACTAAAGCCGCTGTTTTGTTTTCATTGTGTTTGTTGCTTGTATCCATTTCCGCTGCTCGTATCGATTTCCGGTCTTCACGGCGTGTCCGTGCGGGTTTTAAAAAAAACCTTAGTTTATTTCCAACCAAACTGACTGTTTTTACTTATGTTGTGTGAATTATCGCGTGAAGTGTGTGTTGTATTTTGTTTTGTGAGTGACGTATCGGTGTGTGTTTGCAAATTTACCTTTTTTGGGGCGATTTGGGATCTTGTTTGTCTTGAACTTGGAGATTGTTGTTCTGAATTATGTAGAGTTTTGTTTTCTGTGTTTTTTTCATTACTTTGTTTTCAAGATATTACTTGACATGTAATTGATTTTGTCAACTGTCCATTTTCTGAGCTTGGCTTTGCTGCCATTTTCTTTGGCGTGTGTGGCGACTCCACTAATTTGTTTTCTGCATCCCACCTTTTCAATTGCTGGAGGCTGCTGGTACTGCTTGTGTTGGTGGCATCTTCACCTGGTTTTGCTGTGCTCCTCTTAGGCCACATCCCTGATTATACCTCCGTTGTGTGAATCAGTCTTATTAGTGATTTGTTCCAAAAGTAAAAGCGTATTTAATAAAAGTGTCTCACGCCCTCTCATTGACCATAAACCTTCCATGTGTTTAAAAATGATTCCTAGGGTGAAGTTCCCAGCACGGCGTTGTCGAGCTTTTCTTGTTTCTGAGAAAACTGGTTACATTCGGCGTTGTCGAGCTTTTCTTGTTTCTCAGAAAACTGGTTACATTTATGTGTGTAATAATGTGTGTTTTGACCCCAATGTTGGCGTAGAATCTACGGTTACTGGAAAAAAAACAGTCCAAACCTCTTGTCTATTGCCCCAGTTTTCTTGGCCTGATGGCTGTGCTGTGTTAGTGATGTGATGCTGTTTTACTGTTGTATCAAAACTTTGAAGCTTTGAAGAATGTACCAAACATTGCTGTGGAATGGTCTCCAGTGACGGGACGTTCACTGACTTCCTGTTTTTCACCTGTGTTTATCAGAACATGTTTCAAGTCAAACAAACACATTTAGCATGAAATAAAGTGGTTTGTGGCCCGCGTTTGATGTACACACTGTACGTAACCGTTTTACCCACAATGCCGTGCGACCTTGAGTGCTGCCTTCTAGTTTGTTGTATGTTTTTCTAAACCAAAAAGAGTACTGGTACTTGGCTGAAAATGGTGTCGGGATAATCCCGATCCCAGTCATTTGACAGTTACTTTAAGTTAAATACTTTACTTTTTAACTTTGTTCCAGCAGAATTATGGAAAAGTTAATATTTTCAGGCCTCAAGTGATTTTAAAAAGTAATTAGAAAAAATCAGAAGTCACCAAGTGTTAATCCAGTTTAATCATTTACCAATGTTTTTATACCAAATTAAAGATTTTAGTTTTCACAGAGTTAGGAAGTTGTTCTAATTACAGACTCAGCAAATGCAACATTTCCTGTTCCTCTCTCTCTGTCTCTCTCTCCTTTGTGCTCACTGTTCTGTCAACATGTCCCCCTTATCCCCACTGACATCTTTCTCACTTTCTCCGTCCAATTTTCTCCCCATCCGTTCGTCTGTCACTTCCTGTCTTCCGTTCTTTGAGGTCCTTTCATGTCTCGCTCAGTTCTGCTGCCTGTTTGATTGGCCGGTTTGATTTTCCACCATCAGGCTTTGGTGGTCATTTCCAGCCACAGTTTTCGTCTTTTTCTTTAAAGTCTTTTTGATTTCTTTTTTTTTTCTCTCCCCACTTTTATAACTTTTGACTGTGTTTATGTCTATGCAGTTCGTCCAACTCACCAATGGCATAATTCCATCCTCACTACAATCTCTTTCGTGATGTAGAAAGTAGTCAACAATGGTCATTATTTTATAAATACAAACTTCCAAGGAAACTGTTGCTAACACAGTTTTAGCTTTGGGTCAGAAAGCATGAGCCAATGGAATAATTTATTTCCACTCATCTATTAGGACTGTGATTTCTTGGTCTCTCGCTCCAGTAACATAAACATCCTTGTTTCCTAAGGAACGTGTCCCATTTATAGAAACTGGAGTGATCTGAGCCACTGGAAGAGTGATGAGCAGTAAATGTTAGGTTGGGTTTAGAATTTTTAATTTTTACTTTAACATGCAACAACAGCCTGAGGTCAGCGATGTCCAGTTCTTATATACAGTCAATGATTTGGACGTAGAGCATTAATTGGGTTTTGTTAATCTAATTACCTGATAATCTTTGTGACATAAACGATGTTGGCAGAGTTACTTAGACTCTATGTGCAGTTGGTCCTCGACTTGCAACCTCGTCAGGCTTTGAGATAAATGAGTAATTGAAAACAGATTGTGTTGTTTTATAATTGAGCTCTGCTAAATCTTAAATGTCATTTTTACTGATACAACAACAAAACCACTCGCTCTCTGTGATGTACATGTGTTTTGTTCTCTCAGGGAGATTGTCGTTGCTTCCTTCCCCACGTTTTTTGTTCAGTTTTCTTCCTCGCCTCTCATTTAACCCCCCCTTGCGTCCCATCACATCCTGAGTCCATGGTAAACATAACCAACTCTGCTTCTTCTGATCTGCGTTATAGAAAATGTTTGACGTTAGCCTACATCCTTCAAACCGTTGTTCTCATGAGTCACCGTATGTGGGCACAGAAAACCTAGAGGCAGTGAGTTTTCACAATACGACCTGAAAACGGCTGCCGTGGATGGAAGACATTTGACACTCGCCATACATTCCAGCTCAGCCTTTCTCCCTTCTCCACCCCCGCTCTCTTCCCTCTTCGTAGAGCATCACTGCAGGCTGTTCCTGCGAGCTGTAACTTCTCAGAGCTTTGATTAAATATCACTTTCAGAGAGGAGTGAATGTGGGTCAGGTTGATCACCGCACTTTGTGAGAAAATAATGAGGGTTGTTCGTCTTTGTCTCTCATTATCTCAGACTTTCTCCTCCAGCGTTTGTCTGCTGTCTTTCATCCTCCTTTATGTCCTGTCTCCTCCTGCACAATCATTTGAAATTTTCACGTATAAGCAAGTTTAGGTTGGGCCTTTGATTTTTTTTTTTTTTTGCGTGCGACTGTTTTGCATGTCTCAGGGTAAAAACCCACACAAGTTGTCGACTTCAAAGCTCTCGAAACAGAAAATAGTATTTGTGCTTGTCAGTTTTTTCTCCGCTTGATTTCTTTGGCACTTTTCCCTTTTCTTTCTTCTGTGTGTTTTTTGTTTTTTACTCCTGCAGTGTCAGTCGGCGCCCCAGCGCTACTGACTGGAAAGCCACAAGAGGCTTATGTGGAAAAACAGAGTCATGTTGACATTGGGCCAGTTGTAAATACAGTCCAGAGTCTAAGATGGTACAATATTAATAATAATAAAATGAATATCCTCAAGTTTTTTAAGGAAGGTCACAGAATAAACTTGTCCTCAGACATCAGTGACGTTTTTACCTTTTCTGTGACATCCATTCAATTAATTTTTTGTACAAGGATAATATACTGTAGAACCCGTAGGTGGCAGTAATGCACCGTGTTAAATTTCAATCTAGCAAATAGCAATAATCGTGCCTCGGCTAAACCTCACAGGCTACGATACTGCTACTGCACAAAGCTAAGCTGCCAGTAAAGACCAACGATGGGCAGCGGGCGCTGAAACTGACTTTACACCAGACAGGAACCAAAACCAGCTCCAGTGCTTGGTCTGAATCAGACTTTTGGTTCCTTTGTTTTATATACGTCACTAAAACCAAACACAATCAGGACCTAATATGATTTAAGTGTTGGTCAAAATGTTTTATTTTTATTTTTCTATCCAATAGAACCTTGTTTTTCTTTTTAAGTCATAGTTCCATTTACACATAAGCAGTGTGTGATGTCACTCTGTATGGGTTTGTGTTTTTTGTGATATCTCTATGTGAAACGACTAAAAAAAAAATGTTTTTAAAAAGATTTGGCTACAAAATTTCTTTTTGAAAAACAAAAAATTTTTCAAATTTTTTTTAAAAAAAGATTTGGCTACAAAAAAAGGTTTTTCAAAAAACATTTTGTAGCCAAATCTTTTTTTAAATTTTTTTTAGAAAATTAACTTTTTTTTGAAAAAGGTTAACAATTATTCATAAACATTTAATCAAAGTGTCTATAATTTGATGGTTTGGTTCTGCAAACTGGCTTTTTAATTCTTTCAAAAAAAAATTTTGTAGCCAAATCTTAAAAAAAAATGTTTTTTTTGAAAATTAACCTTTTTTCAAAAAAAAAAAAAATTTTCGAAAAAAAATTTTTATTGAAAAAAATCTTTGAAAAAAAGTTTTTTTTCAAAGATTTTGAAAAAAATTTTTTTTTTAGTTTTTCGAAAAAATAAATTTTCAATTTTTGTGAAAAGTGGTTACAGAGGAGGAGGAGAGTGAGCAGAGGTCCAGCAGGAAATAAGTGACACAAACACTGGTGAAGTCAAAGAACTGAACCAATAATTACAGTACAAAGTATATGCAACAGGCTGTGACAGGCTGAGCTGATTGGCTAAGACTTTTACTGCACATTTAAAAACTCCACAAATGTAGCAGTGGAGTTGGCAGAGAAAACTTTAAATGTGCTATAGATTTTTTTTTTTCAGACTTAATTTTCTGCTTCTCCTGTTTGTGTCTTTTTCACTTATTTCCTGCTGGACCTCTGCTCACTCTCCTCCTCCTCCTCCTCCTCCTCTGTAACCACTTCTCCCAAGATAAATCTCAACCACAATGAAAACACACAGCCTTCAGCTGTTTAACCCATCACGGTGGAGAAGGAGAGAGAGAGGGATTAGGGAGGAGGGAGGCGCCCAGGGGAGCAGTGGAGAGATGGATGTGGGGGTTACAGAAGAGGAGGAAAACATAACACATATGTTTCAATGATGGGGGGAAAATATATGGAATAAATATAAATAAATAAAAACCAAACCTCAGGTAAAAACAGATCCAGGCTGAAGATTTCATTTAAAATTAAATAACAGAGAAATTCAGGGTTTAATGTGGTTTAAGAACGAGACAATAATTTTAAAAAATAATAATAAATATTAACACTGATATCATATACATTTATCATGTAAAGAGTTAAACTCCATTTTTTTAAATGACATTTTAACTTAAACCTAATCTTGAGAGACCAGGATTAATGAAGTTTAATCCTGATTAATCTGGATTAGTTGTGATCAACTCTGGATATGACGTCCTTTGTCGGTGGTGCCTCGTCTCTGTTTGAACATTTAAAGACTGTCTCTGAGTCTTTACCCCCGACTCCGACCCCGGACACTTCTCACTGTCAACTCAAAACCCATCAGCCCTGTGGTGAGAAACCTCCACAGGCTCTTCAAACATTCAACACTTCATCATTTGGAGCCACGCGGAGTAGCTTTTCACCCTTGTTCCGTCAGTCCCAGGATAATTGCCCTAATTAGACGGATCCTAAATCACAGTCAAACCAGAACAGACGCTGGGATTTCTGCTTGATTACATTATTGCAGCACAATTTTTACTCCAAAACATCCCAAAATGACTGCAACATGTGTCTCCAATCAGAACCAGTGACTCTGATGACATCACCGCGGCCTTATACTTTCTAAAGCTCCAGAAACGGGTCGTTTCTCTGTCACTCAGTCTGGGCTTAAAACTAAGACAAATACAGATTTATTTTTATTTTCACCAGAACAGGAAGAAAATAGACCATCAGTGGACCATGCTGATAACAATAACGTGTGAATCCTAGTGGAGACACAGTGAGACTGGAGATTTTTAATTTAATTTTTAAGTTCAAGAGAAGGTCAATATTTTTGTCAGGAATATCGAAATTTTTGTCTAAGGCTAGTTAGTTCAAGAGAAGGTCAATATTTTTGTCGGGAATATCGAAATTTTTGTCTAACGCTAGTTTTTGATGTTTATTTGGGAATCCAGTTGTGGGCTAGATTGGACTGTTGGTCGGGCCATATTCAGCCCGTGGGCCGCTGGTTGATAATCAATGGTTTATGTGCTGTTTCGGACCAATTCAGACCTTTTTTTAAATATTTTTTAATTGTACTTTAAAAATGATAAAATGTTATGTAACATATAATACATGTTCCTTTATATAATAATATTTTTTTTTTTATTTATACATCATTGAATCACTGATATATAATCACATGACAGTCAAATTTTACTTATTTTTACTTAAAAATAAAACCGTGGTTGACCTGGTCCAAAATGCAATGACTTCAGGTTCCAGAAGGTTCCAGTAGAAGTCCATCTGTACATCAGAGAGTACTGCAGCTCTGAGCGACCTCTGGAGTTTAGTCAATTACGTTCGGCCTGGTTAATGTTCTTTCCATAATTAACTCCTAGTGGTGGTAGCTGGAAGTGTATTTACTTTTTAATTACACTTTAAAACCTCCTGTGTTGTGTTCTCGCTGTTTAATAAATCATTGAAGACGTTCCTCTTATAACGAATTAATTAACTTTGTGAATCATAACACAATTATGTCCTGCGTTAATGTGAGGACACATTAGCTGGATATTAATTAGAAAGGGAATTGTTTTGACCTCCGTGTTCTTGGTAAAAGAAAAATAGGAGGGGGACGGGAAGTGGTCACTGGTCATACTATGGGACACTACACACTCTGGTACAGTAGGTGGCGGTATGTGCCTAAAACGTTAACTAGGCTACAGTAGGTGGCGGTATCCGCCTAAAACGTTAACTAGGTCAGTTTGACTTTGACTCAGAGCAGATCAATGGTGATGTTCCGGTGTTTCTGGAAAGAAATGTGACCTTTTTTTCTCTTCTGTTATTGAAGTGTAAAATCGTATTGTTTACGAACAATTATGAATTATATATGTTTGGTGAGTTGAGTGTTTTAGGCACACCTGTGCCTAATGTAGCTGTGGAGGTCAAAGGTCGCCTCAGTCTGTGTGAGTTTTACTAAATTCATTTCTCTATTTAAACCCTAATTTATATTTGTTTTTATCGTCCGTGCAGCTGCTAACAGTTTGATACGACTCCTCGGTCGTAGAATTTAAATTAAATTCCAGTGAATTATGGTCTACGTGGTCCAGAATTTTCCCTGTGAGCGAAGGATATTTGGCATCAGCCACTTCACTAATTTATTCTGGGCATTTTCACACTGGACTTTGGAATGTTCCGTGTTGTCTGAGCATTTATTTTTTCAGTCAGTTCAATGTTTTTTTTGGTGACTTTGTTTTGTATCAGCTTATCACAAAAAAAAGAGCTCTGTTGGTATTGTATGTCACATGGGCAGCAGTAGGAATCGAACCTGTAAATCCTCTTATCCCCTTATTTGTCCTTCAGCTCACAAGTGAAGTTAGCAGTTAGTCGGTGCTACAAAGAGCTACCAGATTTAAAAAAAAAAACCCATCAGATTGTTAAGTTTTTGTCAGTTCTTTCCTGCAGTTTTATGTAATAAACAGGAAAAGCAGCCTGATTTAGTGAAGTGAGAAATGGAAATGGACAGAAAAGATTAATGTTGATTTATTACACACAGCAGTAAATAATGAAACCACAGCCTCAGTGAAATATAAAACATGTAGCTGTGAAGATATACGACGGGAGCACGGCTGTAAATTCAGCCTCGAACCAGTCGGGCTCCAGGAACCGTCGGAGGAAACCATCTGTGGTGAAGGTTTTTTTCCTTCTTCAGTCACGAACCTTGACATTTTCTCTGACCTCCGTGTACGACACCAGTCGGCAGCGGTGCTAGTCGCTCCTAGACTCTTTAGGCCTTAGGGCGGATTTATTTCTACCTGGCAACACATGAGGCTGAAATATGATTGAATAAAAAAAAAAACATTATATCGCCCCCTGCAGAGGAGACTGAGTAACTTCATACTCCTACTAGATACTACAAATTTGTTCCTTATACTAAAGATGAATAATTATGATGAGTAAAATTAGAAAATGATGACCTGCCTAAAACAGCCAAAAAATAAATTCTGGAAAAATGTCCTTCATAAAGAGAACTGTGATGGTGGCAGATTTGGTTTCTGTCCATTAAGATTTGGGTTAGAAATAGATTCATGCATAAATATATTCCATCTGCTTCATTTGATTTAACTCTTGTCACATACCTAATGAAGTAACAAAAACTGGCTGATGTCCATAGTTGAATCAATACTCTGAGCCAGGGTTTGAGCCACTGCCCGTCCTTCCTCATCCTCTCTGGGTTTTCTCCTCCGAGTGACTTTGGATTTTTGTGGATTTGTTTTTACTTCTCTGATAAATGTACGGTTTAGTTATCAACGTGATCTATGTTGTTTACAGATGTGCTGCCAACTCGTCCAAGCCAGTGACTGATTGGCTGATTGAAGGCAGAATAAAAGCCGCCACCGACAATCCCTTTAATCCAATCAGCGGCTGCGTACATCATCTGCTGTGCCAAGAAAACAAACCCAGGCGCTCACATTACCTTTCCTCCTGTGAAGGGACATAAATCTGATGGATAAAGACGGGATGGTTGCCCAAAAATGTAAAATTGACGTATTTTTTTAGAGGTTAATCTGACATTAAAACATTTTTGGCCTCAGTCGACTTGATGCAAAAAGAAACTCTCTCTCAAGCAGAAAATTTGGCAGAAAGACTGACACAGAAATATAAGAATTTGATGATAGGATTTAGTGTTTTCTCTGCTGCATAGATAGAGGAAAATATGGTGAAAAATCAGAGGTCAACAGACGTAAGAAATGACACAAATTTTACACCAGAATCTGCCTGAACGTCAGGTGAAATCAGAGGTTAGATTCCTTGGCTGCAGGTGCGCGTTTCTCCACAAGAGGGAGATGTCGTTCAGGTATTGTAGGTAAACTAATAGTAACTTGCTGTTTAGCGCGGTATGGGTGAAATGTTCCAAGAGCAAGGGTTTACATAAATAAAATTAAAATTAAAAAATCTGATTTTATAGCGATGATAGAAATAAAATGGACTTAAATCCACAGATTTAAACCAGTTAAAGACTGAGTAAATGACTTTTTTAGCAAAGTGGGCTTTGGTTTTCCTTCCTGATGTGGGCTGTATAAATACAGTGTAATTATAGTCTGATGACTGTCACCAAACATCGGGATCAAGGTTTATAATAAATAAATAAACAGGAAATCCATCTGAGCTGTTGTTTATCAGACAAATACACAGGAAATGAGTTCCTTGAGATTTTGTGGTTGTGGGTTGAATGGCCTTGGACTTGGGTATCATCATTTTCTGACCTTGTGGTAGGTAGACTGACGGAGGGGCACTGCAGTTAGTGTCTTGATAATTCATAGAAGAGAAGGTGGATGATCACATGACGGGGGGGGGGTGGACTCAGTTGCTGCCGATGACTTTGTTGATCCAGTCGCTGAGTCTGGTGATGCGAGAGTAGACGCCATATAAGCCTGGACGCCCACAGCCGCTGCCCCAGCTGACCACCCCGGCCAGAAACCAGCGACCTGACGGCTCCTGGCAAACCAGGGGCCCACCAGAGTCTCCCTGCCACAGGTGTGAGGAGCAGAGATGTAACAAAACTCACCGTACCATATGATTAGTGATTTTTTTTTTGTTCACGGTATTCTGACCAAATCATTAATTTGATCAAATGAAGGTGGAACAAAAAGTTCTACAGTACGTGTCCAGAACTTTACCTGGCAGGCATCTTTCTTTCCACTTTGGTAACCAGCGCAGAGCATTCTGGGAGTTAGCATTTGGCCGTACGACTTGGCACAATCATCCTCACTGACCAGGAGAACGTCCACTTTCTGGAGGACGTTACTGGCCTTTCCTGGAGGAGGCCGAGTGTTTCGACAATGTCAGCATATTGGAGATCGGACATCGACAAAAAGTTCATATCAGACATCCCTATTTTTTACTTTTTATCCACTTACCCCCTTCACGCAGTGCCCCCCAACCTGTGACCCAACAGAGCATGCCTGGCTCCACCTGGTGGCTTGATTGGGGGAGGCAGATGGGTGTAGCCCGTTTGGTCTGCAGCGCGGTGGCCGGGCGGGTCAGCTTCAGCAGGGCCAGGTCATAGTCGTAGGTTTCATTGTTGTAGTACTGGTGGATGTGGATCTGCTGGACCAGGGCCATCTCCTCCGTGGGAGCACTGGGCTTCAGGAGGAGTTTTCCCAAGTAGACCGTCCACATCGATGGAGAGAAGAGGCTGAAGGAAATTATTTTATAGTTTTTTAATGTTAGTTAAAAATTATATTTCCTAAATATTCCGCTTCTCGGCCGAAGCTGCTGCTGAGCTGTAAATCACTTCACTCTGTTCTGACAGATTGTCGTGCTGCACTGAATGTTGTTGTTGTAAATCTGGCTGTGGTTCAAGCTGTGGATTATGACAGAACTGAGTCGGTTTAATTAGAGAGAACATGTTGGTGAGATAAACACAGAACAACAGAAGGATTTAACAAAAAACAAAAAAACAAGAGCGTAAAAAGAAAAACAATGAAACAATTATTCAATTAAAACCTGTTTGAATAGGAAGTAAAAAAATAATCGGATTAAGAGACTTTGCACCGAACATTAGTTTTCTCATCACGGACTGAACTTCTGTAAACTGTAAACAGTCAAATCCATATAGAACAGGACCGGTACCGATGGCTAACAAACTCATTAGACTTTTAAAATTAAATTAAATTAATAAAATTAATCTGTAATTGTTTGACCGGTTTTAACTTGAATTGCTTCTGTGGCACTTTGTGATTTCCTTAAATATAAAGGGCATTACAAATTAAATGTATTATAATTTTTTGTTATTTTTTTTACATGGTTTCAAAAATGGTTCTTATTTGTGCTGAACGCAGCACTTTAGTTCGTGTTTTGTTTTCTCCAAAATCCCCCTTTAAAAACCACTTCCTCCTCCTCTCACTCTCTCTTCCTGTACGTACCGGTCCTCGTAGAAACAGTGGGCAGCTGACACCACCCACTGGCTAGAGATCAGCGCTCCACCACAGACGTGGCCGCCCCGAACCTGCAGGCTGACCTGCCACGGCCACTCGCCCTCCGAGGCATTGGTGCCGCCAACGATACGAGCGAACACATGCCTCAGACCGCAGTCTGAACACACACACACACACACACACACATGCACATGGTTTCACATCCACATATACAGTGTTCACAAAGTTCAAGGGGGCCAAATACTTTCGCAAGGCACTGTATGTTAAGGTGTGTGTGTGTGTGTGTGTGTGTGTGTGTGTCCTGACCACAGTCGTCTTCATCGGAGGCGTCTGGACAGTCGATGACGGTGTCACACTCTGGGTTTGACTTCTTCAGACAAGTGCCGTCTGCACACACATATGTCATGTCAGAACACTGCACACCTGCGCACACACACACACACACACACATAAATACATGCAGATTACGTGCAGAATTCAGAGTAGACTGTAGCACGGTCGGTTACTGAGGCGGTCGGTTACTGGGGCGGTCAGTTACTGAGGTGGTCGATTACTGGGGCGGCTGGGGGCGGTCGGTTGCTGGGGCGGTCGGTTACTGGGGCGGTCAGTTACTGGGGCGGTCGGTTACTGAGGCGGGCAGTTACCCTCGGTGCAGTTCATCTCGTCGGTGGCGTCAGGGCAGTCTGGCTGTTGGTCACACACACTGCTGTAGTCCACACACTGAGTGTCGCCTGGACACTGGTACTGGGCTACACACACTGACACACACACACACACACACACAGGTAAACAGTGTTATATAACATGGTAAAGGTTTGGTTGGGGGTGGGGGGGGTGTATATTAGCATAACTATGTAATATCGATCAGAATCATTTAGTTTTTTTCTAGGGATGTCCGATAATATCGGCCGACCGCTATGATCAGATATTAGCATATTATGTAATATCGTTATCAGCTTTTTCTTCTGATAATGAAAACCCGAAAACGCAATACCTGGGTTTGGACAAATTATTCATGTTCTAAAAATAGTTTTGGGGATAAATGGCTGTATATACAAGCGAAAGTCACTAGATGGCAGCATCGCAGCTCATTTAATTAATCTCGTACTTTGTTTGTTTGTACCGATAAATAAATATATATCAGCAGGTCTATATCGGTGTCGGTTGATATTAGAATCGGATGTGTTTGGACAATATCGGCAAAAACTATATTTCTGTATATTTTGGCATTTCTGTATATTTTGATAAAGCAATTCCTGGGTTTTGCCAAATATGATGGAATTGCTTGTGGCATCCAGAGATATTTAACTCAGTTTTGGGGGAAAACGGTTGCATATATCAGTATCAGTATCGGTTGATATCGGAATTGGTAACGTATGATATCGAAATCAGAAATGAAGTATTTGGATTTACAATATCGGCATATCAGATATGGGCAAAACGTTAATATCGGACTTGAACTTTCTTTGGTAGAGGCTTGTGGTTCGATTCATTTATTTATGTTTTTCAGTCTGATTTTATGGTCCAATCCTCCAAGTCAAACACAGTTGGCTCCACTGAATGGCTGATGAGGTAATGAACCGTTGTTCGTCTTCCTGTGTGGAATCTCAGGAGACGATCAGTGGCTAAAGGACGTGTTTAACAGCGCTTGAATAATTACCACAGTTTGTCTCGTCAAGTCCATCGGGACAGTCGTTGATGCCATCGCAGGAAGGTACGCACTGACCATTGACTGTGCACAGAGACTGACCTGGGCAGGCTGTAAGACGAAGACAAAGACGAAGACAAACACACGCTGCTTATGAATCAAGGGAAGAGAGAATTTTTTTTTTCCCTTGTTGTGGTCTCTGTCTCTGCCTCCAACGTACGGTCTGACAGGTTGAACAGGCTGTAGTGGAGCTGAAGGCCCGGCCCCGTGAGCGACACCTCCGAGGTCATGACCACGGTGGCTGACGTAGACGTCAGGAAGAGTCGTTGGCTGTAGGGCTGCAGACTCCTGGAGCCGCACAGTCTGAGGGACGGAGACAGTGAAATCAAGAATTAAAAACAGAGAAAAATAACAGAATAACAAATCATAAAATTAAAATATGTTTATTTGTTAATGCTACAAATATATATATATATGTTTTTTTATGTTTTTAAGAATAATGCTCCCCCTGCTGTTGTTACTGGGGCGGTCAGTTACTGAGGCGGGCAGTTACCCTCGGTGCAGTTCATCTCGTCGGTGGCGTCAGGGCAGTCTGGCTGTTGGTCACACACACTGCTGTAGTCCACACACTGAGTGTCGCCTGGACACTGGTACTGGGCTACACACACTGACACACACACACACACACACAGGTAAACAGTGTTATATAACATGGTAAAGGTTTGCTTGGGGGTGGGGGGGGGGTGTATATTAGCATAACTATGTAATATCGATCAGAATCATTTAGTTTTTTTCTAGGGATGTCCGATAATATCGGCCGACCGCTATGATCAGATATTAGCATATTATGTAATATCGTTATCAGCTTTTTCTTCTGATAATGAAAACCCGAAAACGCAATACCTGGGTTTGGACAAATTATTCGTGTCCTAAAAATAGTTTTGGGGATAAATGGCTGTATATACAAGCGAAAGTCACTAGATGGCAGCATCGCAGCTCATTTAATTAATCTTGTACTTTGTTTGTTTGTACCGATAAATAAATATATATCAGCAGGTCTATATCGGTGTCGGTTGATATTAGAATCGGATGTGTTTGGACAATATCGGCAAAAACTATATTTCTGTATATTTTGGCATTTCTGTATATTTTGATAAAGCAATTCCTGGGTTTTGCCAAATATGATGGAATTGCTTGTGGCATCCAGAGATATTTAACTCAGTTTTGGGGGAAAACGGTTGCATATATCAGTATCAGTATGGGTTGATATCGGAATTGGTAACGTATGATATCGAAATCAGAAATGAAGTATTTGGATTTACAATATCGGCATATCAGATATGGGCAAAACGTTAATATCGGACTTGAACTTTCTTTGGTAGAGGCTTGTGGTTCGATTCATTTATTTATGTTTTTCAGTCTGATTTTATGGTCCAATCCTCCAAGTCAAACACAGTTGGCTCCACTGAATGGCTGATGAGGTAATGAACCGTTGTTCGTCTTCCTGTGTGGAATCTCAGGAGACGATCAGTGGCTAAAGGACGTGTTTAACAGCGCTTGAATAATTACCACAGTTTGTCTCGTCAAGTCCATCGGGACAGTCGTTGATGCCATCGCAGGAAGGTACGCACTGACCATTGACTGTGCACAGAGACTGACCTGGGCAGGCTGTAAGACGAAGACAAAGACGAAGACAAACACACGCTGCTTATGAATCAAGGGAAGAGAGAATTTTTTTTTTCCCTTGTTGTGGTCTCTGTCTCTGCCTCCAACGTACGGTCTGACAGGTTGAACAGGCTGTAGTGGAGCTGAAGGCCCGGCCCCGTGAGCGACACCTCCGAGGTCATGACCACGGTGGCTGACGTAGACGTCAGGAAGAGTCGTTGGCTGTAGGGCTGCAGACTCCTGGAGCCGCACAGTCTGAGGGACGGAGACAGTGAAATCACGAATTAAAAACAGAGAAAAATAACAGAATAACAAATCATAAAATTAAAATATGTTTATTTGTTAATGCTACAAATATATATATATATGTTTTTTTATGTTTTTAAGAATAA
Organism: Cynoglossus semilaevis; assembly: GCF_000523025.1. Classification (NCBI taxonomy): domain Eukaryota; kingdom Metazoa; phylum Chordata; class Actinopteri; order Pleuronectiformes; family Cynoglossidae; genus Cynoglossus; species Cynoglossus semilaevis. Next base: position 3,372,919 of record NC_024315.1, on the reverse strand, counting down.
TGCTCCCCCTGCTGTTCAGACTGCATCATCAAAGTGTTACCGTTTATTTCATGAACTTTTTCCGCTAATTCAAATACATTCACTTTTTTTTTTACAGTTTTGTTTTTCAGTTTTTTTTGCAAACATTTCTAATCATTAACTTAGTAAACCGTGTTCATATAAAATTACATCAGCACCGACCTGCTGACATCAGCACCGACCTGCTGACATCAGCACCGACCTGCTGACATCATCAGGTTTAGATTTTATTTCTATTTCCCCCCCTGATCTCCATTTACTGCATTACTGTTAAACACGATGTATCAATTTGATAAACCTAAAAAATAAATACTCAATAAGAACATAGAAGTCCATCTATTTATAAAACACCGTTTCTCTAAAAACTTCCTACATCAGTATTTCTGTACTGCTCTGAACTTTTATAAATACTTAGGTGTTGTTTGGTTTCTCATGTGTGGGCGTACTTCCACCCTTTACTTTTTTTTTACACTTTTTTTTATGTTTCCTGGTAAATGACAGACTGTTTATCTTTAAAATGTTGCCATAACATTCTACCTAATTTCCTTTTGATCATTTTTTTTATTTTTTTTTAATTTCTTTCTGCCCATCACTTGAGCCGGGACAGAACCGAGGACTGGTCCAAGTCTCTCAGACCTCACCTCCTGTCCTGGACCGTCCACTCTCCCTGGGTACAGGCCTGGTTGTTGCTGGCCTCACTCAGCTGGTAACCTTCAAACTGCAGCGTCAGGCCCGAACCCTCACCTGGTATCTGATCACACACACACACCAGAAACACAGAATACCAGATGCAGTAAAACACACGAGGACTCTGGGTGTACTGTACGGGTCAGGCGTCCTACGGTAAAACTCCAGGTGCAGTTAGTGTCCGGGGGGTAGTAACTGGGGTAAAAGGGCGTCTTCAGTGTCCCCTGGATCCCTGCCACTGCCTTCAGCCATATGGTGGCGCTACAGTCTGAGAGAAATATCGGAAAAATAACAGAGTTTCAACCTGAGGTGTTTGATGTCGGTGTTGGAGGATTTTTTTTTTGTCTCTGTGTGGTTTGGTTACTCTTTCGCTCCCAGGCCTGAGCCGACAACAGGAATGTGTTCTGGGGGTAGTAAAGACCCCTCCTCCAAACTACTGCCATCCACTGGCCGGAGGACAGGACGCTGACCTGACGCTCGTGTCTGCTGCAGCCGGTCACACTGTAGAGACACACAGGGACAGATGAAAAAAACCACTGACAGCTGTGGAGTAACAGCCAAAACCAGGTCTGAGTCTGGGGGGGGGATGAGGCGGGGGGTCTCACGATGTGATGAGCTGAGACTCTGACGGAGAGAGAGAGTCGTACACCGCCAGCCTGTCCTGGCACTGGGGCAGCAGCCACTCCATGTGGAGCTCCAGCTGTGAACCGGCAGCCGTCTGCAGGTGCCACAGGCAGGAAGAGTGCTGCGGATCGGGGCCAAGTAAAGCCACGGGGCCCCCGGGCGCCACCTCCTGGTAGCGGTAACAGTCTGTGAAATAGTTTGATTTTTAAGACAGTTTTGTGTGAAAATTGACGTTGTTATTGGTGTTATTTAGTCGTAGCTGTTGTCATATCGTAATGCAGTTGTTCCCAAAGGTAGGGAGGCGGGCCCTGTTGGGGAACATGGAGCTATTGAAAGACGGTCCTGTATGAATTGAACTAATTTGTTATTTAAATTCCATTTATTCATTTTATGGATTTTAATGGGAATTACTGTGAACATGTTAATGTCTGTGACATAAACGCATTGAATTCATCACACAAAACATAAGACTCAAAAAAAGCAGCGTCGGGTTACTTTCAGCTCCTCTGTCTCACATTTAAACTAAAATATTTTCTCTCACCGCTGACCGACAGCGAGGGCAGGTAGAAGAGGTATCCATTAGAGCTGACCATCTGCTCTTCTCCTGACCCTCTCGACCCCTTCAGGCCCTTCTCCAGGCTGGAGGTGATCTTAATTAGTGTGACCCTCCCAACATGGCTGCTTGGCACGGACATCACTATCCAGAAGTGCGCCACCAAGCTGCCACTGCTGTGTCAACCAAAATATGCGTACGTTACTGGAATCACGAGACACAAACGGCAACATTTTGGGGTAAAAAAAAAAACTTTGACTCACGTACCCAAAGGCGAAGACGGTGGTGTAGTTAAAGTATCGTGACAGACCTGAGTCCTTCATTATCTTCTCCACCTGTTAATGATTATGAGTGACATTTAGGCTAAACTGTGAAAATGAGACCTGGTTTCTCTGGACTCACCACCGTCTTTATGCCTTCGGCCTCCGTCTTGAACAACGTGCTGTCGGGCGAAGACAGGTCGGCAGAGAAGTTTCTGTTGAGGATGGACATGTAGGCCGCATACTGCTGCTCAACACGGGGCTCCTGAACCCAGATCCTGTACTCTGCAATCACAGCAGCTTCAGTTTCAATTTGTCCAGAAGCTGTCGTTAGGACCGCTGCAAAGATTATCTTGAATATTTCTATTCATAACGTCAACATTCAGGACGGATATTGTCGTTAGGACCGCTGCAAAGATTATCATGAATATTTCTATTCATAACGTCACCATTCAGGACGGATATTTTTTTATGAATTGTTCATTTTGGGGGATGAAAAAAACCTCAGAGCTTGACAAAGATTTGACGGTAAAACAGTTTAGTTATTAAACTCGGACACTTGTTAAAATGGTAACATCTGTCTTGGAACTTTTTTGAACCCAGTCAAGTTTTCAATAGTTATTTGTTAAAATCTTTGTTTTTATTCAACTTAAAATAAAAAGAGAATACAAAACAAGTACCACTAACAGTACTGCTCACCAACAAAGTACCAGATCAGTACGGCTCCAGCCACGATGAAGATAATGATGAAGATAGTGATGACGACCAGGAGACACTTGAACGGTCGAGTGTTCCTAAAGGGCAGAGCCACCGCTGGTGCTCCGGCTTCTGCCTGAAAACCGGGAAATATTGATATTGTGTGCATTGTATATTTAAAAAATCAACATCGTCTTAAAAAAGTCAGAGAATGAATAAACAATTAAAAATAAGTACCATTAAATGTATGAATTTAGATTCAGTAAACTTGCAGTGAACACTTTGCTTCAAGACTGAACAAATGACCGGAGGTTAAAACTAAAATAGTTTCTCACTGCGGTGTGTGTGATAACTGATAACAGGGAGAAGTGAGGTTTGGGTTTTAAGGTGCAGGAAACCAGACATTTCACAGCTGCATCTCTCGAACTCAACAACAAGTTGTTGTTGTTTTTTTTTTATTTAAATTCTGTATCAGTTATCAAGTATTTCACGAACACTTGCTGACGGTCCCTACCTGGTTTTTCTCTGAAGCGTAAGCCACTCCATCACTCCACATCCTTTGTTCTCTGTGAAACCATCCCAGTCTCGGTGGACCGCAGTCTTCTCTGAAGCTCTCGTTAAGACTCAGCGAGGGTTAAAGCACACGCTCTGCTCCCACAGACAGAAACTAGCGCCATCTTTTTTTTTTTTTTTTTTTAAAAACACCGTTCAGTTTACGCTGCCGTTCATTTGATCTGAGGAGAGGTAAGGTGAGACCCGGCAGCAACTGTTGTTGCAGCCGGTCGGTCAGGTAGGCAACAGGTGCGATGATGTCACCGAGCGTCACCTGGCAACAGTGATGCTCCCTGTCAGTTCCCCCAGCACAGGGAACCCGACTGGGAATTAATAAGGTTTACACTTGTGTGCGTGTGCACCTGTCGTGTCCCAGAATTCACTTGGACACCAGTCTCAACGGGAGCGTGCTGCTAACGCACTGAATGTTTTCAGCTCAGTGTTCTGACTGGAGATGAGCGTGAGCAGAATTAATCACCATCCAGAACGTTACACGGAACTCTCCCAACCTGTTGGTTAAAAAAATTGATGTCACTTAATTGGTCCCAAAACTATTATTTTATTGCAAATTTTTGTTGTTGTTGTTGTTGTTCGTCAATGTGTGACAGGCAGAGCAGTTAAATCCTCTTCTGCTAGGGGGCAGCAGATGGTTATTAAAACTAAAAAAAGATCATCAGAGCTGTTGAAGAAGATCTTTCTTCAATTCCTGCCAGTATATCAGCATTGTTTTCAACTAAACAGGAGTACATTTTCTTGTAAATTTAAACTACAATATTATTACATTTCATTACAGAGACTTTTTGTGAGATTTTTTTTGGTGGGGTGCCGTGGGGTTTTTCCTGAGTATATATACTGTATGTGCTGTGGCTCAAAGGAAAGTTGCGAAACACTGGTCTGTGCTCATCGGTCACAAAGTTCAGATTACGATGACTTTGTAGTACATAGGATGTATGTTGTAATACATTCCACTGTAATTAAAAAAAAAAAGTTCTACTACAGTGACTATGACTGCAACTATTACCACAGCTGCTACTGCTACTACTACAAGCACTACTAATGCTAATGCATAAGCTAATGCTAGGAAGAAGAACAAGAATAAGAGGATTGGTGGCAGAACGTCATCACTTTATTATTGAAGCATAGCAGATTCATAAAGTGAATAAATTGCAAATACAATAAAAACAAAAACATTTTCAATGAAGTAATTCATGATAATAACGGAGAAATGCAGCGGTGCCAAGTTATAATTTGCGACTTTCGAAAACAGCAGTCCAGTCCAGGAGCTAACGGCAGCTTTATTTCACCTGCTGCTTCACCGGCATGTAGCCATCACCGGAAGGTTCTGTGGACTTAGGCACTGATGTCAGGTCCAGTCTCCATTTGATATCACTGAGGCCTGAAGTCGGAAAGAAGCCTGATGGATTGCACTTCAGCGCCCCCTGTGGAAAAGTAAAAATGGGAGTGGGCAGGACACTGGGGAGCAAAGGTGTGGAGGACAGGACTTTTGTGGATTCACCGGACAGGTCTAAGTCTTCTGGGCTCTCCTCACGACTGAGCTGCTCCTCATCCTCACCCTCACAGCTGACTCCGGAGTCCAGACTAGGAAGTTCAGGACTGCTGGGCTCCAGCTTTTGGATTTTCTCATAATCGGAACAAACCGTAACAGAACCGGTGCCAAAAACGTTCCCCACTCCAACTCCGAAAAGTTTCTGAAAAACTGCATCTGTTTCGTGCGCCTTGTCTTTCGCCTCCCTCGCTGCCTCGTCACTGTCTTCATCAGCTGCACTGACGCATTCTGCCTCCAGGCTGTCCTGACTGAGCTGTCCACCAGTGCACCCCACTGAGTCCAGACCCTGACCAGAGTCTCGCTTCTCAACCTTCTCGTAGTCTGAGACCACTTGCACCGCCTCGCTTCTGTGGCTGCAGGAAAGCAACTGTCGGATCGTAAGTTCTTTGACTCGGTCTTCCTCGTCATCTTTCCGAACGCGTGCTTCATCAAAGTCACTCTGCTTCCGAGTCCCTGAACTCGGAGAGGCTTTGGGAGAAGACGTACACAAGTGCGGGTAAATGGGATTGGAGAAACTGGCTCTGTTCGATTTAAAGCTGCGCTCACTTCTCGTCTTCTCCAACAGGGCGGCGTCTTTGCTGCAGACCTGGACAGCATCCGCAGAGGAGATTATTTGTACAGGGACGATTTCTTCTTTATTTAAGGTGGAATCGAGGGACATGGTGGTGAAGTGGGGGCTCCACCAACCCTGAAAAAAAACAAAAAAAAAACAATGAGACCACATTTTTTTATTCAGCATTTTTTCCCGTCGGCTATCCATCATCTGCTGAACTTGTGCTTTTGCAGCAGGAAGTTCCTTTAGCCTCTCTGACATTTAACTGATACTATTTCTGTTCTCAGAAAGAGGGAGAAAAAACAGTGGAGTTCGCCTTTTTGTCAGTTACTGCACAAAACTGTAACTCTAACCCTAATCAGCCTTAAATACATTGTTTCGACTTTGTTCCTGTTTTTCAGGTGAATCAAAAAAAAAAACAAACGCAACGACACCATGTGTCTGCTAACTGTGCGTCAAAGAGTCGCCAAAAAACAAACTCACCTTGAAACTTGGGTCTTTCAGGAAAGATTTTGCAGGATCTGGTGGCGGGTAACCCTTGATCTTCTTGTAGACCCTAAAAGACAGAATAAAAAAATAAGAACTGAATAAATCATTTAAAAACTAGGAAACACACCAGACCTCAAGTTCTTTGTTTTTTATGCTTACCAAGTGACTTTGTCGTTTTTAAAGAGAATGCTGCCCAGAACCAGGGCCGTGGCTGCTCCAACAATAACCATGCCCAATTTACCCCAGGTGAAATCTGAAGAAGAGTGTGTGGAGTTAGGTCTTGTTTATTCAACACACACTCCAGAGCAGTGAGCAGTGAAGTACACACCAGTTAGCATCGTAGGTAATGCCGGTTCCGCCTCTCCAATGGGAGACACCCATGACGAAGTGGGACTCCACTCACTCCACACCGAGCCGGACCATTTTTCGTTAGCCCGAACTCGAACACGTGCTTTGTATGTTTGTCCTTCAACCAGTAAATCCGGGTCCAGCTCCGCCATACAGTTCCACTTACACGACGTGGTCTTCGTATTCTGTGATTTCCAAAAAATCACAGAAAAACAAAATCAAAACCGTTGTAGTTGAACTGGATGTTGGTCTGGAAAGTTTTCAAAGTATTTTTTTACAGTATTTTTTATTTCCTTCTTTGCTGTGTTTCCTGTGTTTTGCCACAGACAAATGTCAGTCAACGACACGCAAAAACTTGGTTTCTCACTGCACAGTAAAGCTCCCTTCAAACGTATACACACCTTCCACTCCTGATCCCATCTTTTCCACTGCAGCTCACAGTTGAAGTTTCCGATCTCTATGTGCTTCTTCACTTGAGAGAACCAGGAAACTGTTGTGAAGTTGATGTGTGGTTTTGCAGGTGGATGGAGCTTTACTAAACAGTGAGGAAACGAAACATTTGGCTCACATTTAAAAACCAACTGTGTGGGTGAAATGACGCAGGTTTTCATTTCACTCACTGTGACAAGATGGATTGAAGAGCATCGTCACGTATGGCTCCGTGTGGCCACACTTCAGGGTGATGTTCAGCCAGTGAAAGATCTGAAACTGAGTTTAAGTTGGAAAAAAAAAAAGGAGTTCACACAAATCAAAACATCAATTGAATTATTTTATATTTGTAATTATTATATGACAGACTCACATTTCCAGGCTTGTTAAAATCCAGGTTGCACGTTCTCTGCTCCGGACCGGGCTCCATGACACAGTGAGCGGAGTAAGCACGACTCCTTAACAGAGTACAAATGGATATACTTTTTTTATTTTTATTTTAATTTTAATTTTAATTTTTTTATTGTTTTGTTCCTTACGCTGTGTTAGGATTGATTCTTCTGCCGTGTAGCTCGCATGTAGCATCTGTGCGTCCAAAGTCGTTCGTACTGTTCCAGACACATGTGATGTTGTGATCGTAGTCAGTGTAGCAGGTGAGGTCTGTGACATAAGCAGAGCTGTGCGTTGGCAGGAATCTGGCGATACGATGCGTATCACCATACAGGGGCAACGATACGATGTATTGCGATGTATTGCGATACTGTAGGCACAACTATGTAGTTTTTAAGCAGTTAAACTGTCGTGTCATTATAGCAAAGACTCAGTGCTGTTCCATCGTAACGTCAGGTTATTCACTTTGGAACAGAGGGATCTACATTTGGAATCACTAGAGAGAAAAAGTTCACCATTGAAATTCACCATGACTATTTGGCTATTAATTGGGAACAAAAAAAAATGTTGATGTAGAATAACGATACAATATCGTGAAACGAAATATTGCGATACATCAGTGTATTGATAATTTCTTTTAGAAACCTAAATCAGAGCGTCATCAGTAAATAGAAAGATGAAGAGGACACTAACCTTGATCCTGTTTTTGGTTTGAACAGCTATTCGACCTGATGCTGCAGATTTGAAGCACAACCAGTAGAAACAGCAAAGACTTTTTCTCCATTCTCTCCATTTGTTCAGGCTTCAATTTTCCTTTTTTTATTTTTTATTTAACAGAAAATCGATGGCTGTTTACAGAGAATTCTCTGCTTCCTCCTTCTTCTTCTCATTTTTTGTAAATCATTACACACCTGTGGAAAAACACGGTACCATATGTTAGCCTCACGTTTGGTGATATTTATTTCCGTACGGCTGGGAACAGTTACGAGTACAAAAGCGGGAAACAAAAATGTTTCATTTCTAATCAGGCTTCGTCTGCAGCGGATCCTGAAAGGACGAAACACCTGACGCACCAGATGCACAACAATAAAGAAGATTACTTTGGAGAATTTTGAAAAAGAAAATTATTGAGAGACACTGCTTTAACCCTTTCACCTTAGTTAGCAGGTGGCACTTAACCTCCTGAACCAGCAGGCCATCACTGCGCCGCTCTTTTGGTATTGGTTGATATCGAAAAATCTGAAGTTAATATCTAACATCCCTTCATAGTGTGCCTCAAACCACTGGTTTCATCCACTGTCACACCTGAAATACATCAGATATTTTACTGTGTTCTTTTTTTCCCCTCTGGTATAAAGGAAATTGCGAAAACACCTTCCAGTAGAACCGTCTTTATCTTCCTCTGAAGGTCACTTCTGTGAAATCTTTGAGATATGAAGATAGGGGATTTTTTTTTGAGCAAGAAATGTTCCATCACAGTAGAGGTTTAAGGTGGGGTTTTGTGGTTAACACTCTTGGCCTGTTTGACTTTTTTATTGCAAACCCAGTTTTCTAAAAAAAAACTGTTTTTTTTTTCTACCCTATATACCTGCCCTTGAGCACTGACATTTAAACCGGTAAAAACAAAAATGCGGAAAATAGGTACAGGTGTCTGTGTCTGTGTGTGGGTGTTTTTATCCACACACAGTTTCACAAAGGTCAACATGTTTTTTTGCAAAAACCAAAATGTTTCTGCCAACACTGTGTTGATCAGATTACAGGTCGGCCATTAACCACCGATGATGACAAACGCTCTGGGCTTTACTGTAAATGTTTAATCTGTGTTCCCAATCTAAATAAAAGTTAGTTTTTCTTTTGAAGCCTTAAAAAAATTGGCTGCATTTTATTATTTTATTGGTGTGAAATAACAAATGTAGCAAATGTAAAAAATGTGCCGCCTCACTGAGTCAATTTCTGCAGAAAAACTGTGTTGACTGTCGTTAGTTCTGCATTCGAACTGATGATGAAACAACAATATTCAAATTGTCTCTGAAATGAAATCTGCAAATAAAAGAAAGAAGAAAGAATTGAACTGAATTTGTAACAAACCAACGTTCTCTTCTCAAACGTTTAGGTTTGTATGACTTTCACAGAAGAAAGAAAACGAACGCAGACTTGGTTAAATTCACCACATCACAACAAAAGCCCTCGTTTAAACAAAAGTCGTCAAATCAGACTGAAGGACTCGTCGTCGTTCAACTTTTCTCTGTCATCTTTGACTCTTTCTGACTTTTGGATGTCTTTGAATGCATCGCTGTCTATTATTCCGACACATATACATCAAACGAACTACACACACAAATACAAACCACTTCCTAAACCATTTCTCTTCCCAGAAGCTACCGTTGTAAGATCCAGGAAATGTGTTTTTCCTACTTCGTACCCAGACCACAGAGAGTCTCTTCACCACAGAGAGCTGATGTGAAATGACTGTTCTTAATGTTTGGAGATTAATTAAGAAGTAAAACTCCAGCAACTCATGCTTAAAACAACTATTTCCTCAGTCTGGACAACAGTGTTTCAGGACAGGAGTTTAGTTTCTGTCCTAAACGTCTGCACTGAAGAAGACCTGACAAAAGCTCAGACCATCTCACCTTCATTAGTTAAAACGACGAGATGTGCAAAACAATATGAACGGAGACTGACTCATCAGACTGACACCTTCACTGTGGCTTTACTTTGTTTATTCCATTATAGAAATGATTAAAGCACCGTGTTCTCAAATAGACTGGGGAAAAAACCCAACAGTTTTAAAAAATGTAGAATCTCAGTTTGAAATTATTTTTTTATATTTCTTTGCATTGCACATGCGAAATGTCAGAATCAAGGTGGGCAACGTGAAAAAAGAAAACAAAGACACTATGCGCTTGTTTGGGCGTCTTAAACACACAGTTCAGAGTTCAGGGTTAAATTTGATTTTTTTTTTTTTGTATACTGTATACTAGAAATTATTTGATCAGAGGAAGAAAACGCAAATGAGTTTAAGATGTAGACCTGAAGGTGAAGGAAACAAAGTAGTCAGTACTACTTTGGTATTTGCAGAGACTGTAACAGTCACTGTGGCGGAGGCAGTATGTAGGAGTAAACGATACTGTGTTCTGTCTGTGAACAGATGAACTTTAAGGGTTGATACTTCAGTCACTCTGTAAATTCACCAGCCTGTGTACTACTACTGAAAAAGTACCATTAACCTGAACATACGAGGCTAGCTTCATGCTAATGAATATTGTTGTTTGATGTCTAAATTGGTCGACAGCGCAGCTGGATTCTAGATTTCGGCGGGTCATAAAACGTCTACTCCGGAGACACCAGTGAATGTTCCGCAGCTACAACTTCACATCAAACGTCCCATTAACGTGACGAAAGCTCTGCGAAGTAAATGATGTGCACTGGTCATCCGTTTGTACCACGGTGATGATGTTGGAGTCTGTTAGCACATCTGTGGTGTCTACTTCTACTTCTTCAACATCTTTCTGTCCACGTCCTCCACCTTCTCTAACGCTGACCCACGTCTCCACGTGTTTAAAACCAACTTTGTTCTCCCACACTTTTATCTGAGTCGTCGTTCTTAACCACGTAAGTCATAGATAGCTTTCGTCTTGACATTAAAAAAACCAGTCGTTCTGTTCTGGTGAGGTTTATCTGACATACGAGCAGTAACTGAAGATGCGACCGCGACCGTTCTGTTTAGTCTGGTTTCAGTTGTAAATCCAGAATCCAGACTCTGTAGCGTTAATGTTAATTTAAAAAAACAAAAGTCTTGGACTTGACATGATGAGACTTACACTACAGCTGATAACCAGCTCATTCACAACGGAGAATGTTTCCGAAGGCTAACCACACTCACCCCGCATATCTGTTCAGCCCCGGCTTCATCTCCAGCCACCGTACATAACGTAAAATAATTCAAAATAGTTTAAAAAATAAAAAACCACCAACGTACCTGCTGCTCGGACCTTCAATCCAACAGCTTCTCTTCAGTGAGGAGGTTTTAAGTGGTTTTCACGTCTGTGGACTCGCAGACGTGTTTCAGTGACGTAAAGAGGAAGGGGTTTTTCTCTGAGTGCAAAAACAAAAAAAAAAAAAAAAAACACTATGAGTAGTTTCCCTTCAAGGTAGAAACAGTAGAATCTGTTACTGTTTCTGCACGTGTGAAACAACAGGACGGAAAATCCTGTTTAGTTTCGACTTCCTTCCTCAAAAAAAAAGGTTTGAGCCCTTTTGAAACATTTCCCATCTGGATATACAGTATTTGAATGTGTTAAAATGCTCTTCTAATCTGTGTCATTTCCTTGTCATTCCAAAGTAATTCTAGATCAACTCCTTGTATAAAAGGTTCCAGCAGGTGGCGAAAAGACTCAAAGAAAGGCTGATCGATGGACTTGTCTATCAATTATTTTTGCTAATATAACGATGGAGCATAGATGTTTATAAACAGAAAGGGCATCCGGGGCAGTGGTGACATGGTGGTTAAGGACGAGGACTTGCGTCCGGGAAATCACACGTGGGGGATTTAAGGAATTGGTGTTAGCACAACACAAAATATCGCGGCCAAAAGGTGAAAGGTCAAAATTCTTCTACTGATGAACATAGTTGACATTAGACACACAACATCACCGCTGAGCCACAGTCCGTACAACACAGTTCTTGTGACTATCGAACTTTCTTCTAAAATTACTTTGTAGTCATTCTTTCAACACATGACTGACGTTCACACCAATCATCATCCGTTTTTCACATGACAGTTTGTGACACAACAGACGGGGAAATGGAAGACTTCACATCATGAGACAGAAAATGTAACCAACGCTGACAAACCAAACTTCTGTCCAACATGTGTGGGGTTTTTTTTCTTCATCTTATTTTAATATTAATTGTAACATTTGAAAACCAGCCACTTCCTGCTTCTAATTGCCATATTATAATATATAAACATTAGTTGGAGGGAAAAGCTTGTTTTTATGCCAAAAACAAATTTTTAGTCTTGACTATACCGCCCCCAAGTGGAGAAAAACTTTAACTTTAAAAATTTAAAACTAAAATTTAAACTTTATTTTGTACATAACTGTAAATATCCAATCACTAAATGAGGGATGAAATGTTTATGACGAGCAAAATGTTTTAAATAATCACAATTTCCTAGACACAGATACAGCTTCTCTGTTTAATTGATGATATTATTAATTATTACATTATTTTATATAATAATAATTTACACTTTCATTCTACTACAGTGCCAGTAGAAAATAGACCACGCAGAACATGGGACAATGTGAATTCATCAGCGTCGTATCAACAACACTCACCCGTCAGGTCAGCGATAAGACGGCGACTCCCTCCAGACGGATCAGCAGAGATAAAGAATCCTGCCTGACTTTGTGTAGAGCGTGGAAACAAAAAAAGTACTGATCAGTAGGAAGTACCTCGGCTTCACATTACTGTGAAAAAAGAAGAAGAAGAAGTTATGGGAATTATCACTTCCCTCTAAAAAAAGCCATGTCATCAAGCCTCAGCCTCTCTGTGAGCACGGAAATTGATGAACAGAATTGTTTACGTCCATGGATGATTTACATTTACATTCTGTAAATGTAAATCATCAGAGCACCTAAGCAGCTGGTGGATTCAAACCTGAAACCTTCCAGACCCAAATCCGCTTCCTTAACCGCTAAGCCACCACAGAGTTTTATTTGTGACGGTGAAGCAAAACAAGATTCTGTATCTTCATTGTGCAACTTATTTATTTTTATTACCCAAAGTATTTGATTTGATTTGACACTGAAACAGTACAAAATGTCAGAGTTTAGTGTTTTTACAAACTCAGAGTCATCAGGAACTGTTGAATGTTTTTTGTTTTTCCGCTACAAAATTATTTCACAATCTGGGAACTGTGTGTATTTGCCAAGGGAATTTCAGACATGGGTACTTTTTATACTTTGAAAATATTTGTTACTTCAACAGCGCCCTCTGATTGTAGTGTTTGGTCAGTGATCTCCAAATCTGACGGAAGACACAGACGACGTCTTCTGTGCTGTCTTCGGTGCTGCGATGTTTAAAAATGGACAAATACCAGCTTCACACTCACAAAAGTACTTGAGTATTTCCTCAGACTGTCAAAGTATTTTTTTTTAATTAAACCTTTCCCTCAGGATGGATCTAGAACACGTGCTCTCTCACAGACCTGGGGCTCATGTCAATGTTAATGTCAGGTCAATCCTGTACTGAATACATGTATTACAGTATTTCAGAAGTAGATATTTGTCCACTGGAGTTGAATTGAATGTTTGTCCTTCTGTTCTTTGATTACAGTCTTGCTTGAACTGCTAACATGACAACGACTACTTCAGGACACGTTGATCCATCGGAACAAATTAACGCCGCCAGATCTGTCCAAGGTCTGTACACAAGTGTCCTTCACAAATGCTTCCCCCGTCCTTCAGATATAACGTGCTCAGGCACGGCCCGTGTGTACCACTCTGACCAACCGCCGTCGTACACGGACATCCCGGGGTGTCCGCACTCGTGGGCTGCCAGCACTACGTGGCACGCAGTCACCGCTGAGCCGCAGGAGACGCAAGCAGGTCGACTGAGGTCAACACCGGCCCGTTGGAATAAAGCCTGGAGTTCGTGCCTCGGCAGGAAGTGGCCTGATGAGGACAGGAAGGAGTGGAAGGGCATGCTGAGGGAACCAGGGATGTGGCCAGGCTCTGTGTCTGTGAAACACAAGAAGAGAAAAAGAGTTTGGGAAAAGTTTTATCTGCCAGTATAATCCTACTGGAGTGGAGTCCTAAAGTCTGAGGATCATTTCTGTTTTTTCTTGAACAGTCTGTGTTGAACAATTTTAGCCACAACACTGGCATTGTCTTCATAACTGCCCGTGTAATACCGCTTCTGACCACACAGGGTCAGTAGAGGGCACAAAACATTTTGAGCAGCGTCCACTACATGTTTGGAAAGGTGGTTAAGGCTCCTGCCTGGTTCACACACTGCTTCAGTTCCAGGTGAAGACAGATGTTTTTCTGAATGTCATTTCCATGTTTCCATGTGTCAACAGTTTCCTCCTCTTCTTTACCCCAGGGATTGCCTGCAACCCTTAAAGGAGTGGAAGATGGATGAACTGGAGAAAATACATTTCTGCATTTTTTATTTTTTTTTTTTTTTTTTTTTTTTTTTAAAAAAACCCACCAACAACAATAACCTCAGTGACAAGAGTCAATTTGCCCGAGGCCAAAGTTGACTGCTGACACAGCTCTCTCATGTGGAGTTTCACCCCTGGGTGAGCAATATACCATCACATCAGCGCCCCCTGTGGTGGGTATGACCACGTGGGTGTGTATATCTGCACGTACAGTATATGAGAAGTCTGGAAGTCTGTGATGAAGATAAGACTCACAGTGTAGGAGTGTTATCACCGCTGACAGACTCAGGATCTGTCCACATAACAACGTGAACTCAAGACACTGTTATTGCCCTTCAGAACACGGTTTGAGGTCAAACATGTGGGTCAGTGACTGTAGTTGACCTGCACGCTGATGCAACCTTACCCTTGTGTTATTTGTGCATATAGATCTCCACTGTGTTTTTACGCTTCATGGGGAGTCAAACGACGGTGAAACGATGGTTTTGACTCCTATATAATATGAAAAAACCTGATAAGGTTTGAACTTTACCTTACATGGTATTAAACTATAACTAAGACATTTCTCATTTGAGTTCATGATTGTAAAGATCTACGGTGATTTTCCTCAGTCAAACCAGTGAATGATCAGACTGGTATGTCTGGTTTCTCCTACTGATCTGATCTGATCAGTGAACAAAGCCTTCATCAATAACACTTAATCAACAAACTCGTATTTGAGATTTGAGTGGACCACGTAACAACTCTATCAATAATAGAATATAGAGGGGAAAAAGATTCGATTTTGTTTTTTAATCCCTTGTACTGTCAGAGGGCAAAGGTGCCAGCACCATCTGTCGGGCTTACTGAATTAGTGCAAATAATTCTATTGTTAACAAATATCTCGAGGGTAAAAGCAGACTTCCGTTTGCTGTAGTGCACCTACTATCTCTGGGTTCAGGGTCCAATCCTCTGAATCTGCCTTTGGGCCTGGCATCGACCACCTGGAACTTCTTGGTGTCCAGATTGTCCAGGATGTCCTCGTAGTTCTTGACCCACGACCGGTTCAGGTTGGCCTTGAACTCGGTCGCTGCAGGTCTAACGTACCTATCGCTCATCGGTCGACCCTCCAGCTCCCAGTTTCTCAGCCCCCCGTTCAGAAGCGACACCGCGCTGTGGCCGAAAACCCGGAACATCCACCACACGCGCGGCGCAGAGAACGCACCGAAGTCGCTGGCGTCGTAAACCACGACGTGCGTGTCGTTTTCTATTCCCAAGTTTCCAACATAATCCCCGAAGCTCTTTTCTGACGGCAGCATGTGGTCCAGAGGAGACGTTTTATCACAGCACTGATCTATGTCAAAGAACGACGCACCTGGAATGTGTCTCTTTTTAAACTCTCTTTTCGCGTTGAGACGTAGTTTGGGTAAAAACCATGAAGCGTCCAAGATGCGCATTTTACCCGGTGTATTCACCGCCGCCGCGAGCCACTTTGTGGTGACCAAGGCCTTCGTCTGAAGAGCCATAGTTGATTCTGGATATGTTTGCGCCGACCTGAAAGTTTCGGGATCTAATCCCAGTTTGTGACAACGTTTTTAAGCAGGTACAGTGTCCGGAGGAGCGATGGAGATCAACAGGCGACACGCCCCCAGTTCAGAGTGCAGGCAACAGCTGGAAGTGACGCTTCACAGTTAATGTGATCATTGTGGAAACGACTGTCACAGTAGAATAAGTGTCGAGAGCGCGTGATTGGGGTATTTTGTGTATCTCTATACCGACTTTGGTAAAGGACCAAATACTTTGATAACTATCATCTGTTTTATTTTTTATTCTGTTTTATTTTGACTCTTAATCACTAAAATATAACACGTTCATTGTTGCAGTAATAATATTATGAATTGGCGTTTCCCTTCTCTTCAAATTACATCTTATTGTGTCATTATTTGGTTGTTTTTATTGCTTAACATTTATTTAAGTTAAACAAGTCTCTTTATCCAACAAAAGTTTAAGTATTTCGCGTGTTTCTGTGCAGTTATTATCAGTTTTTGTTTGTTTTTTTGTTTTTGTTTTTTTTTTTTTTTTTTGTAGTTCCTGCCCTTTGTGCTGTACATCTTTGTTTTTGGAAACACTCACGTGTTGATTTCTTTATTGAACGATCATTAACAGTTTTATGTTGTGTTGTACACATTATTTTTCTCGCGTTGTATTTCTCGCGTGTGTAATGTAAAGTTGCTTTTGTTATTAATAATAATAGCAATAGTCGTAGTTGTTTTAGTAGAAGAAGTAGTAGTAGTCGTAGTAGTAGTAGAAGTATTTGTTGTTTGTGATAGTGTCAGTATCGGCTTAGTCGTTGTGACGGAACCGTCGGATGTAGGAACCTTTTTTCAACTATTGTTCAGACGGAAGTGTTTTAGCGGTGCACGGGCGGATGTTGATGTATCACACGATGCTTCAGTGCCGGTAGTCTGTGTCGCTGTTTGTCTCGTTAAAATAAGCAGGAAAGTCAACAAATTGAATAAGAATGTCCGCTTCTTTATTGAGAAGAGGACTTGAGCTCTTCAACAATGACGTTAAAGGTCAGTTTGACATCTAACTTGAGTCTGTGTATCAGCTTAGTACGGTTAGCGTTGGACAAGCACGAATGGCTTTATGATTTAGTTAGAAATGAGCATCAGCCGTTGGAATCACCCAAACAACGAAGGGGTTTATTTTATATATCTGATTTAAGTTCATTTGTCTGTTGTTCTCCCCGCGGTTCTCGCCTCACAGATGCCAGTAAAGGTAAAAGGAAACGGAAGCAGCAGCAGACCCCTAGTCTGGCCACAGCGAAGGAGCTGGTGAGCACCAAACGACAGGGAGTCACCAAACAAGTGAAACGGCTGCAGGGTCGCCAGGGACCCGGAAAGAGCAAGGCCACGGTCAAAGACAAGAGGATCAAATCTGCAGTGGGTCAGTCTGTTGCATTTTTTTCGGTTAGGTGAAAAGTTGATTTTGTTTGAATGAATACGGTAATGCTACACAAGGAATATATCAGTGCTCTCATCTAATCGTAGGAATCGTAGGTATGGCTTGTATTATTGTGTTAATTGCATCAAATCCATATTAATCCAGATAAATTCTTGTTCCACATGAGAACTGAGCCTAATATTTGACCTCCAATGACCATATGTGCATTTTATTTTATCTGACTCCTGTTTTTGTGTCACTTA
>NC_024315.1:3341801-3355349 GCF_000523025.1 Cynoglossus semilaevis | reverse complement strand
TGAATGCGAACCTCAAGTACTTTCTGAATACTGGCTACAAAGCTACAGATTCAGATACTTCAAAGGTAACAGTAGCGTTTCTCACACACCTGCCATTTCTGTTATCAGTGTTATTTTCAGTTTACTTTAGTTTTTTTTGTAACTTGTAGCTTCCAGCCCATTGATTAGTACACTATGCATGGAGCCCAAAGGTCAATTTGGGCATGTTTTAACTTATACATACTTTCAATGCCAATATATGAGTGTTTTATTTAATATGTTTATATACCCATTTATATTAACATGTATTTTAGAATGTCCGATTCCAGTCACAGTGTAAGGATAGTTTTTTATCACGTTTTCACATCTAAAAAGAGTAGCAGACTTTGGTATGAATATACATAACTATATATACATATGTTACATTACAAAAACATCCTTTTAAAATACTATTATATCTTCTGACTATTCAAATTTGTCTTCTTGGTCATTGTTTTTTTCTTCACTTAGATCCAACACCACAATCTAGGAAGAAAAGCCAGAGATCACCTACAGCGTACCAAAAAGGCCAAGAAACCTGCGGAGCCTGAGTCACTGTTCACGGAAGAGGACTTCCAGAAGTTTCAAAAGGAATTCTTTGGCAGAACTGTTGAGTAAAAAGGAAGTGCACACAGTATTGTACACGAGAGGGCGCCGATGCTGCATTTGTGGCTCAAAGTGGAATTCTAGACCAACTTTTATCTTGGGCGTTTTTTGTTTTTTACAAAAATTGTTGGCACTAAGAAGTGAGAGTTACTGGCATTTCACTTCCAAATGTATTTTGATTAAGTTCTCTAATATTTTTGTTCCTGAGTACATGCAAACATAGTTTTGATTTTGCAAAAATAAATTTTCCACTCGGTACAATATGATGCATTGAATGTGTTAAAAAAATACAGTATAAATTGCCGTAATTCTTACAGTGGTTCGTAGCACGACCATAGCTAAAGTTGGCCACCAGGTGGCTGTGGTGCACTAAGAATTCATGACGGTTGCAGTGAGGAATCCCGAGTGGTTGTGCCAAACTGGGGCTAAATGCTGCTGCTGGGACACTAAGGGCCCAAAGGATTACACTGTCTGTTGCAAGAATCACCCAGCGAAGTGCAAAAAAATAGTCATAGTATGAATGTCAGTAGAATAGTGCAGTTATAGATATTTTGTTTCTGAATTTTAAAGTGATCGCAGGTCTCAAGTTTGCCCAAAATTCTTAACACGAAACAAACTTTTATGGAAAATATAACAGGTGTTAAATTCTTTATATATAAAAATTAAAAATTGGAGCATATACATGTCCTTATTTCTCATTGAGCACCTGTTTCCCAAAATGTCTGTGCACGTCACTGCTCATGTGTTCCTTCCAGAAACTCTCGCAACCTCTTCTGCCCCTTGCTCGTATAATTTAAATAATTCAAATAATTTATTATTATTTTTGTTGTTTTAAAAAGGTAATATAACAGGGTAGTCTGTTCAATTCATGTAATTCCATATGAATCGATGTATCTGATTTGCATATAGCCAATCAAACGCAAGACTGTGGTGACGTGTACGGCGGAGGAATACCCCATGAGTGCATCGGTCTTTATAAGGCAGAGTGACGCCTATTAACTGTAATGCGTTTCCCGTCCCGTGTTCTCTGATTGTTGTTGCTCGGTCAATGCACCAGAGCTCTGTTATTTAAACTTCCCAAAGACAAATCTTAAAAGCGATATAATGGCTGTATAAAGGCGTGCGGCGGCGGTACTTGGCTGTGGCAATAAAAGGGCAGTGCGTTGGCGATTGGCACTGGCAGTTTCTGGCAAAATGGCGTAAGTATATTCTCACTAAATTCATTGTGCTGCATATATTTACTATCATAAATAATGAAGTAAATGGCGACAGTCGACGTGGTAATGATTGTCTGCGTTAATATTATCGTGTCTTTTCTGTAGTAATAAAAAAGTCTTCCTCACAGTTTGAGCAGTCCCCGCCCGACAGTTTGTTAGACGTTTATTTATGACGTTATCTTGTTTACCGCCGCTACACCTTCAAAAGTCGTTTATACGCCCGTTGTGTAAAATCTCTCGCCCTGTCCCTTTTGGTTGTATTCTGTTAAACATCATCTGTTCGCATTGTTTGTGGTCATTTGTGTAAAACTATTGACAACGTGGCGTCCAAAATGGCGCGCGGTCGTTCCGGGGCTGTTCTTGAAACACAAGGCTGTGTTGTGAAAATGGCGGGTGTCCTCCCACATTAGCACGGATATGGGCGGGATTAGTGACCAGAACATGACCAAATTAGGAAATGTCGTTCCACCAGTGAAGGGCGGGGTATTTTTCGTCAACGATGCTGTTACATATCACTGGAACAGAATAGTTAAAAGAAAATTTAGCCCCACCCAACAGACTGATCGCTAATCGCTCCAGTGACGCAAATGCTTACGATAAAGGAAGTTTGGCCAACTTAAAACGTGTCTGTGTGTTTTGGTTGATATGAAGTTGCAAGTGAGAAAAAATGCAATCACTTATGCGTAAGGTTTTTTTATTTTATTTTAAATAAACAGTTTCCCTGACACACTTAACAGTTTGTATACATTAGAAATGTGAGAAAAACTGAGGAAGTTAAAAAATGTATTATGTTAGACAAGTTTGTGCAGCTGTGGAAATTTGTATTTCCATCAGTCAACAGCTATAACAGTAGTCCCGTTCTGTCTGTTAACAGTCAAAGACATTTCAGATCTAATCTAATTAGATCTAATGGAGGTATTTTCAGCAGTTCTCCGACATTGTCTTGAAATCTAATGGAACTTCATCTGCTTCCTTTCAATCTAGGTTTGTCTTGGCAATTCCCCTCAGCTTTGCTGGCATCGACAGCAGGACCAAACTCCTCGACTCGTTACCATCACCAGATTTGCCTTTGTTTGCATACAGCTTTTCACTGCTATCACTGAACAGCTGCAGCCATGACGCTTACTCAGTGGGCTTTGGAGGACGCGGAGGCCCTGTGCTTAGGTGGGTGTTGTTGAGTGTTCTGGAAGCACTGTTATAAACATTACTAGGAAAATAACTCAAATACCATAGACACGATTAGTAACGTATGTCACGAGTGTGAAGATTACATTAAGTCTCAAATTCTGACAATCCTTCAACAGAACACTCATTTCTGATGGCTGACCCCATGGGGCCCCTTCTGGACAAAAATGAAGAAGAAGTTCTTTCTCCCTCTTCCTCTCTGGAGGGAAAGTCTCCAGCATCGCCCTCTCCCTCTTTCTCTTCTGATGCATCGTCCATGTCGTCCTTCCAGACCCTCTCACCACCCCCGTCTCCTCCTGCCAGTATCGACTCATTCTTTGAAACCAAGGTCAGAGTGGACTCCTTCCCATGGCTGGGTGCAAGCGACCAGCTTACTGAAGTAGATGATGGCAATGGTAAGGCTGACTCTAACTGCTTAAAAATGAGGTGTTCAAGTTTGAAATGTTGTTTCATTAAGGACCCTGAGTGAAATATATCTAAGTTAAAGTATTTGTTTGTTTGTTTTTTGAACGATATAAAGGTAGATGTATTGTGCTCCTGTAGAATAATTGTTCAGAGAAGTTACTGCAAGATGTATTCTTAGCCAAATTGAAAGTGGATTAGTCTGCTTTTAAATGCTCCTTTATTGAATCAGTTAATGAGTGTCTTGTGGATAACATACCTGTTCTTGACAAGGTTTAAAGTACTGCATGTTTGTTCTTCAAGTCTGTATTTGTCTTGCTAAAGAAAAACCACTGTTTTTAATTGAGATTTCTTCCTTTGGCAGATGATACCTTTGCAGGCATTGATTTGATGCTGGACAAGACCGACCTGAGTCTCTTTGACCTGGATTCTCTGATCGGCTCCTGCTCACCTGATGGTTCCCTGAGTTCTTCTGAGGATCTCCTTGCGTCATTCAGCTCCAACATGGAGCTCGATCTAGATTCCTATGACACAGTGACCCCTGCAGCACAGGAGAACCTAGAGTCGAGTCAGGAGTTGGTCGTTAAGTCTGAGCCGCTCTCTCCAGCTCCTTCTTCACCTCTTACACAGGAGTCAGAAAGTGATATGGATGTGGAAATGTTTGCCACATCTCTCAACGCCACCATTGTCTCAGATCCAAGTGGGAACCCCTCGGCCACCAGCAACATTGTTGTGTCTCCTCCCACCACTGTCCAGCTTACTGTAGTGGTCACCAACAAAGATGAGCCTCCCATGATATCTCTCCGTGAATCACCGATCAAGTCTCCTCCTACCAGCGACTGTGAGGATGACTCAGGGATTGATTCTCTGCCTGGCTCCCCGCCTCGCATCCCATCTCCTCCTCCCACCCCCTCGCCTTCCGCCGGCTCCTCCAGAACGAAGCCTTACTCCAAACCAGAGCCCTCTAACGGCTCCTCTCCCTCAGCCAAGGCCTCAAAAGTCAAATCAGCGTCAGGCGCTCCCAAGGTGATCGAGAAGAAGATAAAGAAGATGGAGCAGAACAAGACAGCAGCTACACGCTACAGACAGAAGAAGAGGGTTGAACATGAGCAGCTGACCGTCGAGTGCGAAGAACTTGAGAAGAGGAACCAGGAGCTGGCGGAGAAAGCAGAGTCCATCAGCCGAGAAATCCAGTATCTCAAAGATCTGATGGAGGAAGTTCGCAGGCGCCGTAACAAGACCAAACCTGTGGCCTGAGTCAGCTGCTCTTGGGGTTGTGTTTCCTAATTCAAAACTTGCATGGATATGAGGTGAAGGTGGCGTGTGAGGCTGAATAAGTGAAACTGACTGCCGAACAGAGAAGAGCTGGAGAGCCTGGAAAAGCTGGAGGAGATTAGTGTAGAACAGGGGGCTGAGGGTTAGTCAGGAGAAGCATCTGTACATGCTTGTCTCTCAGTCCCCTGTTAGATTCTCATGTATGTGCACACACACACACACGGTGTTTGTCTTTTATACTTTAGCTTAGCAAAGCCTAACCATTGTAGCTCCCCGTTGTATCCCATAAAAACCCAAAACTGGTTCACAGCCCGGCTTCAGCTTCCTGTCCAAAATACATCTGTCAGTAACTTTGAACCACTTTGACCTTGTTACACACTTCTATTCCCAACACTCTTGACTTTTCTTCTTTATATTTTGAAGTCCAGAAAGGGGCCTCGAGCCTATTCAAGAAATTTTGATGTTACGCAATTTTTTTTTTCTCTTGTTTCTTTTTTTTTTTCTTTTTTTTTTTTCTTTGTCCTTTTCCTGAGTGCAGATTGTGGCTTTTATTTAATGCTGGATAAAACTTGACCAACTCTCATTTAGCTCAGTCTTTAGAGAAGGTGTTGGCTTGTAAAATTACTTTGCTCCCCCCCCCCTTTTTTTTTTTTCTAATAAACTTTAGTCTGTACTGAAGTTTAAGTCTTTGTGAGTTTTTTTTTTCTTTTTTAATTTTAAAAACCAGCTATCTGGTTCATGATTATTTACACACAGTTGAGTCATTTATTTTACACACACCTGTTCAGATTCTTCTGTGGTGAGACCTCACCCTCATGGGGAAACATTGATAAGAGTTCACTGAAACTGTAGCTGTAAAAACTTCATCACGGCTCTGAGTCCATGAAAGATTAGCAGCTGGGGAAAATGATGTTGAATAATTTAATGTGAAAATTAACTTATTTTCAGGATAGTTATATTTATTACTTAAATATGCATTTAATTCAAGATCACGTTTAAATGACATGACATGTTTCAAACAAAAAAGTCAAACGAATGCACTTTGACTAGAGGATAAACACTTGTCATAAATCTCTGAAGTTATAAGTGAAATTGATTTATTATAAATATTTCATGTGCTGAACAGACATTTGTCTTTAAATTATTTTTTTTTTTTTTTTACAACTAATGAACTGGGTGCACTGAGTGTTGGATAATATTACCACCATTTTTTGCGTTGCTCGCATGACACAGCATGACTAAGGAGGATGGCCGCGGGGGCTTCGGAAATATTTGTCACCTCCATGTGAGCTATTTTCAAGGCTGTGAGAGTCCGGTGTCTGCAGACGACCAGGTTGTATTGTTTATGTGCTTCACACTGACATTTAGAAAGATGTATGACTTTAATTTGTCCCAAGGAAAGCAATAATCCTTAAAACTAAACTAAATGAAGGCGGGCGAGGCCACAGGCCACAGGCGATGTGGTTCAGATTATTCTGGTCCCGTCACATTCTTCACTGCTTATTAGGATATCACAGCAGTGACATTACTTGGTTTACTCACACTGCTAATTCAGTCAGCAGTGTGAGTAAATGAATCTGTGTGACTGTGTGAAGTCATGAGGTTTCGTTCACTAGTCAGAGCCCAGACTTGCTTTTAATCTTTTTTTTTTCCTTCTTTGGATGTTTACTGTACTTTACAGTGTTGTGCTACAGCCACATTGATCCACTGAAAATTTAGCTTTTGGATCACAATTTTTTAAAATATATTTCATGCTCAAAAATGTATCTATTGAACATTACACTAGTAATAATTAAACACAATACAATGTACAAATATTATTGTAAACTCAAAGCATGGCATTTTCATCTGCAGTAATAATGACTCTCTCCTCCCTCCAGCAAACTGGCCCCCTAGTGGTGAGGTTGCTACTGCCTCTGTCACCAACATGAAAGTTGCAGTATTCTGTATTGTAATTTAGTCTATCCTCCTAACTGGGAGGGTATAAACGATTATTTGTCTCTGTATGTGGCACCGTGATAACCAACTTCACCAGCTGCAGCTGACCCTGTGAAAACGTTTGTCATGTTATGATTTTTCTTCTTCTACCATTTCCTTGTAGGTCTGGGACACGCGTTGTTGAGACGTTCCTGGAACTCACAGGTACTTCTCTGTTTTTTTACAGATCACTGCACTTCTAGATAGTATCTGAGTCACAGAGAGGTGAAACACGGTATAAGGCTGTCAGACTATTCATAGTGTGTCTACTGTACAAGAGTGACGACCCAGGAATCTGACACGTTCTGATGTCGTGCCCAGAGGATGAAGTCCAGACTATTTGTGGCTCATTAAAAATGTAACAAATGTTTATTTATGGCCTTCACTTCTGCACTGGACACTGGTCATATTGTCACAGAAAAGGACAGAGGAGAGAATGCCTGATGGGATATTTGTATTTTTTTTTTTAAAAAAACTTCTTCAGGACAGAGGAGAGAATGCCTGATGGGAAATTTGTTTTTGTTTTTTTTAAAAAAAACCTTCTTTAGTTGCCCTGGTGTTACATTAGAATGTTAAAAGTTATTGAGAAATAATAACTCTTACTGTAGATATTGCATAGGAATGACAATAATTAATTTTAATTTAATTTAATTGTTGGAGCAGGATTCTATGTTTTCCTCACATCCAGAGATTGTTTTGAGGACACGTGGATGAAGCACAAGCTCAAGAAACAGAAGGAACTGTAAATCTGACCACAAAACTACAGTATTTTGATCACGTCTGGGGGAAAAAGAGACGCTGTAGTGTCTCTGTGTCTTGTCCTTGGCTGCTCTGGTGGAGACAGAATTAATGTCGGCTGATTGAACAATTAGACCACACCGCTTTAAAATAAAATAAAATAAATTAAAAATCCCAACTGAGTAAACATCAGATGATTTTTTTTTCAGCTCTATCTCAATATTACAGAATCTTCCTCCAGTCATTTCTTGTAGGTCATGTCATCATTTCCTCCCCTGCCCACTGCTGTCACCTTACATCCTGTTTCAGGAAAAACTTTAGCAACCGATACTTTTCACTTCCTTTTCTCTGTGCCAGTAAATGAAACTTGTTTTCTATCAATCTGACCAGCTGCGGTGTGGTTTGGTATCACTGAGAACATTTACAGCTGCAGCTTTAAAAACATTTGTTGTTTTTACATAGACTGAAATTATGTCAGAAGAACAGAGCTTGGTATTTTCTTCCTTTACTCTGATGATAATTCTGCTCATTCTACAGTTTGTTTGGTCCAGTTTAAACTCAAATGTTTGTGAACTCCTTAAGTCCTGGGTTGTTTTTTTTTAAGTCTTAACAAAATCACATGGGCTAACCTGATATGTTGACCTAACCTGGTTAACCTAAACTGTTTATTTTTTGTCATCTTTCACCTACTTTAACCCTGTGTCGTTTTTGCTCTGAGTGAATCCCAACACCGGTGCTCAGCTGATCTTCTCTTCAGAGGATCTCAGAGCAGCTGAGCTCATTACTGAGGTCACGGGCCACAGATGAAGGAGGAAGATTTACTGGGGGAAAGTGGGACGACAGTCTCACTGCCGTTGCTCACATGAGAGCACATGCAAACCAACCAGTGTCACCTTATTCTCATTTTCTACTCGTAGGTCCAGGCTTTATTGACAACACTGTCGTCTCCATTTTGTAACAAATCCCAACATCTTAATTGTTTTTTAATTTGTGCAACATTCGATTTCTTTCCTGATGTTAAATTTATTTTTTATATTCGATGCTTTATGAAAGAAGAAGACGAAGAGTTGTTCAGCTCGTTGTCAGATAAAAGCTTCACTTCATTGTGTCTCAATTAATTTCTGAACATTTTGTCCCTGCAGAGGAACAATTTACATCACGGGGCAAAGGCGCCCTCTGGCGTCATTGTTTTGGAACATCAACTAAGGACCTACTGAGTTATGTGAGTTATGGCCATGCAGTTTTCGTGAATTTGTTTTAAATTGTTTTTTCCCCCAAGTAAATATTTAATGTTTTGAATTTGTTTTAAATTGTTTTTTCCCCCAAGTAAGTATTTAATGTTTGTGCTAAAGAAAAATACAAAAATAAATAAACAACGATTAATAAATGAAATAAAATCAGAGAATGGTAAGGGAAAATAGTTTAATTTTATTTCCATAAATATACAACGTTAGTCTCGTCAATTCACGACTCTATTCTCGTAGATATATACTAAAATTACGACTTTATTTCACCCTGAAACTTTTTTTTTCATAAAATTACTTCACGAATTAATCTTACTCTTATAATCTGTCATAATTCACGACTTTAATCTCCTAAATTTATTTTTACTGTATTTATACCATAAACGTAAACATCGTTTATCATGTATAATGTTGTTACATCATATGTTTTGCTTAAATATCACCAAAATATGTGGTTGTTTGAAACTTCCGGTTTCTGGCGAAGCATTACTTTCTACTCCAGTCCACTAGGTGGTAGTAATAAAACTTTAATGTAGTTTAAACCTCAAAGAATCGATGTAGTAGAAGAGATTGGAAGGAAGTTTGTAATTCGTTTCCAAATGTTTTGGTTTTTCCTGTGAAGAGGAACAGACAACAAATTGTGATTTTTCTTTTTGACTACGGTATTTTATGCTACACGTATTATTTAGAAGGTATGTAAGATTGTATGTTTGTAAACTCGTGTAAGATTATATGAAACCGCTTTATTATGTTTGTTAAAAAAGACGTAAGACATTTAGTCGGTTTTCTTACCGCTACAAATACGTCGCCACCGTCATTCTGTTAAAGGAAGATTTAAGACGTTGTGTTTTTAAAACAATGTCATTTTTAAAGTATAGTATAGTATAGTTTTATAGTATCTTAGTATCTTAATCGAGTGGCAAGTGGAATAAAAAAACGTCCAATACTATTAATGAACCTTGGTTTAAGTAATCAAGTCAGAAGTAAAGACGTAAGACATTTAGTCGGTTTTCTACGTTCAACGTTTAGTATGTAGTATTGTTTTTAACTGGCACAATGTTTACAACGTTATTATACTGAGTGTATGTAATGTAAGCGATTCTTAAACAACCAGTTCTGCTTTTAAGTATACAAATATCAACAACAAATATTATTGTACATTGCTAAAATATTAAATAGATAAAGTGTAGTTTTAGTCAATTCGTGAGAGTATCAGCTTTACTTCAAACCGTTTGTAGTAAGTCATTTATTAAAAAGATTTTTTTAAACATTAATTTAAAAGGTTTTTCAGAACATTTCAAACCAATTTAACCTACGCTATATTTTCCATTGGTTCATTACATTGAATTGACATCAAAGTTATTTTTTACAAAAAACATTTCACTTTATTCTCACATGTAGATCTTTTTCACTTCCTTTAAGAATGTCCTCCGCTGTTTCCCGTCTTGTGATCTGGGAGTCTGAGGGACTGCAGGCCTACCTCCACCCTCGGCCCTGGACCCCAGGGTCTGTTATCCTGGAACGCAGCTCTCATGGAAGCCCTGGAGGAAGCATCTTCCACCTGCCGGAACCAGAGTACCTGTCGTGGCTGCTGGGGGCCAGAGCTGTGGCAGAGTTGCTGTGTGACAGGTTAGGGGTTCGGAGATGTGCGCTTGTCAGCAGACCCCACAGTGACAGACCTACTCAGGTGAGGACTGTGCGACATTCAAGGTTCATGGTTATGTTGTGAAAGGCATGTTTTGTTTTACTACAATGAGTTTAAATGTCGGATAAATTGACTTTAAAAAGCACTTTTTCTTTTTTTTTTTTTACCCCAGATCCTTGTCCTCCCTTTACATGGTCTCGATGCAGAGTGGCGCCCTCACCTGGCAGTAGAGGAAGAGCACAATCCCTGTGACCCAGGGTACTGCACCTCCAAGTCTGCGCCAAAATGGAGTGACTCCAGTTTGACTGAGATTCAAACCAAGATTCGAGCCAAACTTCCATCTCCCGATGCTCCTCCTAGTCTGACATTCTTGGGGGACGACCCTGCACACCCAGGCCTCTTCTCACGCATCGTTCGTGGGGAGGAGCAGCAGTGGCGAGTGTGGGAAGACGAGGCACACGTGGCCTTCCTCACACCTTTTCCTAACTCCCCTGGCTTAACTGTGGTGGTTCCACGTCGACCTATGACCTCTGATATATTCAGACTTGAGAAGTTTGATTATGAAGGCCTGGTTCTGGCAACAAAGAACGTGGCACAGCTTCTCGAGAAGGCGTTAGGTGCCTCAGGAGTGGGGCTTATTTTTGAGGGTTTTGAGATCGACTACGCTCACGCCAAGCTGATACCTTTACATCCACCCGCAGCATCGGAATCAGGAGCTATTAACAGCAAACTTAGGATGCCCCAATTTTACCCCATATACCCCGGATATGTGACCTCAGAGGACGGACCAGAAGCCAGTTTGGAGAGTCTAAAGGAGGTTTACAACAAAATGACTTGAGTTGGTGGAAGTTCACAACAGTTGCCTTTTGTTAAAAAAAAACAACACCGTCTACAGTTGCCTTTCTTAAAACACTAGATCTGTGAGGGTTTTCATAAATAGTGTTTAAAAAATTACATTTTTACTAAAATCAAACACAGTATGATTTCAATGACAATGATTTCAAAACTTACATTTTTTTCCTACAGTAAGAAGAAGTGGAAAAATAGTGAACAATTTCAAAATTACAATAATGATTGTTTAATATTTCTAGATATTTTGGTTAATGTTTAGTCATCCTACCTATCAACAACTGGATAGATTTCAAGTCTATTAATTTACTCTTTGATATGAAATTATTATTTGATAATTAAAAAAAAATAAACAGCATATGTTAAATTAAATGATCTTTGTTTGTTTTAAATTATTATTTTGAAAACATCATTTCATAATGACACCAATATGTTCTAAATGATCATTTATATTATTATATTTCCTGTGGAAACTTAATTGTATCTCACTGTGTACTACACTGTGTACTACTTTATGGCTGAAATGAAGATAAAAAGCACTTGAACTTGAACATGTAGTTATGTTCTTTTTCCTGCTTAAAATTTCAGAAAAACAATTGGCTATGTCAACCACAACCACAAAAGAACATACTATATTAATATGTTTCTGAAAATGTCTGAAAAGTTTACCAGAAGTTAAAAAAAATGCACCAATTTGTCTTAAAAAAATATTTTTTGGTATATCACCGATTTTTCAAGAGTGAAATACTGATTAAAAATACCGATTTTTCAAGAGTGAAATACTGATACGTTTTTAAAAAATATAGAAAAAAATGCTGTCATTTGCCTTAAAATGTGTCGCTATGTCATTTTCTGTGTTTACAATAAACACAAAAAATAGATTTTTGGTATTTGGTATTTATTAATATTGATTCTATACAGTGGAACCGCGGTCTTCGAGCAAATCGGTTGTCGAAATTTTTGTTTTAAAACAAAAACTCTCCCCGTTTGCCGTTCCAAAACTCGGTTGCCGAAAAAGCCAACCGTACCACGTGGGCAGCACGTGATCCCAGTGATCGAGCATGTGGTGTCACTCTTGCCTCAGCTGGGGCTCGGCGTGTACACGCTGTAAAGTGACTGAACAGTGACTGTTATTTCTTTTATTTGTTTGTTTGTGTTTTATTCCATAAATCACCATCGGATCTAAAAGATCTAACGAAGGCAGAAAGGCGAAAAGAAACAAAACAGCGAGAACCACAATAGAAGTAACGAAAGCATGAAAATGGCGATCGTGTTTCAGACCTGGCTTCCAAACAATTAATGGATGTTATTGTTCCTTCTACCTCCTCTCCAGCCTCCACCTGCGTCATCGCGACTCTTCAGCACAGGTAAGGATGAATGAAATTGCATTTCCTATTTATAGTATATTGTTCATTCAGTTATGTTTATCTTTTTTGTTATAGCCAATGATTTTCATTGATTTTGAGTATGAACTTACAGTATATACAAAATGCTGTTGAAAAAGTTTGGATAAGCAATCATCTAGGGACGGATTAATCAATTTTTGTATTGATTATTAATGGCAAAATTGTTATAGTTTCCGGAGTTTTCTATTCAAAAACATCAGGAACACAATAAACTAGAAAACAGTGGAATTTTAATTTTCTGCATATTTCTCATGAAAATATAGCATTTTCAAAAAATTTTGAAAAAAAAAATATTTTTTTGGAATTGTTTTAAGACAACTGAGTGTTTTTTAATCATTTTTGAGAAACTTATTTTCGGATGTTTGTTCAGGAACTTATTGGTATCGTGTTTTACTGTGATTAAAAGTTGACGAAAGAAAAAAGTATGTTTAAGTTTTAATAACAAAAATGTATTTTAAATCATGAGTGTATTTTTAATCATTTTTGAGATTTTGAAAACTAAATTTACAAAAAGTTTTGTCAAAAATTCTTAGTTTTTAACCAAACAATGACACAAAACGTTCAAATTTGTTGTTTTCTAATGCCCTAATTTTATGAAAAACATGCAAGAAAAGATACGATTTTGAAATTTTTTTTTACAAAGATTTTCATCAAAATCTTTTACTTTTTGATGAAAAACAACACAAAAATTGACTTTTTAACAAAGTTTTTTACAGAAAAAACTCTTAATGTAATGTACAACAGGTTTTAATTTGATAAGAAACATGCATAAAAGATAACATTTTGAAAAATATTTTACAACAGAAAATTTTATTTAAAAAAAACTTTGAAAAAATTTTATTTTCCCAAAAAAATTTTTTTTTCCCAAAAAATCTTTTAAAAACATTAAAAAAAACATTTTTCAAAAATTATTTTTTTCTATTTTTGTAAAATCTTTTTTGTAAGAAATTTCTTCAAAAGCGTGTTTTGGGTGATATTTGAAATAT
>NC_024315.1:3335605-3341701 GCF_000523025.1 Cynoglossus semilaevis | reverse complement strand
TTTTTCACGATGGTAAGGCTATAGGCAAGGCTATTGTCAAAATGTGAACTTCTCATGTCATTTTTTAGTCAAAAACTAAAAAAGTTTGATGAAAATTTTTTTTAAATTATTTTTTAAAATTGTATTTTTTCCTGCATGTTTCTCATAAAATAAGGGCATTTAGAGAACATTTTTAGTAATTGTTTTCTATAAAACAATCTGTCAAAATGTGAATTTTATGTGTCATTTCCGGTCAAAAACTAAAAACGTTTGATGAAAATTTTTAATAAAATTATTTTTAAAAATTCTATCTTTTCTTGCATGTTTTTCATAAAATAAGGGCATTTAGAGAACATTTTTAGATATTGTTTTCTATAAAAATCTCTGTCAAAATGTGAACATTTTGTGTGATTCTTTTTTAAAAACTAAAAAAGTTTGACGAAAAGTTTTGTAAAATATTTTTTTTAAATTGTATCTTTTCCTGCATGTTTCTCATAAAATTAGGGCATTTAGAGAACATTTTTAGATATTGTTTTCTATAAAAATCTCTGTCAAAATGTGAAAGTTTTGTGTCATTTTTGCAGAAAACTAAAAAAGTTTGACGTATATTTTTAACAAAATATATTTTGTGTTTTCTATCTTTTCTTGCATGTTTCTCGTAAAATTAGGGCATTTTGAGAACATTTTTAGATATTGTTTTCTATAAAATGATCTGTCAAAATATGAATTTTATGTGTCATTTCCGGTCAAAAACTAAAAAAGTTTGACGTATATTTTTAACAAAATATATTTTTTTTATTCTATCTTTTCTTGCATGTTTCTCATAAAATAAGGGCATTTAGAGAACATTTTTAGAAATATTCTTCTTTAAATTTTTGTGTCAAAATGTGAAAGTTTTGTGTCATTTTTGCAGAAAACTAAAAAAGTTTGACGTATATTTTTAACAAAATATATTTTTTTTATTCTATCTTTTCCTGCATGTTTCTCATAAAATAAGGGCATTTAGAGAACATTTTTAGAAATTGTTTTCTATAAAATGATCTGTCAAAATATGAATTTTATGTGTCATTTCCGGTCAAAAACTAAAAA
Source organism: Cynoglossus semilaevis (assembly GCF_000523025.1). Taxonomy (NCBI): domain Eukaryota; kingdom Metazoa; phylum Chordata; class Actinopteri; order Pleuronectiformes; family Cynoglossidae; genus Cynoglossus; species Cynoglossus semilaevis. The sequence continues at coordinate 3,340,633 of NC_024315.1, read as the reverse complement.
AGTTTGACGAAAATTTTTAATAAAATTATTTTTAAAAATTCTATCTTTTCTTGCATGTTTCTCGTAAAATTAGGGCATTTAGAGAACATTTTTAGAAATTGTTTTCTAAAAAACTAAGTATTTTAAGACAAATAAGTGTATTTTGAAAAAAATGACATACTATACTACAGCTTTGTTGAAGAAATCCAAACCTGGAGCGACATACCTGAAAATGTAACAGCCATGTTGACGTCGTTTTCAGAAATGTCTCCGATGCCACAGTGAATAATTTTCACCTCACATTCGTCCTGAGCATCGTAACTGTCCAGGATGTTTAAGATGGCCTCCAATGATCCGTCTACGTCACCTGACATTCAAAGATCAGAGTGTGAGCGTGAGACAGAAGCCAGAACATTTGGACCACACAGTCGCAGCATGGTTGTGGTCCTACTATTTGTACCTTTGATGACAAGTGGCAGCTGTGGCCGCCCGCCCTGCATCCCTTCACTGAGTAGATCCGTAGTCAGCTTGTCTCTGTACGAGCGGTAGGTCTCCAACTTCCTCCTTCTCCAGTTGAGGTGCGATAACTCTTCCCTCTGCTTCCTGTACTCCTGGAGGTGGCGCTGCTGCTTGTCTTCGATGACACTCAAGTCTTCTGCCATCTTCTGCTCTGCGTACTCACTGTTCCTCCATTCTACCACCTCCCGTGCACGCTGCTACTCAACAGCAAAACACCATGAGGTTACAAATAAACAAAAGAAAAAAGAAAAAAAAACAAATGGTCTTTTCTAAATTTAAAATCATTATCTATTTTTTTAAATTATGCAGATTTTTCCAACTAAAATTACATTTCTATAGGATATAATTCTTACCTCAGACTCCACCTCTAAAAGAAGATCACCAGCAGAGGGCAGGTCCTTCCACCCAACCACCTCCACCGCACAGCTGGGCCCCGCCTCTGCAGTTGTGCGACCATTCTCATCAAAGAGTGTACGTACTTTGGCCCAACTTTTTCCAGCTACAAGAATGCAGCCGCGCTGCAGCGTCCCCCGCTGGATGAGAGCTGTTGTTACAGGACTGAAGAGAAGCACCAGCAACATAAAATATGTCAAGTATGTATTTGCTGACTACGTCATCAACACTAACAATTCTTATTTTGTGATTATGTCATAGAGTTAGAACTAAAAAAGCCTTCAGAATGAGAGGTGAATTGTCTTCAAGAATTTAAGACAGTCCAGTTCCCCTCGATGTTCGGGTCATTAGGTTAGATTAAAAAAAAAAACATTTAAAGCAATATTTTTAATGGTGTCTGTTGACGATTTGGACATTGGAAGTGAGAAACATCTGTCCACTAGAGGGCAGACTGAAGGGAGCATTCCTTAACATAATAACATAACTAAGGAAATTCTTGTATGACAGCAGATCAGCTGCAACAGGCTGCCCCCTGGAGGTACCAAGGCCCTCTGGGAATTGAACCCAGGACTCTTTCATCTCTGCTTGCAACCAAGGCATGCTAACCGCTTCATTAAGTAACCACCAACTATGATATCTAGAGGTATTTACTCTTCTTTAAAGATGAGGTGTGTGTATCCTCTGGTCCTCACCCTCTGCCTTTGTCTGTGCGACTCTCGATGACGACTCCCTCCACTAAGCCACTGGTTTCGGCTTTGAGCTCCATCATCTCAGCTAATGTGACAGTGGCTTCGGTCAGAGACAGCAAGTTGTCTCCCTGAAGACAGGGCAGCACAAGTCATTGACGTCATACATTTTACACATCAACAACATCATGTTTTAGATTTGGTTCTGACCTTCAAAGCAGAAATGTGAATGGCCTGCACGTCCCCTCCAAACTCTTCACAAACAATGTTGTGAGCCAGAAGTTCCTGTTTGACTCTCTGAGGGTCGGCTTGATGTTTGTCACATTTATTCACCGCCAAAATGATCGGAACTGAAACACACACAGAAAAAAAAGAAAACAAACATTTAAAAAAAAGGTCAAGGAGAGGTGGCCAAAATGATCGGAACTGAAACACACAGAAAAAAAAGAAAAACATTTTTAAAAAAAGGTCAAGGAGAGGTAAGTGGTGAGAGAGTGAAGACAGTAAGACAGTCAAGACACTTAGAAAGCAATAAGGAACCAAAACAGAAAAGGGAGAGACACATGGGAGACAGGTGGCGCTGTCGCTCTAACCTCCAGCTTTCTTAGCGTGATCAATGGACTCCACAGTCTGCGTCATGACGCCATCGTCTGCTGCAACGACCAGAATGATGATGTCGGTGACACTGGCTCCGCGTGCTCGCATGGAGGAGAAAGCAGCATGACCTGGGGTGTCCAGGAAGGTGACCTTTTCACCTGAGGGCAGCTGGACTGTACAGCAAGATTAAGATTGGATTGAAATTTTTAAAAATCTGAGCGTAACAGATGACAAACAGCTGTGATCAGTTAAACTGGATCGAACCTAAAAAGGCCCCGATGTGCTGTGTGATGCCCCCCGCCTCTGTGGACACTATCTGGCTTTTCCTCAGACTGTCCAACAACGTAGTCTTTCCGTGATCCACGTGACCCATGATGGTGACCACGGGGGGGCGGGGCTTCATGTTTCCAGGTTCTGCTGGAGGCCTGTAGATGTCAAGTCACCACAGTTTGTTTACATTTTTGTGACAGGTGCTAAACAGGTGCTACAACAACTACATGTAGCTCAGAACAGCTAACGAGTTAACAAATGCTAATGGCAGATTTTGGTAGCTGTTGACAACCAACTTCTGTTTTAGAGGAGTTCGAAAAAATGAAAGCTTAACGGCAGCTAATCAGAATGAAAAGTCAACATCTCATCATCAGGTTGATGATGATCTGTGACCTGGTCGGTGAGTCTGTGTGTGCTTCCTGTTTCTGTTACCTTGGATGGGCGTCTTTGTTTATTTTCTCCTCGCTCACTGTCAGGTCAGCCCAGTGGAACTTCATCCCTGATTGCTTCACCACTTCCTTGATCCACTTCTCACTCAAAACAGAGTTGGGGTGCAGAGAGTCCACATCTATTGAGGTGTTCAGGAGACTCTCAAACACATGGTCTGAAATTGAAAAAAAAACAAAAACATTTTTTGACACACATCAACTTAGAAATGCTCAAATCTCCAGATCGTTGTTGTTTCTCACCGCAGTCTTTGTTCATGGCGGCTGCGAGCGCCGACACCGTCATCCTCTTAGAGATCTCCACTTCCTGCTTGTTCACATTAGCTTTGACCTTGGATCGCCTCGGCTCCTTCTTATGACCCTTGTTCTGAAGATATGTGACACTGTCAGGGTAGTCAGGTGTTGACATGAGCTACGTCCTAATTCAAGACGTGCAGCTCTCATTGGTTGTCTTTGTTAGCCAATGGTTATGGTGACGTTTCAGACAGCAGACACCAAATACAGTTCTTCACATACAGTATATGCCTTCATTTAATAACGTCGTGGCTGTGATGCCGCCTGAGGCTCACCTGTTTAGAGGCGTACTTCCTGTTCTGAAGAAAAGTACATAACGGTGGCGTCAGGTCGTACTGAAACTGGACTGTGTTGGCGTGGACCAGCCGACGCGCTGCTCGCATCACTGCACACATCCCAATCATGACTGCAGAGAGATGAGTCGAGTAAACATGGAGTGGGTGGGGGGGCATTTTGACACAGACAAGTGGATATAAAGAGACAGAGAGATAACGGGTGGTGTACAGAGAAAAGGTGAAGAAAGGAAGGCTGAACTAGAAAGATGATGATGTTGCGTATTGATCACAAACTTGTGACACTTCCACTGTATTCAATCGCACCTTAGCTAATCACAGCAGGCAGCTGGTAAAGGGGACGTGTTTCGTCATCGTGACGTTACACTGACGTTCTTAGAATGAGTTTGAACAGCAATCATTAGCCAAAATCGAAACGATTGGAGGAGACGCTTCCTTTGAATGAGCTCGATTTAACTGATACAGTTCATCGATATATTCACTCCGTAATAAACACGTGACATCATAAAGTAGCATCGCCAAACCTTAAAGCTCACCTTTGTTTATGTTATCTCAGCTCATTCACACTGTCACACCGGGGGCCGCCATGACACTTGGTTAGAAAGGGTCGAAGAAGAGCAATCGCTGCTGCTACTGCCACCTTCCGGCGCGGGGCAGAACGGCAACTCTGTCCGTTGGTTTCAGTAAAACTGTTAAGAAAAAACGCAAATTGTTAAAGTTAAACACGCCTGAAAGTCGACAGGATGCTGTTTGTTGTACATTTATTTTGATTCCATTCAAACTTTTGGGGATAAAAGATTTAGGTTTATTTTTGATAACTTGTATTAACCAGGAAATGTGAAAAAATATGTGAAAAAATACGCTGCAGGTTTATAACCATGACGATGTGTGAAATGAGAAAATACAATCAGCCATACTAGATTTAAAGTTGAAATACAAATTTAAAAAACTGGCGATGATACATATAAAACGTTTTTAAAAATATCGAGTCAAAATCAATCGGCATAAATATTGTAAAATCATGTGATTAGTATAAACTTACAAATTATTATACAATTTTGTGTAAATCTACAAAATCTAAATGAAGTAAAATCATGTGATTAGTATAAACTTAAACTACAAATTATTATAAAATTTTGTGTAAATCTACAAAATGTAAGTGACATTTTTGTTACTGTAAATGTAAACACCATTTATAAGTTTGTGTTGAATTTAATTTAAATATTCCTAAACTGGGTTCTGTAATGAAAAGGTTATATTTTGTCATTTTTATATTTTTACTGAGAAATGACAGGACAGGTCATATGATCAATCATTCCGTTTTATTTCTACAGCACATACACAAAGACAAGACCAAGCGCCATCTTCTGGACAGAAAAGGGTGACGCATTTTTGTTCTGCTCACATACACTTTTATTTTATTCTACCTTCTATGTTTTTTTTAATCTATTTGATTTCATCTGACGTTGTTTTGAGGTAGAACATTTTTTAAAATGTAATTTTTCTATTAATGATACCATACAAAGATCAATCTTTTTTCAACATTGTCAT
>NC_024315.1:3326959-3335513 GCF_000523025.1 Cynoglossus semilaevis | reverse complement strand
GACCGTGACCATACATCACCCACAGTCTGTACCACTTCTCAAACATCTGCCTTTTTCTGTCAGTGTAGTTCAGGTGCAGCATCAGTTGTACGCAGCACCGCCGCTGTAGGTGGCGCTGTTGTGTTTGAGGGGGCCTCACTGAGTTTTCCACACAAATAAACTAAAAGATTGACAACAGAAGAAAGTACTTACGTGACTAAAAGCTCCAACCGTGGCAGACAGCATAAACGGTACATTTTGAATCTGAAGTTTTTCTCACCTGCAGTCACTGCCACCAGCACTGATCACGTACTTATCATCACAGGAGAAGCGGATGTTGGTCACGTGAGCTGAATGTCCGAAGTATCTTTTATGTTTGGCCTGTGGAGAGGTCAGAGTGTGGGCGTGTCACGTGGTGTCCAGATATACGGTAGAAAATACTTTTCTTTGAAACGTAAAGATCACTCACAAACTTTTCAGAACAGGGAAAATCAAAGAGTTTAACTAGTCCAAAGTCGTCGCCTGTCACCAGGTTAACGCCAGCGTGGGAAACGCATGCACAGTTGACGTCAGCCTTTTCAGAATTACGAGGCCAAATGCCAAGAACCTCGTCGCCCAGGATACTAAAAAAGAAAACATTTTTTTTGCTAAAATTAAAAACATGTAAAATTGTTTTGGCTTGAAGCTTAATTATATCAAATCTGAAAAGAGGTTAGAAAATAGTTTGGGAAATTTTGTAATCATTAAAATGTAGTGTAGGATATGTGATCTGACACTGGCAAAGAATTAAGAACGTTTGTCCCTCCTTACCTGGTCCACGTGGCCCAGGTGATCCTCTCAACCACCGGCTGCTCCGTCACCATCCGTCCTGACGGAACCTCGTGCACCTGCCGAGTGTATGAGCTGCTGGACACCTGGACATGTCTACTGTCAGCTGAGAAGTCCACCTGGAGGACAAAGCCTGGAATGTCCTTACAGTAACCAACCCGGTTGAGGGACGGTCCGAGTGACAAGTCATAAAAGTCCACGGCACAATCCATCGAACCCACAGCCAGGAACCGATTATCTGGACTGAACCTGTTGACCACAGAGAACCGTTCAGTGGATGAAACTTCTGCTACGTGTTTGACATTAACCAACATATGAAGGACGTCCAAACCACAGCTCCAACATCTCTCTTAGATAATATACTTATATTTACAACATCTGTGATTGTCCTTGTCCTGAAAAATGCCCCGCCCCTTTTCCTAAAGTGTACTCAAAGATCATTGTTGCTCTTCTGTCTCTTCTCATCTGTCCTAACAAAGTGTCTTTACATTTGTCCCATGGAATGTCCTAATACATAATTCTCTTGTTATCTCTCTAGAGGTTGTCCATGAATCTGTCTCCTTATTTGTCTAAAGATTGTCCTGATTATTGATGATAACATTGGTGTTGTTGTCTGTCCTCAGGTGTCCTAACATCGTGTAGTGGTGAACCTTATGTCCTGGATGGCGACGCTGCGGTCTCTCCTCTTGCCCCACACAGTGAGCGAGTTTACCAGCAGGACAATAAACTCTCCGTTCTCCGATCCAATCGATACCATTTCTCCGTTCGGGCTGTAGGAGGAGCACTTGGCAGGATGACCCAGACTCACTTTGTTCAGAAGTTTCTGTTGATGAAGACCAAAAAACAACAGTGGTTTTGTGCACGAGGTATTTTTAACCATTTCATAAATCCTCCTTGACATTTGAAGAAACCAAAAGTCCTTCCTCTGAACCTTGTCTGCTAAGTCCCATATTCTTATTGTTCCATCATCACTGGCGGAGATGAAGACATCTTTGAAGGGATGCGTGGCCAAACCCCAGATCCCTCCCTGCGTGTGTCCGTTGATCATGGTGTTGGAGGCAGCATTCTTCTCCCCTACCTCGATGATCTCTCCATCTTTGGTTCCCACCAGTATTTTACCCTAAAATTCCCAGAAGGCAAAAAAAAGGGATATATTACTATTATTATTACTAATGTATTTATTATTGTGTTTTTAATGTGACCTTGTGTTGTTGCTCATGACTTTTACTCAGGGACTTATTGTTCTGACCACAACTGGGCTCAAATGAGGTTTCCTTATTATATTATTGGTTTCCTTTATTTCATTTCTTTATCAAAAGCTGATACATATCTGTGTCCCAGCTCTGCCATCTCTGACTGTTTCATCTCTGACTGTTTCATCTCTGACTGTTTCATCTCTGACTGTTTCATCTCTGACTGTTTCATCTCTGACAACACTGATGAAGATGGGGCTCCACTCGTACCTTCCCTCTGCAGACGGAGCGAACGTTCTCCACCGGCTGACCCGTCTCCAGCTGAAACGCTCTGCAGCGCTTCATCTCCTGGTCCCAGAGTTTCACAGCTCCACCCTCTTTAGTCCTGCACACAGTACACAGAAATTAGAAGTCTGACTTTCAGATTATAGACTTTGAGAATCCTCCGTGTCTATTCCTGGAGGCACAGTCACAAAAACACCACCTGCTGCCGTTCAAAGGATGACCTCATCTGTCTGACTCAAAAACAATGGTTTTGGCTCACGACGCACCGAGGCTGAACCACAGTCTCCATCTTGGTATTTTGAAATCTAATGTTTTTGGTATTACAGTACATCAGGGGTGAGGATGAGGAGGTGCTGCAGCTCAGAGCTGCTGGAGTTAGACATCTTCTGAAATGTATGCTAAACTCTAAGGTGTTAGACATCTTCTGAAATGTATGCTAACCTGTTAGACATAACATAACTAAAGGTTAGCCCATAAATAGCTTTAAGAAAGGCTAGAGTGAGACAAAATAGCTAAAGGAATAGCCTAAAGATACTGTGAGACAAAATAGCTAAAGGAATAGCCCAAAAAAAACGCACATGTCTCAAAGTTAGTCAGTAATAAAACCCACCCTCTCCAGCAGCCATGTTTTTATAGCAGTCTGAACGATGAAACCATCTGTGAGTGTGAACGAGGTGTAAACACTGTTGGTGTGCTAATGGAGATGACCTACGGTCGCTCTTTTCCTCCAGTGACGATGAGACCGTCTCTTAGCGTCGTGGACATGGGGAAGACTGGGCCGCTGTGTGCCTTCGCCACCACACGCACCAGGAAGTGCTCCCTCCACACATAAACATCTCCGTTAATGGCTCCAGTGAACGTCAGGTTGTTCTGGGTTGGACAAAGACGCTCAGTTAGAGTCTAAAAAAAAAAAAAAAAAGACTCAAAGATTGGACATGGAGGTCGGGCGGATCTTACCGCGCCAAAAGCCACAGACAGCATTGTCTGCATGCGACTGTCCTCCACCGCGCTGACCACGCCCTTCTTGTACAAGAGCGAACCGCCCACCAGAGTCCAGAACTTGATGTGTTTGATTCCCACAGACACAAACTGAGTGTCGGAGTCTGGTCTGAACTCCACCACAAAGATCCGCTCAGAGTGGCCGCCTTTACTCGTCACCTTGGTGCCTGGAGGAGAGGTCAAAGGTCAGAGAATTGCCCTTTAAATATAAAAGGTCAACAATCAGGATGGAAAAACTGCAGATTAGATGTTACGCCGATAAAGTGTAGCAGGACTTGAAAGTATACAGCTGGTACCTTCCTGCCACCTCCACACAGTGATGGTGTGTTCTGGTTCCACACCCACAGACAGCAGCAGTTTTCCTGTGGCACTGAAGTTCACATAGCCGATACCTTTAGCATGGGAACAGCGGAGGATGGACAGCGTCTGCTTTGTCATAGCGTCCCATATGTGGATGGACGGTGCAATACCTACGGGTATGAGAGAGGAGGAACCAGAGAAGCTGAAGAAATCCTGGACCAAGAATTGACTTTACAAACAAAGGGGAACAGGAGGACGGACCAAAGTCCACGTTCTACAACAACCAGGAAAATAGGAGACAATTAAGGAAAGTGTTGGGAAGGAGACGACCCAAGAACCCAGGGGGGTCAGAGTACTCAAAACGTAAACACTTCAGAGGAACAGTTTAACTTTTCATTATTACGATCACTGTCTGTGACTTTAATCTGGAACTGATCCTTCAATAAGCACCCACTGCTGCTGGAACAAGTCTTAGAAACAGATTGACCTTTAACCTGGTAACGGTTTGAGCCTCTGTGCAGTTTTAAGAGGACGTCTCTGTGTACATGGTTCTGACTTCAATTGTTCACGAGGATAATGACAAGAGAAAGAGAGTCCTCCAAAAGTTCTCTAAGGAACTTGGTCAGAGAGAATAGAAAGGTTTTCAAAAATATGTTCCCATTGAAAACGGCTGGTTCACAGACCACAGTCCGGTCTGTGCTGATTAAACCAAACATCCAAAAACCTAAACTGTTCCTTCAACAACACTTAAAAACACTAACGAGCAGGTGAAGAAGAACATCATGTCAGGTCGTGTCTGACGCTCATGTTCTGATGTAGAATGAGAATCAGAAACACACACACACACACACACATACACACACTAAAAAAGAGGCTGCGTGCTCAGCTCAGGGGGGCGGAGCTACACAAACCTGGACGCTGACACTCAGAGGGCACGTCAGTCTCTACAAACAACAACACCAACATGTTAAGCAGCCAACGTGTTTGGTTTGGTGTGTGTATGTGTGTGTGTGTGTGTGTGTGTGTGTGATGAGCTCAATGATGGTGTGTCTTACCTGGCAGCTCAGTGATGTCACCTGGTGATGAGGCAAAGCAGTGACAATGAGGAAGCAGTGGAAAAGAAAAAGTGCAATGGGAAAAAGCAGCTGAGTCATGCACCAGAAGTGTTACTTTACAACAGCAGTGCCTGACGTCCCGTCTGTGACTCACCAATCTGTCCGGTAGCGATGATGTTCTGATATTTGGGATGTTGGTTGACGGTCAAACAGAGGATGTCGTCTGTGTGTTCCAGGTAGAAACTCTGAGTTCCTGTCATCATCGACGGCACAAACGTTACAAGAATGTTAGGAATAAAAATATTGGAGAAAATAAAGTCGCGTATTTACCTGCTGAAAGGTTTTGGACGATAGCGGCAGCAGCGGTGTGGAAGACAATGTCAGAACCGTCATTGAGATAATGTAGGTTGTTTCGACAGTCGAAGCCTCTGTAGCCAAAGACATGCTCCAAGAGCAGCTCCTGCAAAACAGCTGAGGTCAGTCTGAGGTCACGTGAACTGACAGACCAGTAACACAAGTGTGATGTCACACTGACCTCGACTACTTTCTTCTTCTTGGTCACGTTATTTTTCAGCAGCTTATCTGGCAGTGGTGCAGCTCGACTAACTGGAGGCCTGAAGTGAAAAGCAGCAGCAGTCAGAGACCCGTCACCATCTGATTGGTGAATAACCCGGTGGTCAGTACCTCTCATCCACAGGAAGCTCTTTGTGCTGCTGGTGAGGTTTGGTTCCGGACAACTTCCTGATGCTGGATGAGTAAATCTTAGTCACGTAGTCCACCGCCTTCTCCCGGGCTACATCGCTGTCATAACCTGTAGACACACCACACGTTTTAAACCACATCATATCTTCAGATTACCGTTCAAACTCTCCCGTCTTCGTTGTTACCTCCGTCTTCTTCGGTGTCATCGTCTGACTCCTCACTGTCCACGGCTTTGCTCTCTTTGTGACCCACGGGCTCCCTGGTCCAGATCATCAGTGCAGTGTCAGCCCCGCCCACTGACAGCAGAACTGAATCGTCATTGGACCATCGGACGTTGGTCACGTTGGTGCTGTGTCCCACGTATTTTTTAAACTTAGCAAACTGTCCCTGAGGTCAGATTTGTAGGAGGAAAAATAATCAGAGTGGAATGTTGTAAAGACTGAGCCATGAGTTCTCACACCTCAGGGAACTTACTCTGGATGGGAAGCTGAACAGTTTGAGGAAGCCAAAATCATCTCCAGTGGCAAGCAGTTTGTGGTCTTTGGTGAGTGAGGCGGTGTTAACGAAGCTGAGCGTCGGCCATATTCCCTCACAGGTCGGACCCAGGACTGAGGTCCAGCTCGCCCAGTCAAGCTTTTCAAACTGGTTCAGAAAAAAAACCCAAATTCTCGCCCAGTCAAGCTTTTCAAACTGGTCACACAAAAGACAAAAAGAAATGTTAAAGTAAAATGATGTGAGCCACAACTCCAAATCATAAATGAAACGAACCTCGGCTACGCTGATGTTTTGTTTACGTCCTCGTGGAGCCTCAAAGAAAAGCTGTTCTTTGGCACCGGTGTTTACCTGTAAAAGTTTACCTGTAGAGAGAAACACACACAAATAAAAGTTAAAACAGTTTGACCATGGGAGTATGTGCTCAAAGCTCCTAAACATTTATTTCATTCCTCAACAATCATCTTCTAAACCACAGGTGTCGTTGTACATCGGCCTCATTATTTCCTACTAAATTGATCAAACGCTTCACCTTCAAAACATAAGTGACCAGTCAACAGTTTGCTTCATTATCTTAGAAACAACAACGCAGGTTATTTTTACCCCTCGAGTCCCAGTCGATGTGAGTGATGTAACTGCCAGCGCCTTTGCAAATACCAACTCTTTTACTGGTCAGGACATTATAAATGTCCACAAAGGAATCGTAGGACGCCACAGCCAGGTACTTCCCTGCATCTGAAAAATAGAACACTGTTACCTGTAACTCACTAACCACAGGTGTAACACATGTAGTATGATAGACGACTTGGTACCTAGGGAGAAACGGATGTCGGAGATGAGTTCCTTGCGGTGATGAAAGGTCACCATGTCCTCCAGAGTGTCGGCGTTTACCACCAAAAAGCTGCCGTCGTTCAGACCTACAGCTAGAGCTTTGCCGTCAGGAGAAAAGGCACAGCACCGCCCTCCTGTCAGGTGACACAAAGGTAAGTGGTCTATCAACATGTTCACCAAAGTCACCTGGAGCTGTTCTGCTGTGTCACCTTTCTTGAGTTTGCGAACTGCCACCATGCGGTGGTTGGAGGACAGCTCCCAGATCCTTAAGGTTTTGTCGTCACTCACAGTAGCGCAGACAGGAAGCAGGGGGTGAGCTGCCAACCCCCAAACCTCACCTTCCATGTGACCCTAAACACAAGGAGTATGGATAAACAGGCAGCACAAACAGAGGTGGGCTCAGGTCAGCTGAGACATGGTCTGTGGTCTTACCTGGACCAACAGGGTCATTGATCCGCTCTTATCAATCTCCAGGATTTCTCCATTCTTTGTCCCCAGGAGGATGTGACCGTGTCCTAGAGTAATAGCTTTGATTGATGGGTTGTCCTCCAGCAACAGACCTGCACCACAATCACAAACCCATGAGTGACCACAACAACAAACACACACGATTAAAATCTGTCACCAATAACAGCAACAAAAGCAATGTCACAAAAATGACACAAACAGACAACTGGACACAAGCTGAGATTAACTGACCCTTTGACCCTTGTCTACAGAGACAAGATGGAAAGGACTAGTTACTAGTTAGCAGTCACTGCGCACCTTTAGACGACGCAGACAGTGCAGCTCTCTTGATGGCGTAGGTTTTCAAACATCGCTCGAACATGTCATCCCACAGCTCCACCACGCCATCTTTTCCTCCTGTCACAAAACCCTGGATGGTGAACACAACATGAGAGAGTATGAGTAATTCTCATTCTTAATTTAATTCACGTCAATAATGTGTCCAAAGGGACAGACGGTTTTAATTCACGTCAATAATGTGTCCAAATGGACAGACGACCTTGTCCAGGGAGCACATGGCAAACACGGGGCCATCGTGAGCTTTGATGGTCTTGATGAGAGTCGTGTCTCTCCAGATGTAAACATCTCCGTTTGTAGCACCAGAGAAAACCATGTCCTCAGATCGACCGTAACATGCTGACATCATTGTCTCTTGTTTACCGAGGTTACCGAAAATCCCACGCTTGAATGTCAGACCGCCACCTGCAGGTCAAAGGGAGAAGAGAAATCTGATGACAGGCGTTTCATTTTAAAGGAAGTTAAAACTTGGTGAGTGAAGAACAAACATCACCTGAATGTTGCCAGAACTTGATGTGTTTCATCCCCACAGTGACCAGTTTGTCCATTCTGAATGGATTACTCTTCACCACCAGGATTTTGTCTTTGTGGCCCCTAAATGATGCACAGCATGGTCAAAATGTAAAGTATGTAACAGGTTGTGTGTCCAAGAGTGTAATCAGGAGTTTAAGTGTCGTCACAACAGTGTTCAGGTGTTCAATTCAGGGTTAGGTGGTGTGTGTTGTTTCTACTGTTGGTTCTTTATTCATGTGATGTGAACCGTCCTGTTCAAGGCTCCAGGTACTGTGAGTTTGAAACACATACCTGGCTTTGGCCAGTCTCTCTCCTTTCTTCCAGTCCCAAATAACAATAGTGTGAAATTCGTCGATTCCTACTGAAATCAAACTTTTTCCATCGGCTAGAACAAACACACAGATGCAGAGTGAGGAGTGAGGAGTGAGGAGTGAGGAGACGACTGGTCCTATAATCAGTGGCTTTAACATGAGACTGCAGGTCAAACCTGTGAAGTCCAGTGAACACACTCCTTTGCTGTGGTGACCCTTCAACAGCGAAAGACACTTTAGTGTCTGGACATCCCACACATGC
>NC_024315.1:3271510-3307487 GCF_000523025.1 Cynoglossus semilaevis | reverse complement strand
CCCTCCTCTGGAGCTTTCTGTCTCTTCAGAGAACCAATAAGCTTCTTCCTGAGCTGTGGCAAATCCTCCTTATACACCTGCAGAGGGCGACACCAACCAGCGGGTCACACAGTTCTCACTCATGTTTCATAATGAGTTCATTCAAGATTTAAGATGCTGTGTTCGGACAGTGAAATGTCAATTGCAACTCCCGATTGTGCAAAAGTGAGATGAAAAAAAAAAAAAGATTAAAATTAAAATAGGCATAAAAAATTAAAATAAATTGAAAAGGAAACTGTAAATATAAGATTAAAATTAAAATAGGCATAAAAAGGTAAAAATAAAATGAAAAGGAAATTTACACATTTAAACAGACACCGTTTAAGTGTAACACTGTTTCTGTGACTTTCAGCTCACCTGACGTTCGTAGCTCATCTGAGCTTCCTGTTCAATGTCTGAGTCCAACTCTGGAACGTCTGACAGGTCGGAGTCTGATTCTCCACTGTTTGAGTCTGCGTAGCCCTCTGAGGACGCCACCCAGTGGACATATGAATGTCAGGTTATAGGGGACAATGAAAGTTTTTGACCAAACCAAAGCTGATGACGAACAGTGTTTGACAGATGTGTGTCAATGCTACCTTGAAGGAGTGGCTCTAAAACACCATTCATGACGCCCTCTGGCAAAAATCTCCACTGGAACACTGCGTGGTCAGCACCACCGGTGCTGATGACCCACTGCAGGTCATTGGACCAGCGGACGTTAGTGACGTGGGCCGAGTGACCGATGTACTTCTTGAATTTGGCTCCTGTTTTAGGAAGAAAAATTTTAAAGAGAAAACTTAGTGTGAAGTAGCTGAGCTGAATAAGAAGGTTGACCTCTCACTGACCTTTCTTCAGGCAGGGAAACCTGAAGAGCTTGAGAAGGCCCAGGTCGTCCCCGCTCACCAACACACCACTGCTGTAGTTGGTGTCCACAGAGTTAACATTGGTGACGTTGGAGTACTTTGGCCAGATGCCGTTCACCTCAGGTCCAACCACACCCGTCCATGTCATCCAGTGGATCCCCTTTGCCTCCTCTTTGGGGACCAGCTTACCTGCTGGAGGAAACACAAAAAAATAAGAGGCTGAGAGGGTAGTTTCAAAGTCAACACGTGCCTAATTCAGTTTAATAATTAGCTCCCAGTCTTTACAGAAAAATATCACCAAAGCTAGGATATGAACATGTGACCTTCTTATTACTAGGTAACAGTGCTAGCTGTTCAACTGTAAAAACTTAATGAGAGTGTGACGACAGATTAATGACGGCACCTGTTGATATAACTTCACTAAGTTTTATTAACACTCTGGAATACAAACCATCCTCATCGTTTATAAAAAATAAACACTGCATCATGTCCTGAATGTAGTTTTGTTAGTAAAAAAACATAGTCACTAAAATACCTGGCATCCTGTAGAAAAGCCGTTCTCCAGCACCATCGTTGGTCTGCAGAAAGCGACTGTCCACAGACCAGTCCAGGTGGGTGATGAAGGAGGAAGAACGGGAACACTCGCCCACCTTCTTGTAACGCTGGGCGACTGCGTAAACATCTACTAATCCGTCATTGGATCCCACGGCTAGGAAAGAGCCGTCAGGAGAAAACTTGAGCTCGTGAATCACCTCCTTTCTGTCCTTGATGTGCACCACCTCCGTCATGTCCCTGAAGAAAACCACCCGTCAGCTGCTACCGTGGTCATACGTCAGTAAGTCTAATGAGTAACAGAAGACTCTGCTCTCCATTGCCCAGACTTTTTAAATTTTTTTTAAGAACCTACCAACATGAGAGTCTGCTCTCCATTGCCCAGACTTTTTCTTTATCTTTTTTTTTAAAGTACCTACCGATATGAGAGTCTGAGAAGAAACACTAACACCATCATTTTAGTGGGAATTAAATCTTAGTAGAACATGCAGAGATCAAACACCATAATCAAAAATCGGACATACACCTCAAATGATGTTTTACATTATTTTCAACTATTCAATTCAAATTTCTTAGTAGAACATGCAGAGATCAAACAACAACAACATTTTAAACTCATTTCACATTAAAAGCTCAAAGTCACCTGACACGCAGGACGGTGAAAGATCCATCCTTCATTCCTAGTGCGAGCTGTGAACCGTCATTATTGAAGGAAACACTTCGCACCGATTCTTCCATGTTGCAGCGAGCAAGCAGGGTGTGGTCTGGAAGACTCCACAGTCTGAGACAGAGAGACACCAGACATCAATGTGGTGGCAGATCAACGGTGCAAAAGGTCAAGTGCTGGTCACACTGACCTGACAGAACGATCGTCACTTCCAGTGACAGCAACTGGCTGTTTGGGATGCAGGTCGAGGGCCCACAGCTCTCCCTCACTGTGACCCTGCATCAGCAGAACAGGTTTGTCCCGATCTCGAACCATGACTTCAAAAATCTCACTGTCCTGGGTGCCTGCTAAGATCCGGTCGGCTTTCCAGCAAACACTGCGGATTGAAAGACCTGAAACAGAGGGAGTTTATGACTAGAACTGACTCGTGAAGAACGTGTGAACAAGTATCTCATTGACCTTTCCTGACCTTTGTATCCCTGCTCGGCCTCTCTCAGATCGATCTTGGTGATGGGTTTGAAATCAACATCCCACAATCTGATGCAGCCGTCACGCCCCCCAGTGGCAAATCCTTCGTCACACGAGTGCATGCTGAAGATCCCAGCCTGATGCAAATTACAGAAAAATAAAAAGGAGATTCGTATTAGTCGTGTGCTCGGCTTTTTCTCTCAAATCACTTGAACAATAATGCTGAGCAAAGTTCTACCGTTTGGAAAACAAGCTGTGTAAATGTGGGCTCGGGTCATTTCCTAAACTT
Source organism: Cynoglossus semilaevis (assembly GCF_000523025.1). NCBI lineage: Eukaryota > Metazoa > Chordata > Actinopteri > Pleuronectiformes > Cynoglossidae > Cynoglossus > Cynoglossus semilaevis. The sequence continues at coordinate 3,304,627 of NC_024315.1, read as the reverse complement.
TGTCTTTCAGGCCACATGAAGGTGTTTGACCAGAGAAAATGCAAGAGAAGGTTCAGCAAATGAGACAACGTCTTTCAACATTTCTACACCTTGACTCTAATAGTTTTCAGACTAAGTCACACAGTCACACCAAAGGTGTCGGCATGTTACCCCATGTGCAGCCTGCACAGTTCTGATTAGAGTGATCCCTCTCCACACATAGACGTCTCCGTTCAGTGCTCCAGAGTACGTCAGATCATCTTTAGCAGCAGCGACACACAGGATGGTCTGCAGGTCTCCTGTTTTTCCAAAAATCCCTCGTTTTGGTGTTAAGGCATTCCCACAGAGAGTCCAGAACTAGAAAACATTAAAATCAGTAAATACAACTGAAGGAGTGTGTCTGTAAATTGCATTCTGTTAATAAAATAAACAATCAGAATTTGATTTGAAGATTCAAACAGGATGTTTCCTTTCACCTTGATGTGTTTGACTCCACAGCTGACAAGTCTGCTGGACTGGAACGGATCCCAGGTCACGTCAAAGATCTGTAGGAATCAACACTGAGAATGATCTACACTGACGCTGATCAGTTGTTGTTGACATGGTTAACTGAGAATTTATAAGAGGCTGACCAAAACCGTTTATGAAGTTTCTAAGTTTATGAATACCTAAACTTAGAATTTATAAGAGGCTGACCAAAACCGATAAGTTTATGAATACCTAAACTTAAACTGGAATTGAAAAATCCTATCAATTATAAGACTAATCAATTCCCGATCTGATCAATCTTGAAACTGATCTGAATAAATACTATGGCCTACAGTGATTTTATTGATTGATTGATTGATTTTGAGTCCTACTCTGTCTGAGTGACCAGTGGCCGTGGCAATAACTCGCCCTCTCCTCCAGTCCCAAACGCAGATTGTGTTCTTGGCATCCAGACCCACTGACACCAGCCGCTGAGGCAGACAATCAAGAAACATAATTATTATTTATAATCATCAGAAACTCAGCATTAGAGTGCACAAGAGGAGAGGGCTGTGACCTCACCTGTCCGTCAGAGTCAAAGGCAAGACAGGCGATGCCATGTGTGTGCACATCTCTTAGGATGGACGCTGTTTGCATAGCATATGTGTCCCACACGCAGATGTATGGCTCCTTCCCCACCTGACCTGTCGCCACCTGCACTTTGTCAGGATGCAGCGCCAGACTGCAGAGAGAAAGAGATGTTAGAGTCGCTGACATTAGACTGCCAACAGTGTGACATCGCAGCAGCTGAGTTCACCAACAACACCTGCTGTGATCAGAGAACCAGGATTAACATCACAACGTCTTATCTCTGGCTTTTATAAAACGGCAGTGTATATCTGATTGTTTGTATTTGTTGCAGCACCAGTGGAACCAGACTACAGTTTTAATGCTTTTTTCATTTTAGATTTCTAGCTAAAATAGCTTTAGCTTCTAGCTTTTGTGCTGTCTTCCACACACTAACATGAAACAAAAAATGAGCCAAAGAAAGGATGAGCCTAGCTAAAATAGCTTTAGCTTCTAGCTGTTTAGCTGTCTTCCACACACTAACAAAAAATGAGCCAGAGAAAGGATGAGATATGCCGTCACCTGATAATGTCATCGTTGTGTCCTAGGTAGAACTTCTGTGTGTGGTCCCTGGTGTTGTAGACAACACCAACTCCTGCCACAAAGTACACCACCTCTTTTCCAGCGGTGTAGTAAAGGTTGTTACGACACTGGTGACCTCTGTATCCGTGGATCCACTCCAGTCTTAGCTGGCTTCGAGGTGCCGTTTTATCAGACATGTTGACATGAAACTGAACTCAACTTCAAACATCCGCAACAACAACAAAAAAAAAACTAGAGTTTTTGATCCATCAGCTCGACTTATGATGTCACATTAGTCAGTATCAGGCCGGACATCTGACCCTGCCAACGCAAACCATCGCTTCATCACAGTAACTACATTTCCATTGACTCTAGTCTGCAGCGTGTCAGTGGGTTTTAGCATAGTAAAGTAACTTAGTGATAAATAACAAGTGCTGTTTGGAAACCCTTAGAGTCGATAAGGAAATAAAACAGCTCTCGGAATCAAGTCAAGATTCTGATGTAAATTTTGGTAAATCTTCTTTCTTTTAATAACTTAAATAAGCGATTGCAATAAAACAACAAATTGAATGTTTAAAATTATTAAAGTGCTAAAGGTTAAACAGATCACAACAACAATAAAGTCAAGGTTCTGACTTCTTAGTTTATGCTGCTTTTGCGTAGAATCTTGACGTTATTAGTAGACTTTTACAAGTTAAAAACTTTCAACTTTAACAAACATGCCAACGCTACACTTTAGTCCATCAATTTAAATATAAATAATAATAAAAAATAAACTTTCTCTTATGTATATTAAACTTACATGTACAAACTTGAAGGTTGTTATCTGATTTGGAAAATATTCACAGAACAACAACACAAACCTTCACCTTCATCTTCTTTAAAGATATTTTTATATATAGAAGTAAAATAAATAAATAATTTTATTTTGCAATTATATATTTTTAATGATAGGTTTTATTTAACTTTTACTGTGTGTTAATTGTTAATAAAAAGAGAGTCTGTTGACACTGTTAAAAAGTCTGAATTAGAATCGATTTGAATAAAACAAATTATTTTGTTTAGTTATATGCATAAATATTTATATATACTAACATTGATGCATTTCACGAGCATTTTTTTAAACTCGCGTATGCATTTTAAAAATAATGTGCATTACCATTTTTAATTTAAATATATTTTTAATAAAATATCAAGATTTAATTTTCTGCCGTGTCGTTATCTCACTATAATGTAGACATTTAACTAAGAATACAACCGAGCCTATTTTTAGTAGTTTGTTAGCTTGTCAATATATCATGGAAAAATAAATGTACATTATTTTTATTTTACTAACGTGAACATAGTGTTTTACATGATACGTTCAGTAATCGTAACCGGTTTTACTTTGTAAAAAGGCGTTACATTGCCGGGATTGTGCGTAAATGAAGGTCACAGGAAACGGTGCAAACGCGGAACATTAGCGAAATATCCCATGTGGGAGAGGTAAATATTAACATATCTACAGTAAGATTAATACAATTTAAATAATAACGATGTGCAAAGGAAAGGAAAAACCTGACAATTCTCGGTGTAAATCTGAGAAAATCCCGGTTCCCATTTCGTACGCCTGTTCCGTTTAAATCCACAGATTATCATCAGACTTCCGCTAGCAAATGGACCCCCAATTGCACCTGCCGCTGCACCCTAGTAAAATACGTTACAAATGGGGCAAAGACCTGCTGCAGCTCCCTCTTTGTGCCACATTACAAACATAGAGAAGGGATGTCTAAGGAAATGCGGAAAATTACGGGAATATCAGGCATCAACGAACGTGTCAACGTCACGAGAAAATACACCAGCAAATCCGGACTGGCCTTTCCAAACAAAACTCCTTACACGTACTCGCAGCCTCAACGAAAAGTTTATCTTGAAAAAATGGCTTTCGATTTCCGGTTTGTTTCGGACTGTGATACAGTAGCTTCCTTCTTACGCGCAGGTGCAGCTGTAACGCAAGCAGCAGGTTCATGAATCACAGCCTCAGCTCAGCAACCACAGTGCATGACGGGAGGCTGAGTTTTTCAGTGAACCGGGAGGCAAAAGCAAATACTGTTAATACATTATTACACAATATAGTTAATTACCAAACATATACTCAATTAAATCTTAGCTCATATACATTTATTTTTATATTTCACATTAATATTAAAGCTAATTCAATACTGCAATATTAGCTGCAGTTAGCTACAGTTTCAGACTAATCATTCGATGTAGGAATACAAAAGTCAAAATGAGGGAATGTAACGTTCGAAGCATGTGGATGTTACAATTCTAATTTAAAATAAAAAAAAGTTTACATGTATTTTTAAGAATTTCTGCTAACATATTTCTTAAAATACCTTTAGATATTTACCTGATAAGGCTGATGTGCGTCAACACGTTCCCTTGTTTCCTATAGTTTGACAAAATTGCATTGTCAATGTAGTTTAATTTACTTATTTTGTGTATTTCAGCTGATACTAGTGAGGACACAGGGACAGCTAGACTAGTCAGAAACAAGACAAGGACAAACATTTGGAGTGAAAAGTTTAAAGGCTTTAATGACATCACAGAGAGATAGATGGATGGAGAGAGAGAGGAGAGAGAGAAGGGAGAGAGAAGGGGGAGTGGAGAGTGAGAGAGATAGCTTTATAGTCTACAGGTGCAGTTTCATAAATGGGGAGAAGCTTAATGTTCTAATGTGGTTTAAATATTTGTCTCATTCCTATAGATGGCGCTAACTTCCATACATGTTCAGTAGAAGAGTGAAATAGAGAGAGACAGAGCAACACACTGCAAGCAAAGCCACCCTCCTGCCTCTGCAGATGCTTCGCCCCCGGCTGACTGCGCTAACTGCTTTAGCATTAACATCAAAGCTGTAATGTTTATATCACGTCGTCATTGTCATCACTATAATCATCATCCAGAACCTAAAAAAGGAGAATGCAAATGTTGCTTAGCTTCAGGTGTCAAAGCATGCAAGTGATTACATCACAAACCTGCTCACAGATGATTGGCTGATGGCAAGACAAATATAAAATGGTGGAGCATCTGAAAATGACAACTTCAAAAGTAAAAAAAAAACAAAACAAGGTAACAAAAGCACACTTGGTCCAGTTTTTCAGCCTCAGGGGGAAAAAGCAATCTATGGAAAGACAAAAAATAAACAAAGTGGAAATTAAGGATTAACGTGGTCCCTGATGTCAGAGAGAGAGAGAGAGAGAGGTTGTGGTCTTGTTAGACCGTAATGTCTGAAATAGACACCATTAAATTTAACTCTCAAATGACCACGTGAGGGAAGGTATGGAAAGAAAAGTCTTTGAACTTTGGTGAAACTTTCACAACCATGTCGAGCACCGTCACTGGCTGTTAGACCGTGACATCATTGGTGGGGTCACCAACAGGTTTGATTGTTTTCCAGCTGATTTCGATGCACTTTCTTCAACAGCAAACATTGTAGCTTAGCATCGGGAGATGGAGGCATGGCAAGTGGCAAGTTTAATGCAGTAATGCAGGTTCCAGTTAATAGTTTGTGAAGCAGCAATGAAGGAGCCCGAAGACAGCAGCGACAGTTTCACCAAAGTACATATTTTTCTCCTTCTACTGTTTCTTCTTGCTAAACAGACTGAAGCGTTTCTCCTTGTCTTTGTCCTTTTCTCGTTTGCCAGGACTGGACTCGGTGGGAAGTGTGACGACGAGCGGCAGCGTCTGTGCTCGACCAGACGCCGGCGTGCCAGGTTCACTGCTCTGCACCTCGGAACGGTACTCGGTACTAGCATTCAGGACAGCCTGAATCCAGGTGCTCATCTCATCCTGCAGAGGGCGACAGAATGGCAAAAGGGGTTAAAGGTTGTTAAGGGCACATCTATACAATGTATAGAATTATTATAAACAAAACATTAAGAAAAATACACCTAGTAAACGTACCTCATCTTTGGCTTGAAACAAATACTCATTTCCATCAGTTGCTCTGAAAAAAAGATCAACAACAATCTGGTTATTTATTTGATTGAAGAGTAATCTGATTACAGTTTTGTCTTTACAGTAAATGTAGGCTATGAAAAAAGATAAATGAAGAATATATTAACAAATTATTTTTGTACCGTAGCTTAAACACATGTTTCTTCTTTTTGTAGTCGGTGGCCACGTCACACGCGGCGTCTTTCAGGAGCACTGCGGCCTCGTTGTGGTAGGTGGAGCCCTGCGCTGCGGCCTTGCTGTCCTTGTAGAAGCTCATTTCCTGTTTGTTGATGACGCAGTACACGTTGTGCCACGATCTACGAATCAGAGAGCAGAGCTGTGAGCAGATGGTGTGGAGGATGGAAATATCAGCAGTGTGTCAGGACCTCGGTGCTCACCTGTTGGACGCCTTCTTGTGCCCCTCTAACTCGTGTTTGCGGTGCAGCAGTCCCTCAAGCTGTGACGGTGACTGCACCATCTTTGAGGGCAGCGTGGATGACTGGCTTTTTCTGGTGGAGGTCGGAGATGGTGTGGGACTCGGCTCCTTGGAGCTACGCTCTGCCACGCCATTCACCACATCAGCCCCGTCTACGCCCTCCTGCACAGACATGACATCATCATTTGAGGATATTGATCATCCACGTTCAATGTTTCAATTAGCAATTCCACAAAATGCTGTCTTACTGGAGGGGAGTCCTGGTCTGACCCCAGTCCGTTCTGAGCGATGACACTGCCGCTACATTTTAAACACAAGGACAATTAGAATTTACGAATAAAAACAAAGCTCAACCAACCAATTCCAAAGCTCAAACCTGTGCTGCTGAGGTTCTGCCTCCTGTTGAATCAGTGCAGGTTCTGGTGATGGTGGTCTCCTGCGTTGTTCTTCCTCCTCCTGCTGCCGCCGTACCTCCAACAGCTCCATCTACAACACAAACATAGCTCTGATTGGCTGCCACCCTGTGATGTCACAGTCAGAAATGTCAACTAAGTCTCCTTCTTTACTTACCGTTGTCAGCCTTTCGAGGGCGGAGAAGCGCTCCTCCCAGGTGGCGGCTGACTTTTCAAAGGCCTCATGGCGTTTGATGAGCTTCTCCACCTCGTCCACGCTCTGTCCCATCTCTCTGCTGGACAGGTACGGCTCCTGGCCCAACAGCCATGCCTCTGCCACACCCGCATCCCGGGAGAACTGGTGCACCTCCAGGACTGCAGAGGGAGAGGAGTTTAGACAGTGCTGACAGTCACGTGAGCGGTTATAAGTTATCCTCAAAAATGTAGCAGTGATATTTGTGCTGGTAATTACAGCCAATATCATTACACTGAAGGGATATGATGTCAGAACAACACCCTGAATTCTGACATATTTACATGTTAATAAATTTAGAATCAATGATGTAACTTTGCATCATTTATGGGAGGAGGGTCTTACTGAGACGAAGCCACTCCCAGCGGTCCTCCCATTTGTCAATCATCTCTTTCCTCTTGTCTGTCAACTGGAGCAGCTTCTCTTTGATCTGAACACAGACACACACAAACATGTACTCTGTAGTTTTTTCCAGTGTTTTTTTTTTTTGACAAATGTCAGATGCCAATGACGGTGTTGACAAAACAGTGATGTCACATGATGGTGTAAGTGTGCTGACCTCTTCAGAGGCGTAGTGCTTCCTGGCGAGCAGCGCCTTCCCAAGCTCGATGCAGGCGGTGAAACTGTCGTTACGGGCATCAATCTCAGCTTTAATGCCCTGGTGGTTGTTCATTAGCAGCTCCACTGACGACACGTCCCTAAACACAGGGCAGTGTTAGTCACACTGACACCCCCGCCCCCACCTGCTGCAGTGCACTGTCCCTCCGTTTACCTGGGCTTCTCCTGGGCTTCGATGAGACGAATCACATCATCCATCCACAGCATCAGGTCTCGGACCATGCTGAAGAACCGGAACTTATCACCTGTGTCCATCAGGCGGAGTCGACGCTCGTCACATGCTTCCAGCAGACTCCTCCATGCATCCAGCACTTCACTCTCCCGACGCTGAATGTCATCAGCTTTGTCTCCAGCATACGCCGATTGGAGACGCACGGCGTCCTCCTGCAGCTGCCTCACCTGTAAGACACGTACGATCAGGATGGATTAAAAATGTTAAAACCCATGGACATATAACAATATAATTTGAATTTTATTTTTTTCCCTTTAAACCAATGGATTTATTTACACTAAAATGCATGAGACCCCGGACACATCCCTCCTTTTAATTACCCAAATAATTAATTACCATCCCACCCCCATAGTTTCCTCCACGAGGCTGTCTGCTGCCGGGCTAACCTGAGTTCCCAGGGCCTGGATGTCGTGTTCAAAGGTAGTGTGCATCCTCTGCAGTGTCTCCACTGTGTTCTGGTCTCTGCCAACTTCCTCTGGAAGCTTCTTTTGCTTGTCCACAATGCGTGCCAAAATCTCCTTGGCGTCGTGGTAGAACTTGTGGAGCTCGAAGGAGGCGGCAAGGATCTGAGTGCGAGTGTCGATGAGCTCCAGCAGGTCGGCCCAGGCCTCGTTTAGGCCGTCTTTCCACTCTGCTACTGTCGCTGCATCTCCGTGACCAGCATTAATCAGTTCATCAGCCAGGCGGTTCACAGCGTCCACACGTTCCTGACCAATGTTTCCAGTGTCCCGGGCAAATTCCCTGAATCGCTCCTGTAACATCTGGGTTCAAAGATCAGTAAGATAAAAAAATTAATTCCATGTTTTACCCACTGCTCACTGTTAGTTATATTAATACTCTACTGGTAGTGTACCGTCACGTGTTCATAGTCCTGTCCCAGCTCGTGTGACCCAGCTACCACCTCCCGCTCAGCTATCCACTGCTCCAAGTCGTCCACTTCACGGTTCAGCTGGAAGAGGCGGAGTCTCTCGTCTAGTTTGCCCCGTCTCTCTTCAGACAAGTCCTTCAGACCAGCGTAAAGTTTGTCCACCTGAGACTGACGCATGCTGATACGCTCACTGACACACACGAGCAGAGCGGTGTATTAGGCGTACATTTGTAATGGTTATGGTTGGAGGAAATGTTTATGTGAAGTGCTATACCTCTCTGGGTGTGAGTCAGACACCAGCCCCCTGCTGGTCTTGGAAAGCAAGTGCACATTCTCGGCATAATCTTCCACAGCCTGCTCCATGATCTGATGCTTCTTCAACATGGTGACGGCGCTCAGCTCGTCCTGCAAGACCAGCAGCCAATCAGATCACATTGCATTTATATGGAGGGAAAAGGGAAACGAAGGCTATTAATGTGTCCATGTTGTTTTTCTTAGACAACTGTAATGACCACTCCCCTGTCACACCCACCTTAGCCTTTTCCTCTGACATCATGTACAGCTCCTGTTCGCTCATCCAGGCCTCCGCCTCAGCGGCGTCAAAGTAGTACTGCTGGGCCTTATGGGCCTCCTCCAGTCGGTTGTGACGGAGGTCGACCTCATTCATCAGTTCTTGCCACAGCTCCTGTAGCTGCGCCAGGCGTTGGCGGATGACATCAGCACTCGGGGACTCATCTTTCAGCAAGCTCTGACTGCGCTCTAAGATGTCATCGACGCGTGGTTGGTGTCCCTGGAGCTCCTTCTGGAGTGTCTGCAGGTGGAGACGATTGTTTACCGGTTCAATATTCTCACATAATGGCTGCAATATACGGTGTAAAGCGATAGTTTGTCACTTCTTTCACCTGGTTTTTCTTGATGAGCAGCTGCACCGTCTGCAGGTTGTGTCCGTGGTCAGTGGATGTGGCCGTAGGCATCCGCTCCTGGACCCAGAGCTGGACGACAAACACGGATCTCATTAACACATCATCGTCAGACCTCACTTTATCTCAACTTCAGTCTTGTTTTTCACAGTTCACCGTTGCTGCTCGTTGCAGCGTTTCTATGTCACACATTCTTAAAGTTATGCATAACAATAAACACAAGAGCAACTTCTTGCTTTTGGGACTAACAATAAACACAAGAGCAACTTCTTGTTTTTGTGACTTTTTAGGTTTTTTTTCCATTATAGCCTTTTATGACCGATGCTTCATTTTTATTTCATACTTTTATCTTTGAGATATACTGACAACATTATTTTTGCCCATTTTTTACTTTGTATCCAAATGTAATTTTTTTTTAGCTGTTGAGATATACTGACAACATTATTTTTGGCCATTTTTTAAATTTGTATCCATGTAAGTTATTTTAGCTGTTTTTTAGCTTATATTATAGCTCCTTTATCTTACTTCTATCCATTTGTATATCTATTTAAAAAAAAACAACTCACAATCTCGTCCTCCACGTCACGGTTGAACTGGTGAACCTCTCGAGATGCCACCAAAAAGTCCCTGCGACGCCTCAGTGGGTCCAGCAGCTCCTGGAACTTCTTCTCCACCACCTGTCTTCGTCCGTCCACCTCGTCAGCGTCCTTCACCTCCTGACCCAGAGCCTTCACCTGACTCTGCAGCTCCACAACCTCCCGCTGCCGCACCTCCACCTGTTTCTCCAGCATCTGTCGAAGTGACACATTAGCAGGTGAGGACCCTCCATCACACAGGGGTACCCAGAACCAGCCATCGGAACTGAAACATCCGTTAGCTTTTCAACAAAAATACAGCTCTCATTCAGTGAAGACAAACGTCTCTAAATGTCGAGTAGACAAAGCAGCTCAGCATCATGTCCTGAACGTAGCCTACCTGCTGCTTCTTTAGCAGGATGTTGACAGAGGTCAGGTCTTTGCCGTAGTCATCAGACTGAATCTGGCCTTCCAGTCCCAGCAGCCACTTGTCAAGGTCTGCACAGCTCTGTGTGAAAAGCTCTGCCTTGTTTGCGTCAAACAGACACTGAGCTTTTGTCTGAGTGGTAGACTCCAGCTCAGCCCACATGGTCTGAAGCGCCGAGAGCTTCTCCTTAACCACAGCCTCCGTTTCGGGCTTTTCTGACACCAGCAGCTGGCCGTCCTGTGGAGTTCAAAGTAGAAGATGACAGTCAGTGTTGGTGTGTGTTTGCACCGGGAGAAAGATCGACAGCAGCTGACGAAGATTTTTAAAGTCCTTTTAAATCCCTTTAGAGAATCAAGTAAAAAGTGAATCTTTATGTCCAGTCGGTCACAGACAAGTCAGTGTATAAAGTCTTTTCACTCTAGGTTGAGTCAGAGTGTCAAGTTGTATCAAATCAGTAAAATGAAACAGTTTATTTTAGTGTTGCGCTACAGTAAACAATGTGACGAGGAATAGCACCCCCTACCTTTTGGATTTTGTCCAGCCACTCTTTGTTGGACTGGAGCTCGGCCATGAACGCCTGGTGCTTCAGCCACTTGCTGTGCAGGTTTCTGGCCTCGTCGTACGTCAGGTCCTGAGCTGTGAGCATCTTCTCACTGATCCACAAGGACAGCTGTGCAGACAGACACAGACAGACAGACTTTATTTATCAGCTCCTTATCACAGGTTGGCTTCTGGCTACAGTGACATTAAACCCTGATAAGAGTCATGTGACCAACCTCCTGACAGTCCTGCAGGAACTTCTGCAGGTCTCTGTTGTCCTTTAGTTTCATCAACAGTTCCACCGCCGCCTCTCTGTTCTTCTTGTGTCTGAAAAACCAAAACATACATCAATGAATGAAAGCTTCTTTAGCAGGATGTGGACCAGAGTCTAACAGGTTTGTTGTAAAAAAAAAAAAAATTATTATTTTTTTTTAATTAATGACGACATCTACCTGTCATCGATTGAGGAAACTTTCTCCTGGATACGTTCAGCGTTAACGTTGCCGTCACTGGCCAATCGGCGTCCAGCCTCCACCACACCATTGATCTTGTCCTCATTGGCGTCCATCGTGGTCATGAAGTCCTCCTGCTTCTTGATGGCGGCTTCGGCTCCTTCCAATGTCGCAGGCATCTCAGTGTGAGCGAGGACATATTCCTGTTGAGTGGAAACAGGTCATGAATTATGGAGAATGAATACAAACATTAACTTCATATCATGGTACATGAATTAATTTATTTATATTATTCATGTATTCATTTCCTTCTACTGATGTCAAAGAACTTCAAAACTATACCTCAGAGTCATGTACTCTGAGTACACTAGATGGCTGAATGAGGTTCCAGTCTTGGCTGGGAGTCTAGGTCTAGGCTGTGGAGGAAGACTCTGTTTACCTGGTTGTTGAGGAAGGCCTCAGCCTGCTTCGTGTCCCTCAGGAACAGCTGATAGGCATGTGACTGTGACAGCAGGTTCTGCCGGTTTTCCCACATCTTGTGCAGTTCGTTCCAGCCAGTATCAAGTGCCTGCAGCCGCTGGCGCAGGAACATGTACTGGGCATCTGTCTGGCCCTGTGTCACCATTTCACCCATGTCGCGCATCTTCTGGTAGTCTTCCTCATAATTCTGGATCTCGTTCTTGATGCCCTCGTGCTGGGCCATCAGTTTCTCAGCTTCGGCCAGTGTGTTGGGCATGTCCTCGGAGGCAATAGCAGTCTGTGTGCGGGACAGCCACGACTGAAAGTCATCCAGCTCGCGCAAGAACTGCTGCAGCTTCCTTGCCTCGCCCAGAGACTCCTCGCGGTTCTTCAGGGTGTTCTTCATCTCCTCCCAGACGGCATTGATCTCGGCCAGGCGACCTGTGATCGCTTTGGCCTGTTCAGGGTGCTCCTCTGACAGTCGGTCGGCCTCACTTCGAAGGTCGCCCAGTTTGTCCTCGATGGCAGCCAGGTCCCGCTCCATACCGGTCAGTTTACGCTGCAGTGCCATGACTCCGGTCAGGTCGTTGCCCAGCTCCTGCGTTGACTCGATAACTTTGGTCTTCTCTTTGATCCAGGACTTGGTCTCATTACACTCCAGATGGTAATTCTGCACACCCAGAGCTGAGTTGAGGGATTCTTTTTTCTGGTCCACAAGGTCCCGGAACTGGCTCCACCTGGAGGAAGAGCCAATCAAAGTCAAAACGTGATCACAAACTATAAAACTGTTGAAGATTGCCTTTTTTAAGAATAAGACTTGAATGTTTGTTAAGGTTTATGGTACCTGTTGTTGAGTTTGTCTTGCTGCATCTTGATGTCCTTCTCACTCGGGTGTCCATTGTGTATCAACTGTCGTGCGATCTGATTGACCACGGCCACACGAGATGCCTGGTTGTTCATCTCCGGTTCCAGACTCTCAAACCTGGTGAAAAAGATTAGTTTAGTCCCCCGTCCTTGACCATGGTGAAACACACACACACACTCACACACACACACACACATGCTGAAGCAGGAGACAGTTCTTACCTGTGTTGAATCACTTCCAAATCCTCCAGCCTCTCAGGAATCACCATGGTGTTCAGCCACTGCTCCTTCTCGTCAATCCAAACCTCGCAGGCGTCTGCCTCGCTCAACATCTTGTAGAGTGAAAGTGCATCCTGCAGCGCCTGCTTTCGTAGCTTTGTTAGCTCAGCCACCTCCTTATAGCGTTCTTCAATGCCGGCAAGACGACCGCGAACTTCCTCCGACTCTGCTTCCTCTCTGGGCAGGCCAGCAGCCTGTTCGTGGAGTGAGTCAATGACAGGGCGGTAACTCGCCACCTCCGCCGCCGCATCCTTGTGTTTCCTGACCAAAGCCTGGGTGGAGAACTCGTCGTGGCCTGTCTCTCCGCTGGAGACGATACGCAGGGCATCCAGCGTCCAGGCGTCCACATCATCAGCGTCTGCCTGGAACTGGTGCAGGGCCAACGCCTCCTCCAGCCGCTGCTTCCTGGCGGCCGCCAGCTGCTCCAGTGCGACCCACTGGGCCTGCAGGTCAGACATGCGCTCCTGGATCTTGTTGGCTCCAAAGTGACCGGCGTCCACCATGGCTTGGCCCTCGGCAATTGTGTGTTGCAGGTGTCCAGCACGGCCACTCATCTCATCCTCCAGTGCACGCTGCTGGCTGAGGAGGCGCAGCGCCCCCGTGAGGTCCTTGCCATGCTCCAGAGAGGAGAGGATCTGCTCTTTTTCACGGATCCAGCCTTCCTCTTCTGCCATCTCCCAGAAAAACTTCCAGAGGCGACGGGACTCCTCCAAACAAGCCCGTCGCTCGGCAGCCAGCTGTGTCAACTCTTGGTAAGAAAACTCCAGGTGAGACACGCGGTCCTGGATGACCTGGGGGTCGCAGGGTTTGTAGCCTGAAGAGAAACATCACCATCAATGTGACAAACTAAAAAGAAATCTTATTAGGTCACAAACTGACATCACCATCAATGTGACAAACTAAAAAAAATCATATTAGGTCACAAACTTAAACCTACAATCCAATGTTTACAACAACAACAACATTTTCTTGTTACATTTTATCTGTAATTTCACTGAAATCGTCCAAACATCCTCACCATCATCATTGACAGAGAATCTTTTGGCATTGGTGGTGACCGCCTTCACCCTGTCAGCCTGGATGGCAATGTCAGCTTCTACCAAGGCATGTTTCTGCAGCAGGTCCTCCACGCCCAGCAGGTGTTTGCCGTAGTCCTGGGACAGCAGCAGCATCTGGAAAAGTCAGGTGTTACTTCACTGGTCTAAAAGCTGGTTTGATCAGTTTGCTTCTCATTAGTACGTCAGCATATTGGGAAACTCTGTCGTCATATTTGCTACACAGATAGAAAGTAAAATTATCTTCAAAAAGTTTTTATCTATTTTTGTTAAGCTGAACTGAACTGCCACAGCATCAGCTCTGACTTTTGTTTATCTAACGACTGAAGCTTAAACTAAAAAATAATATTGTACTTGTCAATCAGAATAGTTTCTTGTCTGGACAAAAAACCAGCTGCTAAAGCCACTCCACAGTATTCTCCGTTCATCAGCTCTGTCAAGGCCCTGGATTATGTAATTCCTAATAATCAAAAGTTTTGTCAGTACCTTCATCTCATCCATCCAGTCCATGATGTAAAGCATCTCCTGGAAGACCCTCTGCAGGCCGAGGTTCATCTCCAGCCGAAGCCTGCGTGCCTTCAGCAGCTCCAGCAGATACTCCCACAGGCGGATCACGTTGTCCTTTCTGGCCGTGATGCGTTTGATGTCATGGTAGTGCTCAACCTCCAGTTCCCTGGCCACCGCAACCACCGCCTGGACGCGCTCCTCGTAGGCCGCAATGTCTGTCTCGATGGCCTCGTGTTTTTTGGTAGCAGCCTCAACAGCCTGAAGGTCGAACCCAAAGTTGTCCTGGGAAAAACAAAATGCAGGGAAAGCAAATGTTACCAGGGAAAACAGACCAGAACGCCGTCCTCTACCAGCATCCATGATCTTATACACAAACAGAACTCTTATTTTCCAATAAACATTATGTCGTTTTTCTGAAAACAAATCTGGTAAAAAATACTGTGATCACACCTGTGACACCAGTCTCTGGTTTTCGCTCAGCCAAGTCTCCCTCATCGCCGCCTTGCGGTCAAAGCGTCGGGCCAGCTGTTCCAGTTTCTCCTGACGGATCAGCTCCGTCCTTAAGGCCAGCTCTCGCTCGTGCTCTGCCTTTTCCAGTCTCTCCCAGGCCTGGAAGAATGAACACGACAACAGATCAGAGCAGAGTTACATTAAACTTCAACTCATGATCTTTGGATCAGATCCTGTCAGAGGTTTGAATGATATTAGTGTCAACAACTGGACCGGGATCGTCTTGACTCACAGAATGTTTGAAATCCCTGGGATCCCAAATTTTGGCCTAGAGTTGAATTCTACTGCACCTCAGGTTTTTTTCTTGTTGAAAAAGTCTATCACATTTGTCACTGCTTCTAACATTGTTTTTTTTTTTTTTTACAGCCACAGATGTATGAATGAAGAGTACGATCGAAGGATGGATCAGAATGATTTTGGAAAAAATACACTGAAAAACTACAATAATTTGGTGAAAATGTCCGATGCTGATTTGTGAACCTCACCTTGTTGATGTCAGAGATGAGTTTTCCCTCGCGGGGCATGTAGACCTTCTGGTTGTTGGCTCTCATCTTGCTCTGAATGGTGAACAGCAGAACCTCCAGGTTTCCCTTCTCTGTGAACCTGTGGACAGACGGACACCGTGAGTGTCGTGGACATATCAAAGTCAGAATTTGTGTAAAACTGAAGGAACTTGTTCTCACTTTGGTGGTTTCTCCACGGTGCGGTAGGTGTTGAAGGCCTGCAGTTGCTGCTGGACGCCCAGCAGGGAGTTGGCGAACTTCCTGTTGTTGAGGATGATGATGGTCTGTTCGATCCATTCCAGCAGGTCAGAGGCCAGAGACTCGTACTTTTCTATCATTTTCTCTGTCTCGATGGCATTGTCCAGAACCTGGATTCAAAAAAAAAAAAAAGGACAAATATTAGCCAATGCCGTTACAGTTGGACTCCGCCCCTGTTCGACGACTGACTCGTTAACCCACCTTCCCGATTCGTTTGCCCTCCACCTTCAGGGCCTTCATCTTAGAGAAGTAGTGGTAGTAGGTCACCACGTAGGTGATGACCGACTTCTCATCAGGATGGTCCACGCTGATGTCTGAAACACAAACACACACGCTGCTGTAAGCGGTGGCGCCCAGAGTGAATTTACTGCGAGAACCTGATCTGAGGGATTAAACTGCTGTTGGTGTTGGCACCGTCTTACCCTCTGGATCCAGCAGCTTGGTGAGGCCCAGGTGTTGTTCTGCCAGGTTAAAGGCATTCTGTAAGTTGTAGTGAGCGTTGGATTTCTTCAGCTTGTCAAAGTCGATCAGGTCAGGCCTGATGAAAAAAACACACAAAATAAATACAAAAACAAAAACAGCAAAGCAGCGACACGGCAGTTTGATATGAGGACGTGACGTGACGTGACGTGACGTGACGTGACGTGGAGCTCACCTGTGTTTGTGAATGAGAGCATTGAAGGCCATCCCATCTCTCCAGCTGGTGGTGAAGTTGTGGATGTTGACGTTTGGATAGCTGTGAACAGAAGACACTTCAGGTTATTGGTCAAGACACAGTCACACACTCTGATGTCACCAGTCTGTGAGACACTGACACGAGGAACCAGGCAACACAAGGCTGTTCCCTTAGAGAACATATACATACATATATAAATATGTATATATATATATATATCAAAGAAGGAGAGCCAACAGCGTGTGCAGCCTCTCACCCTGCCGTCTTCATCTGACACCACAGCAGCAGAGCGTCTTTAGCCGATCTCTTCTCTTTGTTGTCTTCAGTCTCCACACTGATGTCCTGAATCTGAAAACAGGAAACGACACAGAATCACACAGAGCTGTCGTAGGGGGGGGTGGGGGCGACCGTAGTTATGACTAGTTAGCTGTTCTCAGCGTCACTGAGTGTGTGGTTTGAATGTTTGACTGAATTGGTAATGTGTAAGAGTAGTAAGAGTGTAAGAGAATGTTGAGTAAGAGTTACGGAACACTGGTTTCATTTGAATGTGTAGCAATGAGTCATTTGATGAGGTGAAAACCTCATGTTGACGAGCTGAGGTCAGGATTATCAACAGAACTGATAAGAATCTGTGTCGATAAAATCAAACTGACAAGACAAGGAAGAGCTACTGCTGCTGCTCCGCATGGAAAGTTTTAGATGAGAAATAAAAAACTCCACAGTTCAAAGGTTTCCATGGTGACGGCATGGACTGTTCCGGACTTTAACCTGTCCACAGAGAAGTCCATTTCAGACTGAGACCCGTCCGCTCACCTGGAAGCGGAGGATGATGGTCCAGATGAGGCCGAGCGTCAGGCGGTGGTTTCCATCCACAATGTCATGGGAGCCCATGTTCTCCAGGTGAACCCGCTGCTCCTTCAGGAACTGCAGCGCCTTGTCCACGTTCTCCAAACAGTGGATACGCATGCGGCCTTTGGTCGGCTTTGGCTGCACAGATGACATCAGAGTGTCAGGTTTTTTTGTTTTGTTTTTAAACCACATTTACTGATCATCAAAGCCGTTGACTTACATTTGACCTAAATATTAACTATTGTTGAATTGACTGCAAACAATGTTCTCCATTTGCATTGATTACAGTAATAATGGACATTTATTTCCATTACTTTACACAGTGTAAAATAAACACCACATTGTAATTTTAAATTAAAAAAAAACCTGATAACCAATCAGGAGTCCTGTGACTGCGTGTGTGTGTGTGTGTGTGTTGGTTATCGTTGTTTGTTCCCACATTCCGTGTCTGTCGGTTTTTTATCTAAGAAACAAATGTTTTGTTTTGTGGCTCCAGAGTCAAGGACTTTGTCAGGGAACAGAGAAATTCTGCTCACAGAATCCATCCTGATAAATACAGTAGCATTATGTGATATGCAAACACACACACACACACACACACGTCTTATCAGAAGGCCTGAAGTCAAGGCCGACAATTCTCTGCCTTCAAACTCACAAACAGCGACAGTGGAAAACAGGAAGTAGGACACACCTGCTAATGTGGCCTGCAGCAGTGTGTGTGTGTGTGTGTGTGTGTGTGTGTGTTGTACTGACCAGTCTCTCTCCAGACAGAACCTCCAGCAGCTTGATGAGCATGCGTCCATCTCTGAGGTCCATGTAAAGGTCAGTGATCCTGCAGGAAACTCTGGACAGGTGAGAGTTCACCCACTTGGTGAAGGTCTTCTTCTGCACCGCCTCGCGCACTCTTACGACAGGAGGAGGAGGAGGAGGAGAATTAAGGAAGTCACTCGGCTAACCCCACACTGACCCTCGGCACAGAGGAACTGTAGTGTGAACGGGTCCACTTTATGTTTCACCCTGAGAAAGGCTGATGAAAAGTGTTTAAGGAGCTACAAATGTCACTGATCAACATCGGGTTTCCTTTTTTTTTGCCTTGAGCACAAAGAACACTTTGAGGCAGATCTATATAATATAATATCATTTTTTAAGGAGCTACAAATGTCACTGATCAATATCGGGTTTCCTTTTTTTTCTTTTGCCTTGAACAAGAAAACTTTGAGACAGATCTATATAATATAAAAAACACTTTGAGGCAGATCTATATAATATTGTATACTGTATTTATTTCGATTTATGTCTGATAATAACAATCTGAAAGTGCAGCTAGAATCTTCTGACCCCTGTGTCTGGGTCATTCTTCAGTTTCATTGGAATGCAGGCTCTGTAATGGTTTGGGGCTGTGTTTTAACCCATGATGTCAGGAGCTTAGGGAACAAAATGTATTCTGGGAAAACTCCTTTCCCACATTGAATTTATTTTCCTGCCACAACTTAACACTTTTCAAAGTTGCAGGTGCGTCTCCACCAATCCTGACCCTGTTTGTTTAAGGACTGTGGAAGGAACGAAGTCCCCGGAGAAAATCCCCAACAAGAGAACGTGCCAAATTCATACATACCACGGGTTACCACAGGGGATCAAACCATTTATCATATTGCTGTTAAGCAAGAGAATTCACCACTTTCCCCACTGTCAGACACAGTGGAGTCACATGGGACTGAAATGGCAGACAACAGTGGAGAATACGTCTTCTTGGTGCTGAGACACAGCAGCTACAAATCTAGTGAATCCATCAACTTTAGCAGAGTTAGAGTTAGAGCAGACCACTGCACGGAATAAGAGACAGATAGAACTTCATTAATCTCTCAGGAGTTCCCATCGGGAAATTTAAATAATGACACACACCCAAGAACCTGAAGGGATAGATAGGAAAATCAACAACCTATACTGTGCAGCAGTTGTCAGATGGTGAGATGGAAAGAAGTGAAATGATGAAAGTATGACAAGAAATTGAAGAGTCCTTGGATGGACGTGGAGGAACCCACGCAGGAGGACCTCGCAAAGAGACAGAATCACTCTCTCAGGGATTTCATCTAACATTTTTTGACAGGAAATCTGAAAAACCGGTTTAAATAAACCCAACTCTGTCATGACTGACTTCCCAACCTGCCGTGGCTCAGGATACGGAGCTACAGTTTGCTAATGAGACACAGACGCAGGCGGAGAGGCCACGAGTAATCGTTCTTTGAAAACCCGACAAGTGATCGTGGAAAAAAAAAAAGGAATGAATTCACAGAAGTAAAAGGACATCAAAGATGGTCCGCACAAGGAGAAGACGGATGAGGTCATCCCTGGGACAGACAGAGGCTGAGGAATTTCTGCAGGATGTAAAAAAAAAAAAAGAGAACGGTGGGAAGGGCACTGGTTAAGGTAAGAGGAAATCGATTTTATGAGGTTTGTAAAAAAAAGTCTGATTGACCTCTGTGGCACAGGCTTTCTGTTAGAGTTAGAAAAACGGTTGTCGGCCGTGACCCCTCTTCACCAAACACATCAAACCACAACAGAACTGTGAATAAAGTAGGGTTTGTCACAGCTGCCTTTGTAATCTTCAGATGTGGACGAGCACTTCCTCTTCAGATCTAAGGAAACAGTTGGAATCCATTCTGGGAATTGTTAACCAACCGCGCATGTTGACCAAAACGAATAATAAAAAAAACCCCAGCGATCTGCAGGAGAACCTCAGGAGTATGTGAGAAGTGAGAAATGAGACGTTTCGAAACTGAAACACAACATCTCGACCATTTCCACTCTGACACACACACACACACACACACACAGTGCGTCCAGACCTGGGGCACGTCTTACCTTGCAGCTGTTTAAATCGTCCTTCCAGCTGGTTGTAGTTGACCTGCTGGTGAGGAGAGTCGGCCGCAGCCCACTCCGCCTCCATCACAGCGCCCCGCGTTTGTGTGAGCGAGAGAGAGAGAGCGAGCGAGCGACTGAGTCAGGTCCAGAGACAGTATCCACCGCAGCGACGCAGGTTAGAGACAGCGGTTCATGGTACAGTTACCGTTGGAAACTGACTTAACAGACGTTTAAAAGTTAAAAAAAAACACAACAAAAAAACACCTGCAGCTCAACACTGCGATACTTCGTCCACGAGGGAAGAAGGAAAAGAAACTGGATCAAGAAAGAGGAGCGCCGTCAAAAAGTCCAGAGGTCAGAGTGACGGCAAAGGCAATGTACGAGTGTGTGTGTTTCCTGCCCTTCCCAACTGTGTGAGCATCACAGCTACACATTACTGCCACACACACACACACACACACACACACACACACTAAACTAACAGACTCCACCCACTGCAAACACCGGAGGGACAACCCCACACACTTCTGTCTGCACTGTAAGAAATGGAGGTTAATGAGTAAAATGAGTTTCAGTTGATGACACTCAGGTCTCCCTCCTGTGTGAAGCTTTGATCTCCCCCCCACATCCCCCCCCCACTGAGCTTTGTTCCTCAGGCTCCGCCCACCTTCAACAACAACAGTCACACAAACATGACAAGTGTCAATTACTAACAGCAATAGAATTTTCACAGTCAAAACAAGTGTGTGTGTGTGTGTGTGTGTGTGTGTGTGTGTTTACTGGACAGCAAGAATTCCCCAATCAGCCAATAATGTTAGAGCTTAACAATGATGTCACCGAGGGTGTGATGAGGAGGGGGGGGTGTTTCCCTCTATTGTTCATTCACATTCCTGACTGAAGGGGAAGGAAAAAGGAAATAAACATCCTGCGGCTAAGAACACATGCACACGTGTGTGTGTGCGCACTCACACACAAACAGGAAGTCAACTACAACTCCCATGATCTCTTTCACCAACTATAGAAGCTTCAGCTCCAGCTTTTTTTTCTCCCCACAAGTTGAATTCTCACTTAAGTTTGAAACAATCCTTTGTGGACTTTAAGATAGATTTTTCTGGGAATCCTTTAATGCCACTGACCTTAGATTCCTTTGATCAGGTTTAAGTGTCAATATTATTTATTTTCTAGCCATTATGTAGTTATTTATTTAATTTATTTATTCTTATTTATTTTCTGGTCAATATGTAGTTATTTATTTATTTAAGTAACTGTACTTCACTGTACTATTTTTGTCTTCTGACTTATTTAGTTGTATTAACTTAAGCTAATTTTGGTGGAACTCATCGTCTTTTGAGACTTTTTCACCAAAACATTCGCCGAGTCTCATCCTACCTGCTAGCGCTTTGATGCGTGAGCGTTCGAAGAGGCGGGCCGAGCTGTTCTCGTTGTCCCACTCATCCTCCCAGCGGTTGTTCACAGTGTCGTTGCTGATGTTGTACTGCTGCTGCAGCTCATTGTGGTCGTACTCGGCGGCCACCGTCGTCATCATGACTGTTCACCTCAAGGTCAGCGGAGACACGCCCACATCAGCAGCGTAAGGCCGGGACCTGTCAGAGCAGAAAGTCAAGTAACCGATCAGTGACAGAAACTAAATGCATTTCAAATCACAGAAAATAAATCCAAAATCTCCACACAGTTAAAGTCAATGTGTTTCTTTCGACCTCAGGACCAGAACCAGGAACGATGAGCGTTGAACAATGTTAGAAAAAAAATCAAAAATCTAATCAGCGTGAGCAGAACTGTCAGGATTGTTGATTGTGTTTCCTTTGAATAGTGAACACCAAAAGTATCTCCTGTGGTCTTTAAAAGCAGAAACGAGAGCCATTGATTTTCTGTGGTAATTTGTAGGCGCTTTGGCTTCACGTTTGCGCCCCCTTGTGGGCTGTTTATGCGACTCGGTGTTGGCTGAGAAAATGTGCACACAGTGAATGAGCAGAATAAACAAACACGATCACTGAGGACTGAACTGTTAAACCTTCGAATCATTTAGGTTTAAAGAACATTTGCAAACACACAGAGAGAGATGTCCTGCTCTATCAAAATATTCCAGATTTGTCTGGAACAGTCTGAACTTATTCTGAAGTATTAACTCGTTTTTATGTTTAATAAGAATTTTATGTCATATTGTTTCCTATTCTCCATGTTTATTTTCTTATAGTTCATTAATGTATTGATCCTTATTTGTTTTAAATTATTCATATACTATCACGGACAACTATGAGACTGACGAGTGGACTAATACCGCCACCTGCTGGACATGGCTGGTTGATTTAATAATGTTTGTTTCCTCTATTAATCAATTAACGTTTTAGAACATTACAACATAACAAAACGCACCACTAATGTTCCAACAAACGTATTATCAGCCTAGAAAAGTATTTAAATTGGGAATTCAAGAGTTAAATTAGACAGTGAAAAAGCATAGTTCTTGGGTGGGTGAAAAAAAACAAACTTATCATCATAGAACAATCATAGAAGCCTCACTGCTGAGGTTAACATTAACAACACAGTCAATATTAAACAACACACACACACACACACACACACACACACACACACACAGATAAACATTCAGCTGACGTCCAGGAAGTGAGCAGTTATTGGACAGAAGCATTACAGCACTCAGATGTCCTGTGGGAGCGTCCACTAATGGACACAACTTCCCAGAATACTCGGCAGGATGATGAAAACAGAGCTGCTTGAGAATCGGCAGCAGCAGCAGAGCACGACAGGGCAGAGGTCAGAGGTCGGCAGTTAAAGTACCCTTCCCATGGTCCGACATCCATTTTTACGTCCCCTGGTCCGACCCCTCTCTTTGTGACACACACACACAACATCACACACACCCTGTATCAAACATGTCAGTGTCCACACAAACACACACATCTGTAGACAGGAAGTCCAACCCAGATGGGGACACCGTCAAACAGGTCCTGGGTGAAGCGTTGGAGGTCGAGAAGTTTAGCGTTAAGGTGACGACATTCTCTGACGCTCTAAAACTATTTTCATTATTCGTGTTATTTTCAAACATTTGAAACCAGGTGCAGATTTATTCAGCTGCACAACAAGACCAAAGAGCAATAACAAAATCGTAATCTTTGATCACAACAATCTTGACTGTGACATCAACGCTGGGATCATCTACTACGAGGGAAGATTTTAGGAGATCAACAACATGTAGGAATCTGATTCTCATTGTTTTTTTCTATTATTAAAAAGGTTTTAAGTTCAAGTTTAATGAAAACAATCTTCTATTTTTTATTATAGGTCTTGAGTTCAAGTTTAACAAAAACAATCTTAGGTCTTTTTTAAAATACAAATATAAAGATGCCACAAACTTGACGCTAATTTATAAAACGTTTGCTTGGATCAGCAAAAAAGATCTTGATCATTAAGTACTGGAATGGCAGCAAAGCTACAACAACGCCTTGTTTTTAGTCATTTGAATCAAGAAGACCGTTGGTAATCCAGACCAAACTACATACAGTATGATGTATGTTAAAACGGAACAATAATAATCATCATAACTTCTTTGTCGTTTCTTTGTCACTTAGTTGTTAAGATTGAACTGTTGGTCAGAAAGTACAAACAACTGTGTGTGTGTGTGTGGGGGGGGGGTTGAACAAATGGCCCTGACTCCCGAAATACCATTAAACATTCCTCTAAGCATGACAGCTGCGCACATAGACACACAACACACACACAGACACACACGCACACACACACAGCTGTCTCCAGCAGCAGACATAGATTAGCATTAGCACAGAGCTAAGAGCTGCTAATGGTCCTGTCCATGTGACTGTTTTTATCTTCAGCACATTAAGAGCGCAGGATCGACATCATGTCCACACACACACACACACACACTTACAGTCAATCACAACACAGACAAACAGCCTTTGTGAACTCGGTCTGCTGGTTACACAAACATAAACAAAGTCGTTCAATGTGTTTTTCTTGCCAGGTAGAGTAAATAAATAGCAGCAACGTCAGAATCAGACTCGAAGTCAATCCTAATCTAACTTGTTCACACGTCTGATTGGTTGTAGACGTCACACCAGGCTGAAACATGAATGCAGTGACGTCACCGCAGCCCAAATCACTGCCATCTGCTGTTCTGTGATCAAAGACTGGTGGCTTCACTGCTGACATTTACAGGGTCATTAAGTCACTGAAACTAACATAAAATCACAAACTTTTTCAGTGACATTCTGGAAAGTTCTGCAGGCTCTAAAAAAAACACAAACACAAACACAGAGGAACAGAGAGTTGTGCTGCTGCAGTAAGAGGAGCCGAGAGAACGGGAGGACTGAGAGTGAACACACTATTAGATTAACACAAAGTCATTTCCTGTCCACTCGCCCCGCCCTTTGTCTCTGATCCAGGATCTGGCCAAAACAGTTTAATATGTTTCTGCTGAATCACCACAACAACAGGGAGGACACTCAGTTTGACATGACTTCATGAGAGCGAGGAGAAGAGGGAGGAGAAACAGGTGAAAGGGAGATGAGGAAGGAGATAAAGGAGAGGAAGACCCTGGAGGAGACAAGAAGACATCACACATGACATGGGGAAACCAGAAGACACGAGATGAGACACAGGACACACAAGGCAAGGACAGAGCAGGGGCTGTGGACGACAGAAAAGTAGACAAGGAGAGAAGACAGGAGGAAAAGAATGTCAGGACAGAAGAAGACAAGAAGAAAGGACGGATAATAAAGAAGACTAGAAATGAGATAAGACAGGAGAGGAAAGAAGAAAAGAGTTTTTACTTTATTACTAACTAGAAATGAGATAAGACAGGAGAGGACAGAGTTTTCACTTTATTACTTTGACCAAACAACAACAGGAAATCATTCAATAACAATTAAGGCTGTAAACATCAACTTCTAACGATACGTTACGTAATTGTGCTAAAACGTCTTGGTGGTAAATCATTTGAAGTTAGGAACATCTCAACACACCCTTCTGTACTCTGGGGCCTCTGTCTGACTGACCGTGGCTACAGGGACACATCCAGCCGCGTTCAACAACATAACGGTCCCGTGCAAAGCCAGTTAGGAGGAAAAAAAACTTCCGGTAACGTTTCCATAACACACGCGCACGCGTGCATCCACAAACACACTCGCGCACGGCCACGCCTGTTTTCACCTCCCGTTATTCCCCTCCATCCCTCCCGCAGACTGGCGGGCACGAGCAACGGACACGCGGCCTCGTTAGCGTCGCTGCTCGACCTCGGATTGCGGACAGGAACGGGGAAAGCAGGGCGGGCCTGCGGAACTCCGGGCAGCGGCAGCGGGAAACAGAGCGAGTCTCCCTCCCCGACATGAAGCCAAGTTGGCTCCGAGTCTCCCCCTCCCACCCTCCATCACCTCCTCCTCCCTCCTCCAATCACAGCGACAAAGCGACGCCATAGAAAATGGAGATAAACCGTTAAAAAGGCGCAGGAATACACTGACCTGTGCGGGGGATCCAGAAGATTCCGAGAGACCAAGAGCCGAGAAAGAGCCGAGTCCAGGCCGCGGGAGATGAAGACGCAGACGGAGAGAGACAGCGACGCTCCGCTGTTACTACTGCTGCTGCTGCTGCGCCCGCTAGGGATGATGGGAAAGAATCCGCACTGCCCCCTCCTCCTCCTCCACTGACCCCTCCTCCATCTGATTCTGAGGTCTCTGCATCAGAGTCCGATCCAGTGTAACCGAGTCAGAGATCGTCTAATACCTGCCTGGAGAAACGGACAATGAGACCAGACGAGTCAGAACACGTTTGAACTCATCAGGGTAAATGTTAGCACGAGTCTGAACTCGTCTGGACAAGTTCGGACTTTGTTCGGACTTTGTCCACTTGTCTGGACTAGACTTAACCCTAGTTTGAACTTGTTCGGGGCTGATTGGGTCTGAGGAGGTTTAAGGCCAACCAAGTCGTTAGTCTTAGTTAGAACTAGACTAAGATGTAGATGATTATCAACTTGAATCTATTGCAGGTAACCAAATTAACCTAGTTAACCCAGGTTCAGGAGTGGGCCCACCTCCAGCCCCGCCCCCAACCCCACGCATACCCACGGATACATTTACACACAAGGCTATGCATGAATACAGAAGGAAATTGCAATTACAAGTATAATTCGTTTTCAAGTTGCAAAAATGAAAAAAAAAAGTTATGATTCGTTCTTCTATGAAAACTGTGACAAAAATGTGATGTCCACCAGCCCCGGGAAATCCGAACTTTAGGTCAAACTAAACTCACGAAGGAGAGACAGATCTACAACTCTCAATGTCCTGTTTGAGAATGCCATAAAACGGCTACATCTTAATAGTATTGTACAAACGAATGAGGTGACAGATTCTGTGTGACCGCTCGTTCATTTAGTGTCAACAGTGGTGTTGTTCTTCTTGTCACCGCTAGGAGCCATGTTGTTATTGAAGGCAAGCCTCTGTGTTAAGGCTGGTTCGGGTCCGCCCTCATTTCCACCAATTTCGTTCTTAAAGAGTCAAGCAACACGTTCATATATTTACAGTTAATTTTATTATAAATAAAGGAAAATATGACGGAAAAAATAAGAGTCAGAAATCTAGCCAGTCATTCATATAGACACAGTTGGACGGGGAAATCTCTCCACCTTCGTGACAGTCATCAAACACCTGCGAGTAAGAAAGAAAAAAGTTCACGTTCAGAGATTTAGAATAAATATATTTCAACTGCGAGGGTTTTTTTAGAGGCTTCTTTTCTGTAGCTTTGGGCTGAACTTTAAGAGGAACAATCACATCTTGGTGAAAACAACTGTAGTTCTGCATCTCTGATGCATGTAGGAAAGCTATGGTCAAACAAAATCATCTTCTCATAGTTCACCAGTAGATGTCAGTATATCTAACAAAAGGAGGTTGTGACTCTTGGAACCTGAACCAACTAGATTTGGAGACTTGCCTGCTACAGGTGTATTTGCATTATTTAATTGTTACCGGGCAGAGTCCACAGGGAGTCTTGACCAGCCCTGTGGGCTGGATGATGGTGTTGACGCCTCGGTACAACTTCATCTGACCGTCTACACTGCCCACGGTTCCCTCTTTGGCAGCTATGACTGTCATCTCCACCTTTCCATCAAAGATCAGCGTGTTCAGTATGGTCTCGATGTCATCCATGGACAAGTCCACCTGCAATGACACCTGTCAGTCAAACCAAGACAGATGGTGTGGCATGATGAGAATGGGAGGAGCTAAGAGAGCATCACCTTGCTGATACCAAGTTCGCTGATGTATTTCCAGACTTCATGTGAGGAAGCGAATGAGCTGTTTCTCTGGACCATCGGACTCTGTTTGCTGTCCCTTGCTACCTCCGCCTGAAGACACAGGTGCACACTCACAGATCATGTGACCAACAAACAAACAAACAAAAAATAATGCTGATTTATGTAACAACACCGGTTAGTTTGTAACATTAAGGAGTAGAAAGGCATTTACTTTGCTCTGCAGGAACTTGAAGCACTGCTGGTTCAGAACTTCTACAAACTCAGACTCAAAGTCCTGGTCACTGTACCAGGCGCCACCAGTGACTGAGCGGTCAGGCTGCAGGTTGTACAACATGTAGACCTTCTTCTTGGACGCCTAGACATTTATGAAGAGGAGGCCAGGTGTGAGAAGAGTACTGGTGAGGCTGCATCAGAAGCAGAAGAGTTCAACTCACCGCAACAGATTTTACAGCTTTGATGAGTTTCTTACTCTCCAAGTTCTTCAATATTTTATTAATCTCAGTCAGAGGAAGGTTACTCTTGAAACGGATGTCTCTGCTCCAGATCCCTTACAACACACAAACACATCTTTTGGATAAGAAAAAACCAAAATGTTTTTAGGAAAAACACACTGGTTTCAAAATGAGTTACATTCCCTAACTGCTTGGGATAATATTATCTCTATGACTGAAAACTGATAGTATAGATAAAAAAAATACATGAACATCATTGAGTCACTTTGTGTGCTGACAGACTGAAACTGATTTAAAGCATTAGCTTAGGTTTTAATAACATTACTTCTAAACACAGTCTCCACCACAGTGATTAGAGGATTAGTATACAAAAAAAAACCCGGTCAGCTCACCTTTGTTTCCTGCATCTTCGATGACCTGATACACCAGCTTCTCCTGGTTATCTGACCCTTTCATCTTTCTGGAACAGAAAGACCTTATTGTAATGGTGTTCTTAAAACTCAAAACAAATAGCAATTTATTGCTTTTTTTTAATTGAGTTACAGCAAATATTGCTGCCAAGACAACTGTTGATAACATAATTTCGACTTCTATCTACTAATCTTCTCTGCTTCAGTGATCTTCGCATGAAGTCTGACCTGACAGATACCAAGCTTGTCCTGCATCTTCTCAGGGTTTTCTTTCACTACATTTTTAAACATGTATCTTTATTTATGTACCTTTTTTTTTCAACCCCTGGAATTTTTCCAGCAGTTCTGGGGTGAAGCAGTATAATTCCTGTTACCACCTAGGTACACCTAAGGAGATTTAATTCAACTATATTGTAGAATATGTGAGATTACCCTGAAATCTGAGAGTCCTTCAGTCGGTACAGTAGACCTGAACTGTTCCTCAGCAGATCCAGCTGACCCTAGAATCACAGGAAGGGGGAGAGAGATGTTCAGAGAAGATGATGGCATAAGTATATGCATTAACATAGTGAGACTAACCAATGAGAGCAGCTTGTTGATGGCCATAGCTCTCTGCTGGGGCTCCAGGTGAGGAAGATCATTCTGGATCACCTGATCTGTTATGCCTTGAGGAAACTGCAGACACAACTCCTTGATCCTGAGTTTGTAAAAAGAAGACAATCAGACAGGGAGACAGAACCTGACTTACTGTCCAATAAGAATGTGAATTTAAATCTAGACATGGCATACCTTAATTTTCAGTTTAGTTCTTATATCTTAAAATTACTCTAGAACAATCGTTTTAGCTGGTTTTTATTATTATTATTATTTTAATACAAAAACACAACGCAGGAAGAACAGTCAGTAGGGCCAGGTAGCCTTCGGATTTAATTTTTTTTAAAAGTAAGATTGTAAATAGCACCAAATTCAAAGTCTGTGGTCTTTGCCCAAGACACAAAGCGTTCACATCGATATACTAGTACTAGTACGTCTGCTTAACTGATGTAAGCAAAAGAAATGCTAAATGTACGGACATCCAGACAGAAGCCAGTCTTTCAGCGAAAACTATGGTAATTCGTGTCTCTTTGTGACACTGTCCAACTCACCTGTTTTCTACCTCTGTAGGCTCTGTCACGTTCAACTCCTTTTTTATCTTGACTTCATCCATGGTTTGTTATTATTATTTTCCGTCTGCGAGAGAGAAGTCCTCGCACACCGGTTAGCTTGTGTGCTAATGTTTTGAACATGCCAGTTCTATGTTGGGTCCTGGAAAGTTACTTGTCGATGTAAGGCGAATGTCCTGATAACTGCCTGTTTAAAAAGCCCGACTGCGTTGAAAGACACTAAAAGAAAGACATCGAAAATCAACATTTTACATCAAATGAGCATATTATATATGACTTTATTTTTTTAACTGCCTACGTAAACATAGTACATCAATTTCAACCGATCAAAACCGAAAACACCAGAAAGACACACTTTCCGGATAAAAGGTCCAACAAAGTAAATAAACGCGTTGGATATTTAATTATAAATTTATACATTATCATTACTGATGACTTTGAAATTATTTTCACCTTTGATGTAAGAATGAATGCACTCACGATAGAAAAATCAAAAAGTAAGCACCGCCCACAAGCGGCAATTAAAGCGCCGTAACCCAGCGCTCCTCTGGTTGCTGTGGTGACGCGTGTGTAAACGGAGACTGAGCAACAAAACAGCCCATTTTAAAGCCGTCGGTTGCCGATCAGTAAGAATTTTTTGTTTGTGTTGAAATGTTTATCATTGATTTTTTTTTCTAAAACACTTTTTTAATCGTTTACCAAATGCGGGTGATGCTGATGCTGCAGTTAGGTGTTGTACAAACTTTTTAAAGATGGAAAAGCATCGCGACCAATCTATCCAAACTCAAACAAACATACACCACAAAAGTTTGTTATGCATCTTCTTATTGTGTGTTTGTTTCTACTAAGATATCAAAACATTCAGCAGTCACTTTATCCAGCGACTCCCGAAGTGCGTGCAGCTGTTGCGGCTATCGCTGCTAGCCCAAGTTTCAAAAATTGCTCAGAAGTTCTGAATTGTTAATACTAAATGTGCCCTCTTCAGTGTAGTCTCGATTGTTTTAGTTGCAGGCATCCATTTCTAAAGAATTTCACCAAAAATTTGCAGTGAAAACAATTATGATGTTGTATTTGTCTTAAGTTAAACATTAAAGTGAAACGATATTTTGATTGTGGAGACAACGTTTGTGTGTGTAAGCTTTTCTTATTATAAAGTTGCTGTGCATACATAAGATATTCTTGATTGATTGATAACATGAATAATGTGTGTACTGATTTATTTTCGATAGATGAGTCGTCATGACAGCAGGATCAGTGTGTGCTCCTCTCATCATTCCAATCGTCTACCAGGAGGAGGAGCGCAGAGCAAAGAATCACATCAACACCAACACACCTGTTTCTGTCCAATCAGGTCAGACGCACGCGCGCACACGCACCAAATCCAACTTGAAAGTTAAAGTGCAAATGTGTGCTCATCCTGCAGCCTGTAACGATGCCTTCCTGTGTGCAGACTCTCCAGGTGTAAACATCTTCTACACTCTGGACGGTTCCAAGCCCATAGTGGGACGGAGCGTGATGAGGCGGACCATGGAGGGCGGCGGCGGCTGCAGCCACAGGTACAAGCAGCCCATCCTGCTTCCTGCTGGGCGAGTGTCGGTCAGAGCCGTGGCTGTGTCCAGGTAACACTTCCTGATAAGTGATGTCACGTCTTGTGTCACAAGGTCAATGAAAAGAAAAAAAAATGCATCAAAATGTGTCTGATGTTAATAACTGACAGAAGTTCAGTTCTCAACATCTTTTATTTTGCTTAGCTGTTTTTCAGTCCTCCAATGATCCAGTCATTTATTATAAATTTGAATGGAAATCTGCTGAAAGTATTAAATCTATCTAAAAACTGTACTATTAATAAGAAACCTCTTCTACATTCCTAGTGAAAAGTCTCTTTCACTCTTTCTCTACAGTGATGGCAGAGAGAGCTCCGTGGTAACAAAGGTGTTTTTAGTTGATCTCTTGGACTCAGACAACAGGAAGCAGACGAAGGAGAAACACCCGAGGAGCGAGCGGCAGGTAATCAAACCCTTAGATCACGTCCCTCACAGCACCACGTAGGTGTCGCACTCTTCCTTCCTGTCGCGCCATCACAGGTGCTGTCAACGTGATGTCAACACACCACCAGGTGCTGTCAACGTGATGTCAACACACCATTTGCTGGTGTTGGTGATGAGTGTGTGTCTTGTAAGGTTCTCAGCTTGAGATGTTCTCCTCTCCAGAACTCTGCAGGTTCATCCCTGAGACCACCATCTACTTTACAGGAGGCAGGAAGTGATGTCGGCGTCAGAGCCAACCTTTCGTGTTCACCACAGCGACGAGACGACCAGTCACATGATCACACGTCCTCCTGTCGTCTGTCCACAATGTCTAGTGTCGTGGGACGGCACTCCCTGCAAGTGGGTCCATGCGTCCTGACCCGTCTACTCGGCTCTCCAACTTCATCACCGGTAAACGGCCACGTTCACAGTGACACATTCTAATGAGGGCGCCCCCTGTTGGGATCCAGGCTTTTATTTTGTTTCCTATTTGACAGAAGTTCAACGCCTCAAACGCACCACAGATCAAGAAGGAGAACAAAGTTCTGCAGTACGACAGTTTGACACTTAATCTGTCTCTACACTTCCTTTTTCAGTCTCACGCTGTCTTGATTTGTCCTTCTTACCGTCTTTCAGTCTGTCCCTTTCTCTCTGACTGTGTCCCCACTCCTCTGTGTCCTTGTTCTATACTTGTCTTGTCTTGTCTTTCTCTCACCAGTATCTGTTTGTCTGCTCAGGTGTTCTCAGTGTCACAGTCTCCGTCCTTCAGACCCCTTCGCTCGGTTCTGTTCTCAGTGTGGAGCTGTGGTTCCTCCATTACCTGAGCAGAGACTGCCTCCTGTGGAAGGTGGACAGGTATTTCATTACTGACACAAACAGACAGACAGACACACACAGACTGGTTTTTGTGATTTTTCCTGATCCTAATTCTAATCTACTACAAACTAAATGTTAAACCTCACAATACCTTCCATGTACAGACGGTACACACACACACACACACACACACACACACACACACACAGTGTGACCTGAACACTGATCTCAGGCCTGTCTTGTCTCTGTCTCTGTAGGTCTTCTGTGTGTTCTGTAACACCGTGGTTCCAGTCAATGCTCAAACCTGTTTGATCTGTGATGCATCTGTCAAACCAGAGGCCCAACTATCACTACAGGTACACACACACACACACACACACACACACAAGCAAAACATGTCATGTGTCCGTGGTCACACACACTCTGATTACTGCAGGATCTCATTGTCTGTGGTGTCTGTGGAAGTGGGAATCCAGGTCACATGACCACATGTCTCACCTGTGAGAATCAACTACAACTGGTAACACACACACACACACACACACACAACGAAGTCTTGACACAATAGGCTGACTTTATCTGAAGACATCTGACCCTTCCTTTTGTGTGTGTGTGTGTGTGTGTGTGTGTGTGTGTTGATGCAGGACGGGTGTGTCACCTCCGTTCCCTCAGGACAGGGCAGGATGTTGTCCTGCTCCAGGTGTAAACGTTTAAACCAAAGTGACGCCAGGTTCTGTGACTGGTGCGGCTGCAGGGTGAACACAAACACAAACACAAACACAAACACAAACACAAACACAAACACAAACACAAACACAAACACAAACACAAACACAA
>NC_024315.1:3267863-3270291 GCF_000523025.1 Cynoglossus semilaevis | reverse complement strand
AACACAAACACAAACACAAACACAAACACAAACACAAACACAACAAAAACGTATCTTTTAATAACATTAATAACGTATTTTTGATTTATTAAACTCCCAACAAACTGTGACGTATGTTTGCAGCCAGCTCCTCCCACCAGCTGTGTGACATGTTGGCAGTGTGGAGCAGGTGGACCCCCGTATGCCCTCTACTGTGCAGCCTGTGGGGAACAGCAGGAAGCGGTGGCCCCACCCACCATGGAAAACGGCCCCTCCCCTCACCAGGTACGTCTCAGTGTGCACTGACGTTAAACCTCACACCAGCTTCGACCGACAGATGCTGTCGTTCTCTTTTGAGGCCATGCACCAGTCTGACTGCATCCCAAATGTAAAGGTAGCCCCGCCCACTGTGGACCAGTGCACACAGACTGTTGGGCTGTACTTCCCCTCAGCCGCTGAACTCCACAATAAGGGCCAACAGAGGGCGCTGCTGTTCAGCAGAGAGCAGCCAAGCAGAGACCGACAACCGCCCCGCAGTGCCATCAGCCCGGGACGAGGTACACTTCAAGTACTTATAATACTTGATTTGATACTGCGATAAAAGTGGGAATTCTTACTACTACAGTACTACTGTGATATTGTTAAAGCTGACGCAGTTTTTTTCTTGATACTGGTGATATTACCACCACTGCTTCTACTGGTACCAGTAGAACTAGAACAATCCTAAACGAACCGTGTCTTCAGGTTACTGGAGGAAGCAGCTGGATCATATATGTGCTCACCTGAGAAGTTACACTCAAAACAACGCCCCCTTCAGGACACTGGTGGGAGAACCCCGACTAGGCCGGGTAACACCTGTCACTTTGACACCCATTAACCTGTGACCTGGTGTATCTGGAGTGTCTGACGTTTCGTATCTTGGCGCCCTCAGCTGGTGTCTGCTGTTTTTGAAGATGACGGTTGTGAGGTCACGTTGACTGTTAGCTTCGTGTCTGCAGCATCAAAAAAAGCACAGGTATGTTTTCATTCGACACATTTACTCTTCGTGTTAAATTTACATAATTAAAAGTACGTAATGTGGCAGTGTGTGTATGGTTGAAGGTGTTCCCTGAAGATGATGTCGTGGATCTGTCAGATTCTCTCATTGGACCAGTGGGTCGGGTTCTATCAGCGGGACGAACTGGAAGTCTTAGCAGCATTATGGAGCGCTTTACTGACAACAGCAGCGGTGGCGACCTCAGTAACAAAGGTCCTAATTTCCCACGCTGCAACTAACCTTTAACAACCAGCTGTCACTCAAATCTACCTGTAACTTTGTCATATTTGATTCTGACAGGAAGTGAACTGAGCACAGGTGGGATCAAACGCTACAGACGGAACCTGACGCCCAAACCTGCGGTAAGAATAAAAAGTAGACCACATCAAGTGCATGGGAGGGTTGGTGATGGTATCCAGTTCTAAGCTCGTGTCCCTCCTCTTCATGGGTCGTTGCAGATGAAGGATGTTCAGCTGCTGAAGGAACTGGGTCCAGGTCTAGGACATGTCAGTGTCATCCAGGAGCTTCTTGATCAGGTACCAGTTTCTGCAGCCAATCAGCTGGCTACTCTGGATCAAATGATCCATAAGTCGGGCTTTAAATAATGCATGTTTTTAATCAAAGCTGGAAAATGTCAAACACCAAATTATACCAGAGGAACCCATTAAAACTTTGTATAAATACCTGTATGACTTATTTTTGTTTGTTTGTTGGTTGGTTGACCACTAGGGGGCAGACCCTTCTTGCTGCGACCCTGACGGCCGACATGCTCTGGCAGTGGCTGTGGTCAGTGGTCACCATGACGTACTTCCTGTGTTGCTGCAGCGAGGAGCAGACGTTGACCAGAAGTCAGGACGGTACGGCATCAGACGCTGCAGTGTTTGTTTAAAGCCTGAATATTAGAGTGGGGTGTGAACAACAGAGATTATGCATTCTGAACTGCACCAACTGCATATTTGTAGTTTTTCTATTCTGAAAGCTTTAAGTTTAACAATTAAATTCTTTTGGGGGATTTGTTTTCTTGCTCATTTCCATAAAATCCTACTGTATCATAATATTCCTCCTGCTCAGAATGAAGAACACAGCTCTTCATGAGGCTGCAGCGCGGGGCTCAGAAGGTCTTCAGTGTGCCCAGGTCCTTCTAAGGTACACACACACACACACACACACACACACACACACACACAGTTGAAATGATGTGGTAATAACGTCATGTCCATCTTCTGTTTCCCCTCCGCCCTCAGCTGTAGGGCTAGTGTGAGGCAACAAAACGCAAACGGTCAGACAGCGTACGAGGTCGCTGTGAGCTCGGGCTGTGACAACATGGTGGCGCTGTTGAATAATCATGCAGGGCGACACCTGCTGGACAAATCAAGGAAACCCAAACCCAGCCTGGACGTTTTCTGATCTTTA
>NC_024315.1:3228529-3264996 GCF_000523025.1 Cynoglossus semilaevis | reverse complement strand
GAGCGTTTCCTATCTTTCCTTGGGGACCTCAGTCCCCCCCCCCCAGTCCCTCCCCCGCCCATCGACATGTGTTTGTGACATAACTGTAAATAAAAACAGACTTTGCAACAAACATCTCTTTATATTGTTCATATGATGTCTTCCACAGGGCAGTCGGCAACATCAATATTACAGTCAGGCATTATTCACTTCCTGTTAGGGCCACAGAGTGACGTATCTCCAGCTCCTGCTGCTGTTTCACTTACGAGTCACTAGAAAATGATTGGTCAGATTCTGTCCACCTGCTGTAAGACACTGAAGAACAGGCAGCTGCGGCATCTCAGCGCCTCAGTCGGAGGAAGAAGGCATGGCGACACTCTGGGCTGTCGACAGGATAGTATTTGTCATAGAAGTCCAGGATGTACTCCTCGGCTTTGAAGCCAAACTTCTGGTACAGCAGCATGGCAGGGTTACTGGCCGACACGTGGAGCGTCACGTCTTTACCCATGCACGTCTGAAACGCACAACACACACACATGTAAGGAGGTTTTAGTTCGACCTCAGCTTTAAACACAAGTCTGTTGTTGAGCAACATTTAGCCTTCATCAATACAAACACTTTTACCACTCTCTAAACCAATCAGGAGTTGACAAACCTGGATGAGATGGTAGATCATAAAGGTTCCGATGCCAGCTCTTCTCCACTCAGGGTGAACGAGCAGAAAAGAGATGTACGCCTCATTGTACTTCACGTCTGGAACCATGAAGCCAAAACCAACGACCACCTTCTTGTAAAGGACGACAACGCTGAAGTCTGGGTACTGTAGGCACTCTGAGAGATCCACACCTGCAGAAGGAGAGGGACAGAGAAACACTGACACCACAGCAGGGACAGGAAGTGATGCAAGGTCTGAGAATGGTGTCAGCATTACCTGGCCAGAAGCTGTCATGACACATAGCATTGACGGAGGGAATGTGGTTTGGGCGGACGTAGCAGTAATCTATGGGGGCCTCGGTTTCGGGGCACCAGTCTGGATCCGACCTGTGAGGGTACGCTCTGATTTCCTTTAGTAACCGCAGCTTCAATGGTTGATTGTCATAATCCCTCCTGAAGACGAAATCAGACATGACTACTGGCACCAACACAGGACTTACTACTGGACTATGACTTCGAGGGATCACTATACACTTGACTCTTTTTCTGGCAGTTTTGTCAGTTGCGACACCCGGCACCTGCTCTATCTATACCTGATGTAGGGCTTTAGGATGCGTGAGGTGTATGGACTCTTGATGCTTTGCTCCAAACTTCCTTCTGCTCCCATCAGTCGGTGCCAAAATGACACAGATTGCTGCTGGAGCCCTCTTCTGGACGAGATATTTGTCTGCACACAAGAACACACCATAGTAAATTGTGTTCAATTCCAATAGTGCTACAATGATACAGGTGTAAATGATGCATAAAGGACCACAATCTAAAGTACCTGGAACCGGTCAAGGATGCGCAGCTCCTGGCTGTTTGTGCAGAACTTGCCCATGACTCCGCCTCCTGTCGTTGTCCCTGCCTTCTGTGCACCATAGATCCCACCTACAAGGCTGAGGGTAGCACTTACAGCCTGGTCTATGTCCAGCAGGGGGAGCCCTCTCTGCCTCTTGGCCTGGCGGATCAGCAGTTTTCTGTGGAGGCGTTTTGCCTGCGGGGTGACAGCCAAGGCCAGTGGGCAGACGTCTAAACGCCGCAGCAGCATCTTCTCCTCATACAGTGTGAGGGGAGCGTACCGTGGAGGCTGGGCGGCGCCACCGCTGCCAACTGATTTCTCTGGATGAGCCAACCTCCTGCGCTCAGGTGCTGCGGCACCAACACAAGCTCCTGCAGCAATGGACGCACCTTCATTTCGTCCCACTGCCTCCTCAAAGTCCTCCTCTCGCTCGTGACCATCATCATCTTCGCTTTCGGCTTCTCGTTTGATGTGGGGTGGAGGTGGGCGGAGCTTTTTTCTGGCAACAAGGCTCGTGCTGGGCGGTGGGATGTACTCCATCCCCGGGTCGATCATTCCCTCTGTTTCTAACTCCTCATCATCTGCAGCAAAGACAATACAATATGACTATTTTGCTTCCAAAGCTACAGTTACGACAACGATATATTATAATCGTGGACCAAGTGTTCACTCACCATGGAACAGAGCCTGTGGGGGCATGGCGTCTGGGATGAGGTCCGCCTCCGACAGCAGGCTTGGTGTAGCTGAGTGAGAGGCCGGTGTCCCCGGGGCAGAGAAGTCCGGTGAAGGTGATGGTGAGGGGCTGGTCAGTGGTGTCCTGTCTGACGAACTTAGGGAAGAAAAGTCTATGACCTCGCCCTTCTCCAGGACCAGCTCTGGCCTGCGTCCTGCACTACTGCTACGTGCTCCGCCCATTTTGACAGGTGTGGAGGAAGAGCTTCGGTCTGCATAGCCTCCCACCGCCTCCTTCTGAGCCCTCCGTATGTCCTTGGCCTCCTGAGTGCGGGAACGCTTCTCTTTTAGCTGCATTGCACTCTCCACTGGGTTTCGGGCACCACGTTTTCTCAGTCCCTCCACAGTGATGATCGGATCCAGAACAGGTTTGGTGGCTGCAGGTCAAAAAAAGTATGTCAAGTTTTTATTTATTTGCAAAATTGTCACACCCAACACAAAAGTTAGTGCAATACTTAAAAATACAATTAAAAATACTAAAAAGAAGATTACGTTTTGTTTTGGCTGCAGATTTGTCCACCTCGGGTCTAAGAGTCGGAGGCCTGTTCTGGACCAGTTTCCACCAACCAGGCTCTCCAAATTCCTGTGCTCCGGATCGGAAAAAAGCCGGACTTCCAACAGACAGGCAGCCTGCGACTGTGCTCCACCAGGTGGACGTCTTCTTTCTGTGTTATTGATTGAAGGAGTTTGATTACTGTCATTAACAGAGATTTAGTCTATTGTAATCCAACATTATTTTTATCAAAACAAGATACAAGAAAGTGGAAAAAAACTAGCCTGGTCCCAAGCAAGAAATTCCAGTGTCGACCAATGAAAGCACAGATGTCCTCCTTCCACCTGAAGTAACCCTGACGACCTGTCCCTTCTAGAGACAAGTTATACATGGCCAACATCACCACCTGCAACAATAACAATAACAGCCATACATTCCTGTTCTCGTTAGTGATACAGCCAATCAGCTTCTTCTTTTTTAATACTTTCATTAATTAGTCTAATGACCCTGTTCTCTTCTGTTGTGTGACATTTATCTGTTGTTCTTGGTGTGTCAAAGTGTGTGTGGTTGTGTTTACCTGTTGCCAGGTGAGTCTCATCCTTTCAAAACTTTCCTTTCCATCCTCTGAACAGTCCGTGCAGATGAATTTAAAGAAGTTGTCTCCTTTCAGATAACTGGGCTGTTCACCGCGTAGCTGAGCTGAACAGACACACTCAGTGTCAACATGGCCAAGTTTATTTCCATAAAAACAGTGTTTTTGCATTTCAGTTTTTATTACTAACGTCATTGGGACTTTTTATTGGATGTCTTACCAGCAGGTGTCCACTTATGGCAGCGTTCACAGTAGAAGGCCATATCTTCGCAGGCCCAGCCACCATCAGCTTCATCACCAACATCACTGGTAAGTGAATCTCCACTCTGGTCATGTGACAGATCCACAGATCCTTGATCCTCAGACTCCACAATCAGTAGTGTCTCTCCTTCCACCTCACCCTCCTCCAGACCATCAGAGGCAGACGTACAGGCTGCCTCATCTTCACCTCCAACCAGTGGCTCGCTGCTGCTGTCCATCTCTGAGCCTTAAGGACAGTGACACACCATCACAGGTCAGAGCTCGGACTTCCTGCGTTCCCGCTCTTCTTCCAGCTGTCTGGTCAGAACCTGCTGTTCTTTCAGCTTTTGCAAGTTCTCTTTCTTTCTTTCTAACCGCTCTAGATCCCTTAGCACACCGTCGCGGAGACGCTGAAAAAACAGAGACGAGTCACAAGAAAGAGAGAAAGGTCAGGGTTACGCAGCTGTGGTCGTACTCAGTACTGTCATCAGTGGACATGCAGGCTGAATTATTATTATTACTTTTATTGTTTCTGCTTTTTCAGTATAAAGCACTTTGGCAGGCCTCTGGCTATTTTAAATGTGTTATATAAATAACTCTTATTAAAAATCTTACTCTTATTAAAAATCTTATTTTTCCAACAGGATACTGTGGTTTCCAACATTGTGATCTTGATATTAAGTGTGTGACATAGTTATAAGTTGTATGCATTATGCATACGAAAATGTATCTTGCATGCAATACTAATATACAACACACAAATGAGAAAACAAAAACAAAAACGTGTCGCTCCTGTTTCTTGTACAACACAAAGATATGTTATACTTTTGAGATGATCTGAATTGTTGTTTTGTTTCTAGTAAATCCCTGGATACTACACTTCAATTCTTGTTTATGCTGGTATAATCAGTTTTAAATAACAATTTTTAATGAAAATTTGAATTTTCCACTATAAACGCAGACTTTAATTACGTATAGCCGGTGGCCACGTTCGATGGATTAACCCGGATGAAGTTGACCAAGCGTTTCGCCTGACTAAAAAAACAAACATTTATTGTTTGAAAAAAAATTATAGATGGACTACGGTAGGATGGAAAAACACAAAGCAGTAGCTTTACTAATCGAGTTCATTACATTTAACCTTCGGACATCTACGGACTTGTGTTACGCTCAGCCATTAGCCCGGTGCTGCTTGGCTTGGGTCGCCTGTGTTCGGTTACCTGTCTGTCCCAGTTCTGTTTAAGATGAACGGTTCCCACGGCGCCTATAGACAGAACCACAGAGACACCGAGGACAACCTTAGAGGCTGTAGACATCACGTTAGCTTTAGCTGCGCCCCAGCTGCCTTTTCTTCTTCACCGGAAATAACAAAGATAATTGTCCAAATACCACCCCACTGCGGCACACCCCAGTACAACACTCGTTTTAATGTCTCAGACAAAACTAAAAACGTATGTTTATTTCAGGTGTTATTGGAATAAAAAGTACAAATTAATGAAAGACAATGTTGTTACGAGTCCCATAGTTCGATAAATTTTAAACATTCAACATCATTTGTAAGATTATTGTTCTTTTAAGCTCTATCAAAAACAATGCAATGAGCAGCATAAACAGACACAATCTCACAATCATTATCTACTACTTTGAGTTAAATGTTTATTTTCATATTTGTCCCTTTTCTGCTGAACTCGTCACTGTGGTGCTTGAATGTTCCTCCTTCAACTTTTTCTTTTGTTTTCCACTTTGTTAGTCCGTACCACTGTTTGCAAATGATAATTCTGTTTGTGATATAGGCTTTAATCATCATGTTCTTTTAATATTGGCTTTGTTCAAGTTTTATTAAAAAAAGACAAAATAGCTAATTAAACAGATTAGTTTGTTTAATAATTAAAATGTTGATTTTAAAGGTAAAATAGAAGAAAAGAACTTCATTTCAGTTGTTCATTTCAACTTTACAATGTAATTGTCAAAACTAATTTGTGGACAATTTTAGAGGCCTGTAGTGCAAATGAAGCCTGTGCATTTGACAGCTCAGAAGTTGTGGGCCTGGGTCTGAAGTTTCTGTTGCCTTCTCTCCATGGCCTGCCGTTTCTTCAGCTCAATCTCAGCTGCTGTACATTTTCTTGCCACTGCAATAAAAAACAACACAAATATTAGACTCCACCCACTCTGCATCGCTGTCTTTACAAAACGTTAGACTCCACCCACTCTGCATCGCTGTTTTCTATCCCGATATTAACACTTGGATAAAAGTAGAATCTTTACAAAACTTATGTTTATGTTTTCTCACCTTGCCAAAAACATTTCTTCTAAAAAGCAAACAGTTAACTGAACATTTATTAATAAGAAAGGCTAAGGTGGGAACCCTCAAGCCTAGGATGTCCAGTGTCCTTCAGTGGACAAGCTATTGGCATCACTGGTAGCAGAAACATAGTAGCTGCTTTTGCACATTGTTACAGCACAGATTTGGTCATGAGTGTTTACTTGAACATTTACCTTTGTCTGTTGGGATGTTTGGCTTCTTAAAGTTGAAATGTTTTCTGTGAGGATTCTGAGATGATAAGGTTGTCAGCACTGCAGGAGGTGACATCAGAAAGCTGCTGCCTTTTTGCAGATGTGTTGTTCCTAATAAAGTTTTTGTTTGTGTGTTTCTAAAAGAATCCGTTACACCTGCATTGGCAGTTGTCTTGTAGACAGAGGTACCAGTGAGTACCGTGGGTGCTGGTCTACTTGACACAGAGGGACCTTTGGGGGTCACCTTGCTAGGCAAAGATTGATAATTGGCAGGCTGCAGAGGTGCTCGCTTGTTTGGCAAGCTTTGTTTGGCTGTCCCATTTTCTGACCTCTGGATGTTGTTCTCCACGTCCTCGCTCATTTCACATAGCAGGTTGTCATCAGTTGGATCGTCCCATGCTAGGTCTGATGCAAAGATGGCATCCAAATCATCATCCAGGAAGTCAGATAAACCTGTTGTTGCTAACTGAGCAGAACCTGTGTCACATGCTTTCTGAAGGCTGGGATTGGTTGTCATAAGTGCTGAGTTTGTGCCTGATTTGGAATCTAAAACATTTGATGCAGGTAAATGTGGTGTTTGTGAATTAGATCTAGATGTCTTGCTGACTTGGACATTTACATCGCTTGAAAACTGACTCAACAGACTGTCTTTCTTCAGCATTTTCAAATGGCTGTCTGTTTGAAATGTTCCTTCTCTGGTATGATGATTTGACTCAAGTTTGAAGCTTGTTCTTCTTTGCACATTTGTCTTTTTTACTGTAGAAAGAGCCAGTTTACTGTGAGCTGTATCGCCACCAGGAGGTTTTTGTGTTGAGCAGTACTTAGGAGAAATAAACTTCTGTGGATTCTGAGTCATCTCAAACACCAGAGAGTCATCAAGCAGGTCATCATTTTCCCAGTCGTCCTCAAACTTGTCATTGGCCACACTGCCATTACTGCTAATGCCTGCAGAGGGAGTTTTCCCACATAAACCTGAATCAGGTTTCACCAGAGGATCCTGAGAAAGTGGCACAGGTGTCAAGTTTCCACTAAGACGTTGTGTTGGTCCATCAAACAGAAAATCTATGTCCTCATCTGCAGGTTCGTTCACGATAACGTTGCGTGCATCATCTTGAGACCTTGAATTTATTGACGTTACTGGCAAAACGGTTGTCATCTCAAAATTCATGATGTCCTCTGACACAAGCTCCAAACTTTTTTGATGATGTATGTCAGCTCCCTCCTCATCCCGACAGAACATGTTGAAGTCAAACTGTTTGGCAAGTTTCAGCAGGTCATCCACTCTGGTCAACCCAAAGAAGAGTCGAAACAAAAAACATGAAAAAACTCATTCAGTTGTAAAACTGAGCAAAACCTATCATAAAAACTGGGTGCAGGAAAACATTCTCAGCAGATTCTGCCGTGGTTGTGTTTACTCTGAACCCACCTGGGGGATTTCTTCCTGGGTTTGGGAGTCTGAACATCCGGTGTGCATGGAATGGCAAAGCTGTCTCCAAGCCATTGTTGTAATGTCGACTCTGTAACCTCTGGTCGGCCATGCTTCAGGGGGACAAACAACACAAGTAGATGAAATAATGAACAAATGAAAAAAATTAACAAAGACTATCAACCATTTTTATTCATGTGGCTGTTTATTTCCCTCTAACCTTTGGTGCAATCCTGCTAACAATTTCTGAAATGTTCACAGCGGCAGTTGCTTGTTTCCTTCCTTTTCTTCCTGCAAATACACAATTAGTGACATAAATATTAGAAAGCAATATTGGATTTTAGCAGATTACTAAACTACAATTTTTATTTTTTAAAAGAGCAGGGGGAAGCATACCACTGAATTTACCTTTAGTTTGGGCTATTTGAGTTATTAATGATGTCAGAAAAAAATATCTTTACCATATAATGCAAGTCTTAAAGAGGAGTAGTGATCAGACGCAAAGAATATAAAGCCTTAAATGGAAATACTTCTACATTTAAAGAAATAGTCATTATTTGAATGAAAACAACTGCTTAATGTTTTAGTTTCTACCTCATCATGATGGTGAACACTGTTATCATTCGTTTTTTTTAACAAATGTGCAAAATTCACCGAGTCTGTTGGGCGAAGGAGACGCAGCGTCCCAGATGATGTCGTGGTGAAAGTCTGAGTCGCTGTGCGGAGATTCTCCTGTCAAATCAGCAGATGCCTTGGAACCCAAAATCCTGGTCGGTGTCTTAAAGTCTTCCAGAGGAAAAACAGAAATATTGATTACCAAGCTGGTACATTCGAAACTTTTAATTTGCTCAGCATTGTAACTGTATATTGCCATAACCTGGTGTGCATAAGTTATTGGTCAGTTATCTAAGTTATGTATGTATAAAGCTAATGGGATGACGACAACAACAACACAGTATAGTAAACCAGTAAAGTACAGTACACAGTAAATAGCTACACTTTAAAACGTCGAGAAACAAACTAAAATATTAGTGTTTTTATCAAGTATACGATAACAAATGGCTTCTACACACCACGTAAAAGAAACGTCACAAAACGTTTACTTTTTCCTAGACTGACAGTTGTAGTAAACAATTAACACTTACATGTTGCTTGAAAAAATAAAAAACTAGATTAGATAGAACTGTATTACTCCCACACAGGGAATCTTTTTGTAATATTGACTAAATATTCACAAATTAGATCAAGTTTTCGTAGTTGTTTACACTTGTTTACACTGACATGGGACAGACCTGCTGTTCGCTGCTGATTCTGGGACAAACCCAACTCTGGCGCCTCAACCTGGCTAAGTCTGCTCTTCCTCCTCAAGCGGTTCGGTCTGAGTTCGCTCGGTGATATTGCAACACTGGAGTCAGACCGCACGGGTCCTCGTCCTCGGTTCATTTTTCCTATTAT
This sequence comes from Cynoglossus semilaevis, assembly GCF_000523025.1. Lineage (NCBI taxonomy): Eukaryota > Metazoa > Chordata > Actinopteri > Pleuronectiformes > Cynoglossidae > Cynoglossus > Cynoglossus semilaevis. The sequence continues at coordinate 3,256,070 of NC_024315.1, read as the reverse complement.
CGCCGACGCGTTATTTTGTCATATCTTTGGACCGTCCGCGCGCCGTTTGACTGTCCCGCCATCTTGTCTTTCCCAGAATCCCTTTCGAAGTTGTGTTCAAGAGCAGTGACGCTGGGCAGCCAATGCGCAGTAGTCTGTCCCACATGCGCATACGCGAGCCTTGCACTTTTCGCTAGAAAAATAAATACATTTGGAACTAAATATCAGGAATTTCACCAGTGCTGACATCTTTGCCAAATAATAATGTAACATAAAATAATTTATCAATTTATTTATTCACCAGGAAGGCAAGTTACAGCAATAATTTACTAACTTTACAGACATATCCACACATACAATACATTTCGTAAAACAACTTACTTTTACTTTTTGGCTTTTGCTCATTAAACCAAGTGGGTCTTCAGAAGATTTTCACATTGGAGATAAAAGTAATTTAAAATCTGCCGTCAGGTATTGTAGATAATTGTTTGCATAGCCTAGGCATTCAAACAATGAAACTGTTGGAATTGTACAGAGTAACTACTGGGTACCATTAGAAGTACAACCTGAACATGGAATCGCCAGGAAGCACAGCAACATAAATAAACTGACATCTGACTCCAGCTCTGGATAAACAGCTGATTCCTCTTCAGTAGGGAACTAATAGTTAGAAACAAATGTTTGGTTGTATAATATCCTGAATTTCATAAATTGTTAGCAGGATTGCACCAAAGGTTAGAGGATTTTCCCTAGAATGTTATTTTTTTATATATTAGGTCTGTGATTTGACAGCTGACAAATCATAATGACATTTGTGAATGACAGCTACTATAATACTGATCTAGAGGAAGCCAGGTCGCTGGTGATGTATGTCTTGTTGCAAAGGATTCAAAATTCAAAAGTGAGCAGGAAGAAAAACCAAACCATGGTTGTATGACCACAGGAAGGGAGTTCAGAGGGAGACTGTAGCTTTTCACCTATCCTCATTCAGGTTTCCTGAGTGCATCCTATTTGTGTTTCCTTTAAATGTCCCTTGAAAGCAGTAGTTCTTTAAAGAAGAATTCCCCTTTCTTAAAATATATCAGAGCCAACCACAACAAATGATCTATTCTTCAAGCTACACCAATCACTCACTAAACACAGCTTCTTAATCCTTGATCTTTGAGGTAAAAACAATTCCTCAAAGCAAGACTCTTCATTATTCACATTTAAGACCATAATTAAGTTATATTATGATTCAGCCTGTACTGAAGTATAATTAAGTTATATTATGATTCAGCCTATACTGAAGTAAAAAAAAAAAACATGTATGTCCTTTTCTGTGCTGCACCAACACTAATTCAATCTTTAACCAGATCAATTCAATTTACAAACAAACAAAACAAATTGCAACAATTTGCATTGACTCTGAGGAGACAGTGACAGGCTGGATTGTCATTTTGGTATATTGTAACTGTGAAGAATAACATAACTTAATGTACTACATATATTACAAACACTTACACAAAACTCTTCAGCAGGTTTGCTCACATTTTTTTTCTGGGGGAGGAGAGGGTGGAGGGGAGGGTAATAAATAACTGTGCTGTGGGCCAGAAAATCAAATGAATGAAAAACCAGGTTAAATATTTCACGCTTTGAAACAGTGAGGCTACACCTTCACATTATATATTTGTCATGTGTTGAACAGCTGATGTTTTTGCAGTTTAAAATATCTTAGACCCTGCAGTAAATTATTTACAACGTTTCAGGTCCCACCTGGCCTGTGAACACTAGCTGCGTAAGTATAAAACACACTCTCCTGCTGCAATCCACCTGTAACTCCTGCCCCAGTCTTCAGGAAACGCAGATTAAAAGAGCAGAAAAGCAAACCCTATTTCTATCATAGGTCTGAAGTTTATCTGCATTGATGCTCCTGGTGTGTGTTTGTTAGGCGGCAGTGGCAGCAGTTTTGGGGGCGACTGTGGCTCAGTTGAACGACTCCTTGTTGATCCACATCAGCGTTCGCGTCTCGTTAGGTTTGCACTCGTACTCGATGCTGTTGAACTTGTTGCCGAACTGACAGTGCTCCCTCTTGTAGTAGTTGTAATATTTGGCCTGCCAGACGGTTTCAAATGTCCCGGCCTTCTCGAACTGGACAAAGAAACAGAGAGAGAAAGGGTTAAAAAGATAGAGAGTGAGAGAGAGAGAGAGGAAGACTTTGGTTGTCCTTTTAATCTATTTTTTGATCATTAACTTGGGTATAAATTAATTGTATGTTGTAGCTGTTGAAGTTCATTACCTCAATGCTAACTTGGACGGGCTGTCGGTCTCCGCTCTTGGTGTGAGGAACGCCCTCAGTGTCGTACAGGCCGTGGTACAGCACACAGTCCTCGTCTTTAGACTGCTGTTGCAGAGGGAAGACCACGCCCCCGATGTTCATCTGACTACAGGGTTGAAAATACAGAGATGCAGAAACGGGCAAGATTGAGTGTAAGAGATGGAGAAACAATTTTACATTCATAATCAAACATCTATAAGAGATGGAGAAACAATTTTACATTCTTTTTTTTTACATTTTCATAATCAAAAATCTTTGTTGTTTTTTGTCTTGTTTGTACAATAACATATGGTTTAAAATATGTGCAGGAACAGACATCATCTGTTCCTGCAGACTACCAAAAAATCTCTTCACTGCAGAAAGGTGAGACAGAATGAGATAAAAACAGCAACAACAACAACAAAAATTGAAATAAAAACACTTTGGTTCGTAGGAATATGTGTTGAAAATATCAAAAATTGAAATAAAAACACTTTGGTTTGTGAGAATATGTGTTGAAAATATTCCAAATAATAGTTACATCGAAAGCAAATGGACAAAAATATGTTTCATCAAAAACTCATCTAGTCTCATCTAGTAAATCCTTACATCCCACAGCATAAGATAAGCCACGCCTCTGTCAGCTGTAGCATCAGCCTAGAAAACAGACGATGGACTGAACCTCTGGATGTGTTGGCTGGTGCAACCTGCGGGCGGCGCAGCAGCACATCCTGCTGTCTTTATTATTCTCTTTATTAATTTTTAATTGCATTAACCCCTTGTCTTCCGAAGCTCCTGGTCATTTTTAAAAACAATGTATTAAAAACATAAACATATATATATTTATGTTCAAAGCGGAGGTCTTACGTAGCATTGACGGTTCCGGGTTTCACCTGCACCTCCATCTTGTATTTGGATCCAGTCAGCAGCTTGATGGTTCGAGTCTGACCGAAGCGGCTTCCGTCCACCTTGAAGAAGACCGGGCCCTCGTTGGGCTGGATCCGCAGAGACACGCAGATGGTCAGCAGTGGGGGGACGTCATCCATCCTGGAGGATCTGGAGGCTCAGTTTCTGTGCTGCAGTTGGAGGTGCAGGAGCAGGAGCAGGAGGAGGAGAAGGATGCTGCTGCGGTGGATGCAGGGCTGCGTCAAGCCGCCACAAACTACCGCGTTTCCTCTTATTTCTTTCAAAGTAAAAGCCAAAAGATGCCAAACACCATACCTGCAGAAATAAATTTAAATCGTATTTTTTTAGCCTTCAGGATGTGAAAACATGGTAAAAAACTATAAAAGTACATATTAACTAGATTTCTTTTACTTTTACACAAGCGTCAGCGATCACATAATTTTTTACTGATGAAATCTTTATATTTATTCCTTTTAAGAATAAATACAGATTAGTACTAGGTTAGAAGCAAAACTGCAATAACAATATTAGTAATAACTACAATTGATTAAAATTGTCTAAACATTGGCCAAAACCTCCCTCTCTCCCTGTCCCTCTCTCTCTCTTGTCTCTCTCTCCCTGTTTCTCTCTCCAACTCTCTCGGTCAGTGCCAGTGAATCTGAGCTCAGAGAAAGAAAAAGCGGCTTCTACAGGTTAGTGTCACATTTTACAGTTTCTTGATTATTATTGTTTTTCTACTCTTTTAACTTTCTGGTATTTTTTGGTAAAAAAAAGAATTAATTGGGGTATTAATAATAATAATAACAACAACAAAATAATAATAATAACAACAATACAAATTATATTAATACAAATAACAATATAAATGTAAACATGTGTAGTAATGATTTTATGTATTTTAAATAGAATATATTTATATTAATTATAATTATATTCTCATGTTTCACAGTCCAACTTTTTTTTCTTAAAAACATTTACACCGTGTTAAGTCTCTCAGTTTGAGTTCTGACTCATGTACAGTTGGTATTTTATCTTTGTGAATATTAGTCCTCTCACCTCCTCTTAACGGTAGGGGGTGCTACTAGAGTTTAAAGACTCGGGTCCACGAGTTGTGTTAGACTTAGACTTTCTATATTGTCATTGCACAGAAACACAAAAAACAGTGAGTCTGGCAACAAAATGTCGTTGCATGGCAACCGGAGTACACAGTACAAAGTACACAACCTGTAGGTCATGAGTAATTACAAATATAAACTAATGGTAAATATAAATATAAACGTACGGGCGTGACAAATGTAAACAGGAATAAATAAATAATAATAGCGTCTATATATGAAATAATTATGAACCGTGAAAATAAGAATAATTTACAACAGTGTTCGACCTATTACACAGTGATATTACACTGTGATATTACACTGTGATATTACACTGTGATATTACACCTGTTGTTCAGTAAAGAAAAGTGAGCTACTGTAAAACAAAAATATTACCTCTAGATAATTTCTTGAAGATGATCATTTATAGCACTTTCAGTTTTTGGGGATCGTGGTTGAGCGGTGGATATAAGAAAGGCTTATAAAATATAAAATAACATTTAAATAAAATGGTTCATTTTGAAGTAAAACATTTGCACTTCTTAGTGAAGGATGTTCTGGATTTACATCAGTCTGTTACATCACAGTGATGTCATCAGGACGGTAGTGTGTGGTATGGAGAGCTGTAATGAGTCGTTAGCGTTCTGTTTACATTTGAAATGACGTTGAGTATTTGGCCTCAGCACAGAGACGCCACATTCCTCGCACTGCCGACGATTCTGACACATGAAGAGCGATGGCGGGAAAGTCCATTAACAGGGAGACTTCAACCAATAGCTGTGATGTCATCAAACACGCCGCAAATGTGTGTTTTACTGTGTTTGAGGATGACAAATGACTGCACGTATGTGCTGTGATTGTACATACAACAGTCAGTTACTATAGTGCTACAGCCCCCGATCTGATGGTCAGGAAAAACAGTCCACATCCTGTTCACTGTTTCACTGTGTGTCCACTGCTAATCAGCAGACTCTGGAGGTGACGCTGGAACTGACCATGCTCACTTGACCCAGAATGGAGGACCAGACCAACAGCAGTTTGTCTCTGACAGACTACTTCCTGGACTACGAGGTTCCAGCTGACCAGATCCCAGACACCACCCAGAGCACGGCCTTCTTCGCGGCCACCTTGGTGATCGCAGTGGTCCTGGTGGTCATCATGCTGGTCTGCGGCGTGGGGAACTGCCTCTTCATTGCCAGCCTCGCTCGCTACAAGCAGCTGAGAAACCTGACCAACCTGCTGATCGCCAACCTGGCCGTGTCAGACGTGCTGGTGGCGGCCGTGTGCTGCCCGTTTCTGCTGGATTACTACGTGGTCAAGCAGCTGTCCTGGGACCACGGCCTCCTGCTCTGTGCCTCCACCAACTATCTGCGCACCGTCTCCCTCTACGTGTCCACCAATGCACTGCTGGCCATCGCCGTAGACAGGTGAGTTCTCTCAACACACGTCCACATCTTTGTATGTGAGATTTTGAGTCTCCATTGAAGGGTTCTGTCTGCAGATACATGGCCATCCTCCACCCACTGAGACCTCGGATGAAGTACCAGACCGCCTGCTGCGTCATCTTGACTGTGTGGATTGTCCCCGCCTTTATCTCTATTCCCTCTGCCTACATGGCCTCTGAGACACAGTACCCACACGTCCAGGGTCACACCCATAAAACCTTCTGTGCTCAGATCTGGCCCGTGGACCAGCAAGTCTACTATCGCTCGTACCTACTCCTCATCATCGCCCTGGAGTTTGTGGGCCCGGTGACGGCCATGGCCGTCTGCTACATCCAGATCTCCAGGGAGCTGTGGTTCAAAGATGTTCCAGGCTTCAAGACGGAGCAGATCCAGAAGAGGCTCCAGAGGCGCCGCAGGACCGTAGTGCTACTGATTCTGGTTCTTGTTGCTTACGTCTTGTGTTGGACTCCGTATTATGGCTTTGCTGTCCTGCGGGACTTTTTCCCTACACTCATCTCCAGGGACAGGAACTCCCTCGTCGCCTTCTACATCATTGAATGCATCGCCATGAGCAACGGAGTCATCAACACGCTCTGCTTCGTCAGTGTGAGGAACAACGCCAAGCGCCTGAAAAGAAAAGGCAACTTCCCACGGAGGTTGGTGACGTTCGTGGCCACCAAGTACACAGAAGAAGGCGAGGCACGGACGTCGTCCCTCCGAGTGACGGAGGAGGTGGATGGAGTTCGGCTGAGGTAGAGCGACTGAAGACCTACGGCAGCAACACAGAGACTGGAGAACTGAGCGTGTGCAGACGCAGCAGTCAAACAGATCACAACGCTTTATTATTGACTAGTACCTAGAATTAGTTAGCAACAACTTCAAAAACATGTGAACTAGTGAAGTGAAAAGTCATGATTATTGAGTTAATATTTAGGTTTCCTATTTCTGCTCGATTGTTGAAATGACGTCGACTGTAGGCACGACAGGTTTATCATTTAAAGAAATGTATCATTTGTAATAATAAAAATATATGTTCATTTTCTAAATGGTCATTTCTTTCCTCACAAAGAACAAAACAAGGACAAACTCAAACATACATACAGATGTGAAGCTGCACAGAAGCAATGAAAAGTTCTTCAAAAACAAGTGTGTGGACAGAGGATCATAGAGGACAATGAGAAGCTGGTGTTTCTTTACAAACTAAAGGAAGATTACCAGTTTCCTGTCATTAGTAATTAGACCATGCTTTTTTAAAATTACTTTATAAAAAAGTCTTTTAAAAAAATATTCTCACCTAATATTTGGGAGAGGTGTAGTGACGAATCCAACAGATTTTCTTATATCCAAATGTTTATGTTCATCAGCTGCTTTTCAGATCAAACTACAAAAAAACATGGAGTTTCTACTTTTTCCTCTTCAAAAAAACCTTGGCCTCCTTCTGCAGTCTTTTAATGTCTTCTTTGCCGCTGTCATCTGAGTCCACAGGGACATAATCCGAGTCCTCTCCAGTCAGGTCCTCGCTGTCGTCATCGATGAAACTGTCGTCGTACTCATCTTCGTCCTCGTCCCGGCTGAGCTTCTTCTGGGCGGCGTTTCGTGCAGCACGAGCTGTTTGGACATTTAGAGTGCGATCGTTGAATGGATGAAAAACTGAATCATGTAATATGGTCAAACTCAGAGAAGACAGAAAACTTCAAGTGGTTAAACTCACCCGGTCTCTTTGAGTGTTTGTATTCTTTCCTGTGAAGAGGATTTTTCCTAGAAGACAAAAAAAGCAGAACCAGAAAAGCACAACTGGTTTGGTTGGTATAATCTTCAAAGTCGGGCAAACACTAGTTAGCTTAGTTAAAGAAGTTGTTTGTTGCACCTGTAGCAGTCGGTGCCGTACGGACATTCAGGAAGCTCTGCCTCCTCCTCCTCCTCCTCGTCCTCCTCCTCATGGTCAGTGTCCCCGGGGTGACTGCACTCCTGAAAATGGACCGGGTTCTTCCTGAGGGAATAAAGGAACAATATGTCACCTGTTGTTAAAATATATCAAAATCCTAAAAATATATTTTCTGTATGAATATGAATCATAGTAGTGTCTCGTGTCTCGTGCACCTGTAGCAGTCCTTCCCATACGGACACGGTGTCCTCGGTTTTGGTTTTTTTGGAGTAGAGGCGGCGCTCAACCCAACAGAGTCTTCTTCTTCATTCACCTGTCCTTCACCTACCCACTTCCTGTTCTCCTCCTCCTCATCATCATCAGACTCACTGACTTCGCCCACTTGTGTCACTGTTGCAGCAGCAACAACTGGAGCGGGGGGAGGTGTCAACACTACTTTCTCATCCTTAGGAGAAAAAAACAAACAACAAATGTTTTTGATTTGTTTTCCCAGTCCTGTAGATTTCATCTGAAACTATAACTTAAATGACTCACATTCCTTCTCTTTTTCCTTGGCCGTTCCTCCTCTTCCACCTCCTCCTCACTAAACTCCACCTTCTCCGGCGAGACGGTGGCAGGGATTGGACTCTTTTCTGAGACTTTTCGTTTCTTGACTGGCTCAACTACAACAGAGAACATTAATGTTTTTACATTTTCCATTGTCTTAAACCAACCAAAGCAGGGGTGTCAAACATAAGGCCCGTGGGCCAAAGCTCGCCCACTAGGCAGTTCAATCCAGCCCGCTTGATGAATTTTGAAAGTAAGAAAAACGCACAACCACCCCATGTTATTGATGTTTTGTAAAATTAAATTCCATTAAATATGAATATTTTTTAATACACTTCAACTTCTTTGCATGCAAGCTAATGGGAAAAACATGGACTTATTCATAGGTAATAATGTAATGATTGTACTGGTCCGGCCCAGGGGGCCGTATGTGGCCCCTGAACCAAAGTAAGTTAGACACCCCTGAACTAAAGGCTTGTAACAAACAGGTAAAACATAGGCATGTGACCCACACATGTAGGAATGATACCTTTGTGTGGTAAAGCCGAGGTCTGTGTCGGTGCGATCGCCATCATCCATGCAGGTAGGACTCTCCTCCTCATTACGTTAGGAACAGTGACTACAGCGTCATCAACTTTCTCTTTGAGGGCAGCTTCTTCCTAGAGAAAAAAATAAAAAATAAACAAGACATTCAACCCACCAATGAATCCAACAAACAACTCAATTAATCCATCAATTAACATTTACAATGACCCAAAAGATATTTAAAGTTAAACCAAAAACCAATATGATAGACACAATATAAAATACTGGCCTAAACTAAGGCTTCACCTTGAAAGTCTTTTTAGCTCACCAATAAAATGACAGATGGCGACAGCCATGCTACAAAAAAGACATTATTACAAGTTAACAAACCTTCTTCTTTAAGGGCCGTTGAGGAACTTCCTCCTCCTCCTCTTCTTCTTCTTCTTCTTCTTCCTCCACCTGAGGCTGAGTCTGTCCATTCTTCTTTGGTATTGGATGAATTAAGTCCACATCTAATACAGTCTTAGATCTGGGAAATTCTTCCTCCTTTTCCTCCTCTTTGTCTTCTTCATAAGTCCGACCCGTTCTACATGAGATGACATTTGAAAAACCAGAATGGCAGCTGTTCGTCCACTGCTGTTTTCATCCTTTACTCTTCTGTTAAAAATGTCAGTCTAAAAGTGACATCAAACTGTCAATATGATCAAATTGCTAAAACAACAGCGATGATTACCAAAACAGCATAAATATATAAAAGGTTAGCAGATCTTTTCAGATCTTCAGTGAAAAAGAACAGACGGCCTGAAAACTTTCAAGTTCTTTTTTTTCGTCTTTCGAATTTAAATTTCAAACAGGCAATAGATTAAAACAACATCCTCTTCAGGTGGGTTTTTAATTAAGTCAACAGACGCTGCCGCCTCCTCACAGAGATAAAAGGTTAGTCCTGAATTAAAGAGCAGCCACTCCGTCTTCCTCTGACACCATGATTTGTTCGAGAGACTCTTCAGACGCTTTTTGATCCTAACATGATGGCTGTACCTGCGAGTGCCAGTGACTCCGCCCACAGACACCACCTTGTAGATTAGGTGTCCGGGCAGTAGGGAGAACAAGTCTCCATCCTGAAGGGGGCACCAGGAGTTCCTGGTGAGAGGTCGAGGTTCATCAGTGATGGACGACTGGACGAAGCACGGGTTCACGTGGGTCTGAGAATCAGTTCAAAAACACATGGGTTACATTTAGAATCCATTTCATTAGGAAGAGCCATGAAAACCATTATCATACCAAAGGTTGGAGCCAAAACATATTAAAAGATCTGAAAACTCAAAAAAAATGTTATATTATAATTGACTTTATTAATCCAGGGGATTACAATGCAAATTATATAAAGAACTTTTAGAAAAATGTAGGTAATCTATTTGAAAATGTGTACCTTTTGATATTGTTTAATTTAAAAAAAAGTTTCACAAATAAAATAATGACTGGTATTTATTCATTTATTGTTTATTATCTCTGAATGAGAGTTACTCAGCCCTTTATTATTTAATAAAGAAAGATGAGATAGTTACCGATTTGAGTCGCAGACGTCCATTCAGATTCTCCACCAGTGCATGTGTTCGTGATACTCTTTTATCACTGACCTGAGACATGATTAAAAAATATTAACCCTGTTACTGGTTAGCATTTTAAAAGGGACTTAAACGTCATCAACCACTTATTTTGTGTTTCAAATCCTTCGTTTTAGGTTACTTAAGTGACAATAATCGACCATGTGAGGTAGCTTTGGCCGGCCAGTAGACTGTACATGGCTTACTTTATCTATGGGCTCTGTTGTGTGCGAATGTGTTAAAGCGTAAACTGCTTTAACACATTAATATTTACGTGATTATTATACTGCAGTGTTAACTTACTCCCAACAGGGGGCCTCGGCCCAGCACCGTCTCCCCTGACGGCAGGTGAACAGCGGCTCCACCGTCCACTGGCACCAGGTCAAAATCGGACATGCTGATAAACAGGCGGGACTGGAGAGGAAACGTCACAACACCAACACCAGACAAACAGATATAAACAAACAGGAACTAAAAAGAGTTAAATAACCATTCAGACTCAGTTAGAAGACAAACAACTTTACGAATTGTTATTTCACATGTTTTTAAGCGCAGTTCAAACAGCACATTTAAAAAGAAAAGCGCTGCACAGCCATATTTACCAACTCGCTCACGGAAGTTCCTCTCCAACAAGTTGCTAACGCACTCTGGCACTTGCTACTTCCGGTCCTTCGAAATAAAATATAATGTTTTTATCCTGTGCAACGATTTCCAAGGGAATAAGCCTGCCGTCCTACTAAATCTTAATTCGATTTAACTCAAGTTTTCTGGAATTTACATGCTCTCTGTGAGTGAAAATAAAATTTTAAAAGTGGTTATCGACATGTCTCCACAGCGCCACATTTAGGACAAATATTGGTCAAATCCAATCGATTTTATTCTGTTTATTCAAAATTTATATATTTTGTGTTTTATATAATATTAAAATCCCACCTGTCAACTTCATCAGGCTTTGCCATGCTATTTTATTTTGAATCTCTGTACAAAATATAAAATATTAATATAACTTTACATCCATTTTAAAGCCTGTAAAGAGACCATAATCAAAACTTTGGGTAGTTGAAGAATATTATGAAAAAAAAAGAAGTACGCTGTTCCGCCATACAATCATGTACTTATAATACTGAATACAAAGTCAAGTAAATTTAAAGCGGAAGAGAGGACCGTACGGCGCCTGCGTGCTCTAGCACGCCCACTGACGTTTCTCTGAGTATAAACAGCGTCCAGACGTTTAAATGTCAGCTTCGAGACGGAACCGCTACAAACATCGGTAAGAAACAAGGGATGTTTGCTCAGGATGATCTCAACTAGCTAATTTCTGAACTAGCAATACGTTTTGTTTGTTGTTGTTTTTTAAAGAAAAGAATACGCTCGATCTGAATAATGTAACATTTGAATCTTCGAAAATGGTAAGAATTGAAGCCATGAGTGTTAGCCGTTGGTTACGGTTTACGCCAGTCACGTCAATATTTGTTAATGATTCAATGAAATAAATTATCAGATTTAAAAAAAAACAGCAGTAAACGATATCTCGTCACGGTAGCCGGGCTGTTTTCTTTTAAAGCCCAAGTCACGTGTCCTTGCACGGAAGGGGCGGTGCCTGTGCCCGGTTAAATATGACGTGTATGCATTTTCTACGTTCATTGTCTGTAGTGAATAAACACATATACACACACTAGGGCTGTCAGTGTTAACATGTTGATTATGATTATTAAAGGAACAATTTAGTTTATTTGCATACTGCTGAAACAGAAATACAAATACCACGTAAATGTATGTGTTCACACTTGTTTTTATTAGTGACAAATCCAAATGAATTAATAATATGGGTAAAAATTAAATTATTTAAAATAATTATTTACAACTTTTATTTTATAATATTTTTTCGTTTATTTATTTTTTTTATTTGTGGAAAAAAAAGTTTGTGGAATTTTCCTATCCCTGCTTTAGGAGAGAATGTCTGACACGTCTCCATATCCTCCACAGGTCTAAAACGGTTATTATGCAGCATGACTTCACAGGAAATTCACCTGTGTTCCTTCTCTGTGAAGGACAACCGTCCACATTTGAGAAAGCTCCTTCTCTAAACTTTGTAGAAACACTGCCGACAGAAATGAGCGTGAAGATCTTTGGTGAACTGGACATGCCCAGTCTGTGTCAGGCCTCACAGACCTGCAGGCAGTGGCGGGACATCATTGAGGACAGTGAGCAGCTGTGGAGACAACAGTGTCTGCTGGTCAGAGCTGTCTGTCAAAGAGAAGTGGACAAAGACAGAAGGGATGGCATGTCCTGGAAGGTACTTCCTGTCTCGTGGCTTGTTTTTAGTCTTTTTTATATTCTTATTTTCTACATGCTCTAACTTGGCTACTGTCTCTTCAGGTGACCCTGGTGCGTAACTATACGCGCAGCTGCGTGAAGAATGACTGGCTGAGAGGACGTTACAGTCACGTGAGGTCAGCAGACGAGCTGAGGGACAGGATAATGGTGCCGCTGGATGTGGAGTCTTGGGGTGAAATCCTGCAGGCTGAACTGGACAGATGAGACAGGAACGACCACTACATGTTTTTCTCAGCACACTCACACTGTGCTTTTTCAAACTCTTATTTTTTTTTTTAAATATATTTTGTACATATGTGTTAAAAAAATGGTGAATGCTGGTGATATTTTGTACATATGTGTTAAAAAAATAGACGGTGAATGCTGGTAGCAAAATACTTTTTTAAATGAACTGTACTGTAAAGCTATTTTTTCTTTCAAAAAACAATTCTGATGCAATAAATCACATTTTGTGAAGCAACTTAAAAAAAAATCACGAATGGCTTAAAAATGTGTGATTTTGTTGTTCCAATTTAATTTCACAGAAAAAATCTATTTATGTATTTATCTATTCATGAATAGAAATCACATCCAAATTACAGAAACAAAAATTATTTAAAAATCAGTTTATTTGTTATTTTACAAAATAAGCTTCAGACCATGGGTTTATCCAACAAACCTACAATTGAATACACAGAAAAAAAGGAAAAGAAAAGAAAGAAAACAGGCTGATGTACAGAAAAAAAATTAAAAACTAAGAATTTGTTCCATCTCTACTTCTTGGCGTACGTGATTTTCATGGCGCAGACGGCAGTGATTCTAAAACCCTGTAGTGCGTCTTTGGCTACGCCGGCCTGTGTGTCGCTCTCAAACTCCACAAATGATATGTCGTGTTTTCCTGGAACCAGACGAACTTCTTTGAAACCAGGAAACCTGCAGAAAAGAAAGAAGTTCTTGTTCATCTTCATCAAAATCACAACAAAAATGATTTTCTGAATGTTCAGTTGGAGTTTGGAAAACAACATGCTTTAATAAAATTATATATTATATAAAACTAACAGATTCTGTGCAATTTCTATACTACTGATTTTACTGTACATATAAATGAACGTGACCATTCATTGAATTAGATCATTCAATCAGCGAGAACTCACTGGTTGAAGAGCATGGACAGCATCATCTCGTTGGTTTCCTCCGGCAGGTTACTTAAGAACAGGATATGGTTCGGAGGATTGTCTGGAACCTGGGTAAAAAAGGAGAGACAGTTCCTATCTCAATCTTTTTTTTTTTACAATTTTCAAACCATCAAACTGGTCATGTGATTCTGGACCAGGTAAGTTCTGTTCGGGACAGCTAGAGTGGGTTAACCAGGACTACGCTGACAGAGGTTCAAAAAGTTCTAGTTAGTTTCACATTAGGTGGGCCAGGAAAAGTGTAGGTCAAAGGAATATTTGGCCTGGTTGAAACAGTAAGTTCTGGTGGAGCTTCAGAGAAAGGCAGGTCTTTCTGGTTGACCGTGTTCTTACCTGTACTGCAGGAGTGAGCAGAGGTCCTCCAGTTCCCTGGTGATAAAGAAACAAACACATTTAGAGTTCAGAGTCATTACAGACTAATAGGTACTCAATAATGAACACAACATTAAAGACAAACATAAAAACATGGCTGACAACAGTTCACCAACAACTCAAATGCAAACTACTTCAACAATTGTAGAGAAAATATTTCGATTTTTTGTTTTCAAATGTTCAAGCACCTGACAGTGTGATTATCACTACAAGATAAAAACCTAAAAAAAACCCTGTAAAAGTCTGAAGTAAATGTGACTCACAGGAGGTAGTTTCTTGGCAACAACTGCTGTTGGCTCTTGAGCTTTCTTCTTCTTATCCTTCTTCTTCTCTTTGTCACCGTAGGTGCCCCGGCCCTTCATGATGATGTCAGAGTCTGTCTTAGCATACTGTATTCTCTGTAAAAGAAGTGAAGAAAAGCCAGACAAGGTCAAACATTATCACCCATCCACAGTACAGCTCCAGTAGGAGATGGAAGTGTAGGAATGTTAGACCCAGGATGTAGTTCAGTATGTCCAACAGCTTCAGCACGTTTTTAGAAATCAGAAAAAAACAGGTGTAACCACGCCAGATCTGTTCACATGTGCAACTGCGTACATCTGACGTACCATGGGTTTGTTGTAGAAGGGGAAGCCCTGTAACTGTCGGAGGGCATTGGTGGCAGCAGCAAGCTCTTTGAAGATGACAAATGCTTGCCCTCGCATCTTTATTGTCTTCATAGCCACAATGTCAAGAATCTGTCCAAACTGGGAGAAAAGTGCGTAGAGTGACCGCTTCAGCTCTGTCGCAGAATAATCAAAAAGGGTAAAAATAATTAATCAACCATTAGAATACTTGGGGCAGTAATGTACAAAAATATATAAAAACATGACAGACTTTAGATTAATACCTAATTATAAAACATAGTTTAATTATGAAAAGTTAACTATTAATAAATTAACAAAATTAAATATCCAAGTTAGAGAACATTCCAGTGTAACATGATGGTAGTATTACAGAGAAGTATATATGACAGAAAATGATACAATGGTGCCAGACTACAATTAAATGTTAATTTATACACTAATGATTCATATTCACGACTAGAAAACACATTCACCTCTGGTCACGACTGCACGATTTTAATGCTCACCTTCTTTTTTAACTTTGTCATTGATGTTGTTGATGTAGACCGTGTGATTTGGTCTGATATCCATGACGATGACTAAAAACACAGGAAAAACAACAATTTTATTCGACGTAATCACTGAAGACGTTTTCCCTTTTGTGATGCAATTTTGGATATTTTTGCCAATCTTTCACGTAGAGCGAGCAAATGGGTTGGTAGATCAGAAACATATAAATTAAACACATTTACGAAAATCCTAACAAATACAAACGTATTGTTCAAGAAAATATATTCGTTCCAGATTTCGACAATGAACATTTTCCAAGAGGATATCTTTTGACAGTATTTCTAAAATATTTATCAGACTCAGGACCTAGGCAAATCAAAGGATGGCTTCAACTATCACGGTTTAATCAAAGCAACAATAATAATTAAACACAATAACATCGTAGGTGTTTAACTGTTAAGTTGAAACTTAAGTTAGCATTTGTTAGCTTGCTCGTCCTTTCCATTCATCGGAAGGATCAACTTAGCGGCGACAATCTGCCCAAATCAAAAATGTTTCTTTGTTAGATCAGCGGCGTCGCTAACAACAGTGGCTCATGTTTAAACATACATTAACAATGCAAACAATAAGCACAAATATAAAAGACGTACCAAAACGTGAACCTTACCTTGTCTTCTCAAACGCGACAGGAAACGCGCGCTGTAATTGCTGTTTAACAGTATCACACCGCCGCCTGTAGGACTGGATGCTAACTGGAAGTCCGAAAATTACCTGCCACAAAAGCAATTCAGACTTTCGCCACCAACTTCATTGCATATAGTCATAGTTATGATACCTGTGATAATTTACTCTTGACCAGACGAAAAATGGCGATGTCGTTACTCACAAAACGCGGCAATTGCGACGTCTTTAAAAGTCTATAATAATTTCACGTAAGGTCACGTGGTGGCGTTACCATAACAGCCGATTCTGTGCAGCTATCAAACAGCTAGCATTTAGCTATCAGTCCTGTTGTTTCAGGTTGTGGTGTTTGACCATGGTAAGTAACGATTATAAAGTAGTTTACTTATCATGTTATTACCATCATATTTTAATATTAATTCAGCGAGGTTTAAGCTATCTTGTTAGCCTGCACAAAGTTGATGTATCTCAGAGTGTTTGGCAACTTTAGGTGGTCAAGAATCACTGGTAGTTAAAGGCAAAATGTTTCTTTCCCGTTGTTAATTCAGGCGCCAAAGGGTCGGAGACAGGCGACGGGCAAGGGAAAGAAGTCGGCGGTGGTGGACGCTGTGTCCGCTGAGGACATGTCCAAGGACCAGGTAGGAGGCAACAGAACCTGATAATGTTCGACAATGTTAGCATTAGCCTGGGGGGAAAAAAAGAAAAAAAGAAATGGTCACATGACGCGGTGGGGGCGTGTACAGAGCAACATTAGAATTACACCAGTATTTCTGTCATGAAGGAAACGTTAAAATATATAATGTATTGTGGCTGTATATTAAATATAACATTTAAGAAGGTTTCCTGCTATATTTAATTTGTCATTTTTTTTGTGTTCCATGAATGTTTCTAGACTCTTTCTTATTTACCCAAACGGTCAGAATTTAAGCTTCATTTTTAGCAACATGTATTTTTCTTATATATTTTATGTAAACTATGTAAAGTTTATACAGTGGACATGAACCATTTTACTAGTGGCCATTAAGCCTCTTCGTATTGTAGTCTAAAAAGTTGAAATATGCCGTGTCATTTTTTTGTTTTTTTCTGGCCCTGCAGCTGGAGGAACACATCATACGTCTGCGGGAGGAGCTGGAACGTGAGCGTGAGGAGAGAAGCTACTTCCAGCTGGAGCGTGACAAGATGCAGGCCTTTTGGGAGATGAGCAGAAGGGAGGTGGAGCGGGCAAGAGACACACTGAGACACAAGGACAGGGAGAGGGGGGAGGCTGAAGAGCGCCACCGAGTGGAGATCAATGTAAATTGTTCTTTATAATATCTAATCATTTAGGTCAGTTGAAGCTCTATGTAATAAGGCAAACTGGTACAGCAGAGAATCTTATCACATCTATTTGAACAGGTTAAAGTTCTGTTGTAATACAGACTGATGAGTCAGTGTGACCTTTTGACCCCCAGGTTTACAAGCAGAAGTTGAAGCACGTCTTGTCTGAGCAGCAGGATGTCATTTCTGAGATCAAGAATGATGCTGCAGCTGCCACCACACTGGACCAGAACCAGAAATCCGAGGCTGAACTGGACCTGCGCCGACTCATTCAGGCCCAGCAAGCCAACGTCAGAGAGAAGAGAAGCCAGGAAGCCAACAACATCAAGGAGCTGAAACTGGTGAGGACACACCCACATCAACAACTGTTTGTGTTCAGTAAAGTTTTTAAATGAATCTGACTCTGTCCACAGGAACACCAGGTGGCGCTGTTGGAGCTCACCAATGAGTATGACCGTAAACTTGCAGGTGAATAAAAAATTAGATCAATGTTCCTATAGATAGATAGATGTACTTTATTGATCTAGACTGGGAAATTGCAGATTATTATTCAGATTATTCCGACACATATGTACAATCATAGTCTTGGATTTGTTTGTTGACAGAAATCGAGCAAAAATACCACAATAAGATGCAGCTCATGGTGGAGGCTGAGGGGAAAAGACGAAGGGCAGAAGTTATCGAGGTTGAGGACAGGATGAACGGCCGCATCCTGGAGCTGACGGAAAAGCATGAGCAAGCACTGCGGGGTGTGGAGGAGTATTATTCCAGCCTGCAGACCAAAGCACTGGCAGATGAGAAGATACTGAAGGTGAGAGTTGGGGAAAAAATGGGACGGCAATCAATCCTTTCTTAAAACGTTTAAACCTAAAATGAAAAGGGTTAATGTAAACCAAATTATATGCTGAATTGTGTTTTTTTTCTGTCTGTGTTCATCCAGGAGGAGGTAGCAGAGGTGCAGAAGCAGCTGTCCAGAGCACAGAGCGCCCTGTCTGCTGCTCAGCAGCAAAACAAGCGTCTGCGAGCTTCCCTCCAGGAAAATGAACAAAATCTGTCTGAGCTCAATCAGCAGCTGCGAGACCACCGACAGGTCGCAGACGACGTGGCAGTAAGTTCACCCCACCTGTCCGTGTACAGTATGTTCATGTCCTTACCCTGGTGTTAAACAACTGCTCTGTGTCGGACAGGCTGCTGCAGCTCGAGCTAGAATAGCCGAGAAGGAGCTGCGGGAGCTGACGGTGGAGCACGAGATGCTGCTTCAGGCCTTTGAGAAGGTGAACACTGCTCTTCTGCTGCATGTTGACCTAAGGCTGCTCCAAATGTACCAGCACTGACACACGTTTGTTGTTGTGTGGGCCAGGTCCAGCAGGAACGTGATGAGCTGCTGAAGAAGCAGACGGATGTTGTCCTGGAGCTGCAGCAGAAGAGCGGGCTGAAGGAGCTGCTGCTGGAGAGCAAGCTGAAGGCTCTGACGCAGACACTGGAGAAGAACCAGGCTCAGCTCTGCAGTGCACTGGCAGCCACTGCAGCTGCAGCTGCCACCACCACCACAGCAGCAGCAGCAGGCCAGACCACAGGATACAGAGCCGCCCACAAACTGGAGGTGATCGGTCTGTGAAGGCAGAGTTCTGTTTGTAGACGTTTCTGTCAAGATATCAGAACAGAGATGGAATGATGGCCAGACGATATGGCTGATTCAGAAAGTTTCCTCTTCCCTCGTCTTATTCGAGAACATCTGTGCCCTCAAAAATGTTTCTGATCACACAGTAACACGTGTTTGTTTTTGTCCTGATTTCAGGAAATCTTGGCTTCCAAACAAGATTCAATAGATGCTGCGCAGGAAGACTTGGCTCGAGAATGTCAGGTGAGTTTCTGCCAACTGTTTCATAGAACGTGAGCTCATGCAGCAGCTGAGAATGTCTTTGTCCTGCAGGAGTACGACCGTCTGCTGCAGAGCTGCACAGAGACCCTCAGTGCCCTGAATGTCCCCTGTCACAACCTCCTCTCAGCAAAACAGATCCTGACTGGGCCTTCGCTTACATTACCCAGCTGACAGCAAAACTCAACTGTGACAAAACTGAAACTGAAAGAAACTGAAAGAAGACAACATGATCTCAATGGATTTTCATCAATAACATTTATGGAATGATTAAAAAAATGTTCGTTTCTGTGGTTAAAGAGTGTCTAGATTTTTTTTTTGATTTTTTTTTTGTGACCCACTATTGAAGTATCAAGTATTGAATCAAGTTAACCTGGTCACCTCACATCTGTGGATTTATGTCCACATAATCACATGTGGATTTATTTGATCTACAAGTACATACGACTGTATTTGTCACATGAACAAAAGAAAAACCTGTAATATTATATTTTTCTTAAAAATGTTTGGTTTATTTGTACAAAATAACATCTGTCTGTGGCAGGAATCGTGGTAAAAAGTGTCAGAAATGTTCAGTTTTGTACATTTTTGCATTCGTCGTGGCTTATAATAAAAACATGGCAATAATGCAGAAAACACCTGCAGTGTCTCAATGCTGCCACCTGATGGCAGCGGCATAAACTGTAGTAGAGGCCATGGCCCAGTCCGTGTTACCGTCATAATTACCATAATGGAGATTTAATGTTCAACCGCTAGCTTTTTAGCTTGCCAGAGCTAACTAAGGCGGACTAGTTTCAGAAATCCTGTTTTTTTTAGTTCACTGAGTGGATGTTAATATAAGTAGAGCAGATGTTCATGATTTACACAGAATATCCTAATGAATAAGCATAACCCCAGACTGGAGTTGTCAAAAGTTTATACGTTAAAGATCATGTCGGCTATTTGATTCGAAAAGCCCTCTGCATCGATGCTAACAAAGTAAAATAGCACGATAGATATGTCTCTATGGCAGCTGTAAGAAAAAAGGACGACGAAAGCTGTAGCCCTCGTTCAAATTGTTACCAAAGCTGAAATTTGAGTCTATAAAGCTCTGCTTTCCTTGACACTGTTAAAGACATTTTAAAATCAAACACAAAAGTACAAAACACAAGCTACGTGAACAGTTGACATGGCTTACAGATTTCATTACTCGCCGAGACATGCAGTTCAGCAGCCAAAAAAGTATTGCTAGGTTGCGCTAAATATACAAAAAAACCTTCAAAGTAGGAAACTGCAATTGCATTTATTCTGCAGGGAAGTGCACTAATGGCTTTTCGCACCAGCTGCTGTACAGATTCGTATGCTAAGCTAATTAAACCAGCAATTTTGGAATGCAGCCACTTGTCTTAGAAAAAAAACGACCTAAAAACTGTACAGTCTTCCTACGTTTACAGTGTTGATGTTCATGTCCAGAACAGTCAGAACGATTGTAGTGGATAACCTTGGATGGACTTGCAGCCATATACTCTTTTGGATTCACTAAAAGATAACTCTGGTCCTAACCACTTCATCGAGTCGACGTGTGGATACAGGTCCATCTGAGGTTCGTTCAGTGGTGACTTTAACAACTCCCCGTTCAGACTTTTTAAACAAAGTCAGGGATGTTTTTTTTGTTTTTTTTTGTTTTTGGTAGAACCAACTGTCATCTTCATTTCCAGGGATGTCAGGGAGAAACCGACCTGCTGTTTCTGCCAACTCACTCCCTGGGAGGACATTTTGGATTTTCCAGTTCACTTTGGTTTTTGGCACAGTCAGTCAGCCGGTGCCGTGACTGCCATACTCAAACACCCCCTTCTTGAAGAAGGGAGAAAACTCACAGACGGTGTGTTTGGACAGACAGAAGCCAGTGTTGTTTCTCAGTGGCGAGCTGGTGGATGACATCATCACTCTGAACACGTTTTTTTTTTGTTTTTAAAGAAAAAAAAAAGAGAAAAAAACAATCAAAGAGTTAAATGACGTCTACTGTATATTTGTCTTTAGCATGTGTAAATAACAGTGAAGTAAAAGAATAGCCTGCCTCTAGGTGGCAGCGACGCTCAGCCACCATCCGCTCATCTCTGTTTCCAAACAACTTCTTTGGCGGGAACTCAAGAGCTGCAAGCTAAAAGGAGAGGTAGCCACAAATGTTAGTAAGACATCACCATGATCAGACAGGTGTTCCAGGTCCATCTTACCTCTGGATATTTCATCTTTAGGCTAAAGTGCATTTCCCTGAAGCGACTGTACCGTCGGAACACGGTCCATGTCTCGTCCATCACTGAGATCTGAGAAAAGACACATAGTCAGACACAGGTACGACAGACAGACAGAAACCAAAAGACTGAGCTGACTCCGCCCACTCACCTTCACCTCGTACTCAAAGTGCTCGTCCTTGCCCTGGCCTCGCAGCACATAGCGAGGGATGGTAACTCTGACAGGCTCCTGGAGGGCGGCGCCACTCGACACCAGAGGGCGAGAAAGTAAATGCTGCAGAGGAAGTTTGATGAGAAAAAAAAAGAAAAGCCGAGAGGTGAGGAAGTGACGACGGGTGTGAATTAATACCTGGACTTAGATTTACTGTAGGAGAGAGAGATGAAGTGTCTGAATTAAGTTAAAACTAATTTGATCACAGTCCTCGGGGTTTTCATGACATGCAGGTACAAAAGGAGCCGAGGAGGGAAGGAAGGAGGAGCAAAAAGAAAGAAAGAAAGAGGTTTGAAAATAAAGTCTAGATGAAGAACTTTCAACATGAAATGACAGCATTTCAGTTACTAGGAAATACTGCAGTACAAAGGTTAAGACAACTTTGGTGAGAAACTACAGTACACGGGACCTACGGTGCGACTAAACTGACCCCTGCTGGATTAAGTGGTAACTACCTCATGTAGTCAGGTTAATTAGAGAAGTTAGTTTAAAAGTTCACATCTAAAAAGAAAAAAAAACCCAAAACATTTTTTATTATTTTATGAGCGAAACTTAAGGATTTACCAGATTAAAGAGATGGTAGTTAAATACAACACAAGCTTTATTTATTGACAGTAATACAAACGAAACTGACGAAAAAAACAAAACTACAGCTAATTATGATCTTAGTTAAAAATTAAATAAAAGTCAGAATTCTGTATAGAAAATATGGAAATGTGTCTTACATCTCCAAAATGTTGTTTTTATTTTCATAATTTTATATTTATGTAACATTTTTCATGTAAAAGTAATCAGTGGAGTGACTCCTCTTTTTCTTTATTTTATTGCATTTTACGTCACGGTTTTAATTTTAAAAATTCAGAACTATTGTCATAATTTACATTTGTTTTCTCTTCACACAATTCTTTTTATTTATTCATTCTTTTTTAACCTGGCAAGAAACATTTTATAAAAGTTTTAAAAGAATTAAAAAACATTTTCATCACGGCTGAATTTCGTTTATACATATCTTAAATTGATGGAGATAAATTAACAAATATTGAACTCTAAATTATTGGACTTAACCTGGCAAGAAACATTTTATAAAATTTTTAAAATAATTTAAAAAACATTTTCATCATTTTGTTTCTACATATCTTAAATTGATGGAGATAATTTAACAAATTTGAACTCTAAATTATTGAAGTCATCCATAAAACAGGGCGGAGCAGCCAGCGACAGCAGCAGCATCAGCGACAGCCAGCGTCAACTTCAGCGTCAGCGGCAGCCAGCGTCAGCAGCAGCAGCAGCAGCAGCGTCAGCGTCAGCGGCTCAGCTGATTGACCACAGTCACAGCATCTGCTGTGCAACCAAAACACAGCTTCCAGGAATCCCACCGACGGCTGCCGTGGCAGGTCACGGGTTCTTCAGCTGCTGTAGGTCCGGGCGCCGCCTGCTGCTCTTCACTTGGACGTTTAAATGCGGGAAACCTGATGTCCACTACCACGCAGCCGTCCTTCTGCCTCACGAAAAGACATCTGCTGTTGGATCGCTTGCGAAGCTGGAGAACTCGAAAGTGAGGCCGGACTGGGTTGAGAGTGGAGCCCCGCGGCACTGGGTGAAAAACGCCGTCCTCCAGAAGAAGAACCACGTGAGTGTCTGTCAGGAGGAACTGACAGATGTTGTCCTGCTGAGGACGTCTCAAGTTGACAACCCTGACGCTCGTGTAGAGCAGAGGACGGACGTCAGCCAGGGACGGCCTGTCCAGGGCGTCCATGTTCCCGTGGACAATGTAGAGCAAGTCCGCGAGGACCCGCTTGAATCTAGAGGTGAGACGAAGACCAGAATTGTCCAGGACAACGTCGGGTAGGACGGAGGACCAGGTCAGAGAGAGGACCATGAGGTCGTCACAGAGCAGCTGCTGACCCTCAGTATCTTCAGAGAACTTTCCAGGAGCGACAGCCTCCAACAAAACCTTACAGAAGTCCTGGCTGAGCTTGGTGCTGTGAGTGAAGACAGCCAAGACTGCGTCTTCAGAGCAGCCAATCAGGCGCAGGTGCTGTCCAGCCAAACCCACCTGGACCGTCTTGATTTCACTGAGGTTGAAGTGGTGAGAAACGGTCAGCGTGCCGACAGGACCAGCTGATACCACCGTTATGTCCTTTTCTAAAATAAGCAAGCAGCCAGGTTTTGGATTAGGCTGCCCCCTATTGGCTGTTCTGATCCAGAAGATTCCCAGACATTTGCTGCCTTGGATTTGAGGACACACAGAAGCCAACCTTTCTTGGAGTTCTGAGAAGGAACACGTCTGCAGTTCTGCCAGGACTGGAGGCATCTCCACCAGCCTCTGATGAAACACCACAGGACTACAGCGGTCCTGTCCTCGGCTGGAGGACACGGATCCTTCAGGCCAACGTGAGACGTCCATGAACACAGACCTATCGGGGCTCTGAGGTGTATTATTTGCGAGATCCTTTGAATTCTGACCCAGACTTTCTTGATGTGTGTTCTGCTGCACTCCATGAATCAGAGGCAGTTCTTTGGAGACCAACGTCAGGCAACGAGAGATCGCCACCTTCACTTCATCCACTCCGGCGTTCCAGATTACGTCCCGCGTGTCCTGCAGCCTTTTACCTGCATCTTTGTAAACATCAGACAGTTTTCCAACGAAATATCCTAAATCATATCTACTGAGAGCCGACGCCTTCTCCGCTCCTCTCTCTGCCTCTGCGTTTCCTGTGCATTCATCAGTTTTCCTGAAAGTCGTGTCATCACCGAAGGAGCTCAGAGAGTCTGAGGATTTATCACCGACAACTTCTACATCGGCGTCATCTTCAAGATCAAATGTTCGGTTCAGGACATGTGAGTCCAGGAGACGGCCTACCCTAGGACAGACTCCTGCCACATCACCCGTCTGTCCGTCACTTGGACTCACAAAGACATGATCGCCATGAGTTCCTGCATCGGTAACATTTTCATTCTCATCACATCTGCTGTCGTCACTGTTGCTTGAGTTATTAAGTTTATTGAGTTCTGTTTCAGCTTCTTCTACAGGAATGTTCACTCCAGTTCTCCACCATGTGACGTTGTTATGGTCTTTGAGAGGAACTTCTTTTTCAGTCAGGATCTTCACCGTGGGCTCGAGGTTCCCCTCGATGTTGAGCGTTTCAAAGAGGTTTTTGGTTTCCTGTGGGGAGTTTAGCTCGGACTTAGAAGGAGAAGAGTTTGCTCCACGCTTCTCAGCGGAGATGCAACTTGGCCTCCGACCGCTTGCTCTCTGTGTGCACAAGGGGGAGGGAGTCCGTGACTACATCGTCAGAGAGACGTGAAGGCTCTCTGAATCAGGCCAGAATTCACCACATTGAGAATTACAGATCCTGCATCACCAGGTGCACAGCTGTGTTTGTCAAGTGATTCAAAGCCAACAGGGTGAGAAGGTTTGACATGCAGATTAGGAGGACGTGTGAACAACAACACAAACAGCAAAAAACGCAGCTGCGAATTCTTCTACACGTGAACTCACGTGGACCTGAACAGGGCTGTCTGCAGAATCACCAGGAAAAACGGCTTGAGCCAAACTTTAATGTTCAGATGTAAACTTAAGATGCAGCAGCAGGTGACCACACGGGGCAGCGGTTGACAGACTGCTGTGAGCTAAAAATCACAGCTGTATTTGGTTTGGAGGAGTAAGTTTGTGTTTCTGGTCTTGTTGCTGGCAGCCATGTTTTCACTGAGACACACAGAGTGTCCCAGTATTACTCAAGCCAGAGGAGGCGCTAACAGCACAGTCGCTGCTGCTGCTTCACAATAAGTCTCTCAGACAACCCAACTTTACAAAACACGACTACCCACGTTTGATTACAAGGACAAAAACTTTAGATGATTTCAGAAAGGTTAATCCGTCACATTATTGAAAATCTTTTTTCATGCAGTGATTTTTTTTAAAGATAAATTATTTATAAAATATATTACAAGAATTCATGTCAACATGATCAAGTTTTTAATGTGATGAAATGCAAGATCTTACCTCATATTTGAGCTTCCGTTGGTTAACGTTCTGCAGCTTCTCTTCATCCTGAGGGTGGCATAAAAAATTAATTATATTTAGATTAAAACAACATAAATGTTACGTCCAAATTCTGACCTCGGATGCAGAATTTTGATATTCAATTCTAGTAGCAGAAGAAAGAAATCACAGATCTGCAGAATTATGATTATATAGTCATTCCAGAATTACATTTGCACTCATTTATTCATTTATTCATGTGTAAAATTGTTTGGATTTAGAGAATTACTGTTGGTTTATTTTGAAAATTGACACTTGAAGAGAGTGTAGGTCTGAATGTAAAGTTTGTTAAATACACGACAGTTATTCATATCATCACCTTCAGTGATTCACAGGACTGGGATCGATCCACGCCTCCTCCTCCTCCTCCTCCTCCTCCTCCAACACTGTTGCTGCTGCCGTTCATAAGGTTCATCTTACGTAACCGTCTCTGTACCTCTTCTTCGATGTATGCATTTATCCTGTCGCATCAAAGACAGAGAAATCAAAACATTTTATATATATATATATATATTTATGAGGTTAAGTCAAAGGAGCTCTGAGGTGTGTGTGTGTGTGTGTGTGTGTGTGTGAAGGCAGTACCTGTCGTCAGACAGTGGCAGCAGCGTTGTCAGGCTCTGGATGTGGCTGACAGGAGACAGGGTGTGAACCGTCATGTCCTCGTCTCTGAGGACACTGTTGTTCTTGTTGTTGTTCTCTTCTCCTTCACTGATCGTCTGCTTCAGACTCTGGATCTCCCGCTCCACCCTGGAGAAAAAAAAAAATGAACCAAAGCGGACAAAAGAGTATTTGATTTAAAAAACCCCTGTTTCATGTGTCATTGTGAACAGTATAATGTGACATTACAGCGTGGCTGCAGTCTGATTACAGAACTCTGACCTCTGCTGGTCAGGCTCCTCCCCTATCTGGTTCCCCTGGGCGGAGCTCTTGAGTCTTTGTTCGTCTGCATCTGGCTCAGTGGAGATGCTGCGCCGCAGCGCTGAGTGTCTCCTCTCCAGCCGGGCAACCGCCTGCTCCATGGCCTCCCGTTGCTGCTTCTCCCTGGACTCCAGGATCTCCTTCTCCTTTCTTCTGACTTTTTCCTCCTGCCGCACCACGTTAGCGGTGAACTCGTACGTCTCTTGCAGCTGAAGGAGTTGCTGAGCATTTTGCAGGTGGACCTTCAGTTTTTCCTCCTTGTCCTCCAGCTCCTTCTCCACCTGGTACAGAGTGTTGTCCAGCTCTGGCCGGCTGTCCTGGTCCTGGCCTCCTGCAGCGCTCCGCTCCAGCACCTCTTTGACGCGCTGTTTTTCCTCAGTCAGTGCAGGAAGGACTCCTTCAGACAGACCGCTCAGCTGCTGCTCCTTAGCCCTCAGCCTCTGCTGTGCCTGCTTCATCAGCTGCTCCTCCTGGCTCACAGACGGTCCGTCCACCGCTCCCTCCTCCTGCATCTCTTTCAGTTTTTGCTGCTTTTCTGTGAAGGCATTGGCCAGGAGCTGCAAGGAGTTACGCTCAGCTACAACCTCCTGTTCCAGGCGTCCACTCTGCTGTTGTAGGTCTTCCTCCAGCTGACTGAGCTCCCTCAACTGGTTCACCTTGAACTCTGTATATCGAGCATGAGCAGACCGCGATTCGTCCTTACTACTGTCTTCGTCTTCCGTTCGCTCTCCGGCCTCCTTGGCGCGAAGCAGAGCTCCTCTGATCTCTGCCAGCGCCCTGCGCTCGTCTTCCAGGCGGCGAGCGTCCTCCCGGGTCAGCAGAGTGGCAGCGACCTCCTGTTTCTCCCTCAGCTGCTCCTCCAGCCTCCCCACCAGACTCAGCTGTTCTCGCTCCTGCTCCTCCAGCCGCCGCCGCTCTGCCTCCAACCGCACCGTCTGCTCCTCTCGCTCCTTCTTCAGTCTCTTTAGTTCAAGGTAGAT
>NC_024315.1:3187902-3228484 GCF_000523025.1 Cynoglossus semilaevis | reverse complement strand
TCTTGCTCCTCCAATGCCTCCTCTTCCTGCAGATTCTGCTGCTTCTGCCGCCAGGGCAGCTCCTCGCCCTGAGTTTCCAAGCGTCTCTCCTCTTCAAATCGCTCCTTCTCCGCCAGAAAGTCCTGCAGGCGGCTCTCGATATCCTGGCTGCGGCGGCGGAGGCTCTCTTCCTGATGCAGAATTCGCTGCTGCACTTCCTCAGACTCTTTCCGCTGGCTCTCCACCTCCTGCTGCAGGCGCTCCAGCTCTGCCTTCTCACTCTGCTGCTTTGCCTCCATCTCCTTGATCAGTCTCCTACAACAGCAACAATCATTTAGTACAAACTGGACGCTGCCTTTACCCAGTGTCTACAGACAGAGGAAATGGAACCGTGGATGTAGATAAAAAATAAATAAAAATGAAATAAAACTTGTACCTTTTGAGCTCCAGTTTCTCCAACTCCTCTCGCTGCTGCCTCTCAAACTCCAGCCTGGCAAAACAAAAACCTTCATAAACATTTTGTTTTGTTATTTAAAAAATAAAATGGCACAGAAGCTCACACAGGTCAGGCATCAGTATTAAGCGGCATGAGTGACGGTATGCTCACACAGGTCAGGCATCAGTATTAAACGGCGTGAGTGACGGCAAAAACAGGACACGTGAGAGAAGGAAGAGAGGAGCCACAGACACGGTCAGTGTGGTTTTAAGAACGGACACAAATGCAGCAGGATGTTGTGAAAAACAGAAATGTAATTAATAAATTAAAAAAACCAAACAGACATGACATGAGGCTTCAAGATGACGAGTCGACACACGTCTGTGTCAGACAGGTGGACAGGAAGTGAAGAAAGAAACAGGAAATGCTGGGTCTACCTGAGGAAGACGGGGCCGTTCTCTGTGCAGAGACTGTCAACAGGACAGGGTGGCAGAGGGTTAGCTCACAAAGAACAGGACAGTGAACGCACCACTGAATCAGAGTGACCAGGGGAGAGGGTAAAACGAATCCCATAAACAGGACAGAGCTCCTCAGGGAGGAGTCGCAGCCGAGGGTTTATCAGGAGGAAGAAAGATTTAAATTCAGGACTGAAACGGGGAAATAGAGGATTTAAACTCTGTGTCTTTGACATTAGAATTTAGATCAAACAGATCTCAGAAAGATGAAATAAAAATATACATCTAGAATCAGACATTTTTACATTAGGTTTAAATCTTTTGGTAAAACGCCCTGGGATTACACATGAAAAATAAAAACTGGATCGTCTGTATCTGATGATTATAACATGGATTTTAATCCATAAAAATGTATCACATAAATAAGTCAATATTGAAACCATCAACGTATTAACCCCAGAATGTTTGTCAATTATTCATACAGTATTAAAAAAGAAAGAATATCAGAGAAAATCAGGCCTAAATAGATTTAAAACTGGAAATACCAGGGCATTTAAAGTCGGGATAATGGATTATTTTTAAACTATTCTGTGTAACCTTGAAAATTAAGATGTCAGATTTGTGTTGAACCATTGAGATTTTTTTGTGGAATAAAAAGTATAATATAAAATATGACCACAGCCCTTTTTTAGTACTGTTTACCAAACAACTTTTACTTCCATAAAGATGAAGTGTGTTTCGACTGTAACCTTTAAAATGCAGGTCAGATTTTTTGGGAGGATGTAAGAGGATCATGACCTATGCAGAGGCGGGGTAAATGCTGGGGGTGGGGCTGATCATGCTGCTGCGGACATGCTGTGTTTGATCGCTCACCCCGGGTTGTACAGCATCACAGTGGAGAGGTTCTCACAGGACTTGGACAGGTCGGTCATGGACAGACTGAAGGTGGACAACAGGCCACTCTAAAAAGACAAAAAACTCATCAAAATTCAAGATTTTTCTTCTGATACATTTTCAGCTTTTCACTGCCTCACCTTTCGCTTTTCCCTCAACTTTGCTGCTTCTTTTGGATGGTTAAAGCGAAACATGTTGGTCCTGCCGAGCAGGATGACCGCACCTGGAGACAACACAGAAAAACGAAGATCAAAACGATCGGTTCACATGTTTAGAATGTGCTTGAATCTAATGAGAACACAGAGGAGAGGCATCCAACACATGGTGACCGACTGAATCTTCTCGGGTTTTGCTCACCTTGATTGAGCTGCGTTGGTGCCGTAACCTGGACTCCATTCACTGAGCACTGTGCTCCGCCTAGTGGCAACAGAGTCACTTTTCCATTCCTGTTCTGGAACATGCAGTGTTCACTCTCCAGGTCCAGACCGTGCAGAACTGAGAGGAGAACATTGTTGGGTGATCGCTGGAGTTCAACTATTTTAATGATCATAACTTGTTTGGTTGTTTGTTAGTCAACTTTTTCCCTAAAAATGTTCTAGTTATTTTGATTCTATTTTCCATCTACAAGCTACATAACGTCACCCACTGATGTCCTGCTCCATGGATGCGTCCTCCCGTCCCACATATGTCTGTCCCTCCTAAAGTCAGAGACAAACACAGCTGTGAGGTTAACTGTTAACTCCACAGCCTGATCCTGATGTTGTGGGTCTTCAAGACTCAGACCTTCAGATGGTACAAGATGATGCCGGTGCTGAGGAGATCGTCATCGATGCCAATGAGGTGAGGGAGCTCCGAGTCCAAAACCACCCCGATGCCTTCCTTTCTCAGAGCCAAAGTCTCTTCCTGTGGACACGATTAGTCATTCTTTTCAAAATAAAAGTCAATATTTATCTACATCTACACATAGAAACATCTGGGTAGTTCTATATTATAATTCTCAAATGTTGATGTTTTAATATGATAAAAATTGGTTTTCAATGTAATAGTATCTGTTTCAGTATCATGTTGGTTATTTCGGCAGCTTCTTACCTTCAATATGTTCTGCGTTTCATTCCACTTGTTGGTCCATTCTTTGGTCAGCTCCAAAACCTGCAAACACAGATGGCAGATCAAACGACATTGAGATGGAATCATGTTTTATAATCTTGGAGAGAGAAGCCTCTGATGGGACTTCAGAGTTCGTTTTCTCAGGACTCACTCTGGCTTCATTCTGGTGCAGCTTCTCTTCCATGCTCAGAGCTGTAGGAGAATCCAGGAGTGCAATCTGAACACGGACACAAACAAACATTCACATTCAGGGATAACATTAGAATGTAATGTTGTTCCTAAATTCTGTGTTCAACTTTGCACCGAGGCCACCTTCAGGCCAGTCTTGGTAACTTCAGATTCTTACGTGGTTGCCTTGAACCAGCAGTGCCTTCAGTCGAGCGATCTCTGCCCGCAGTTCCCTGATCAGCCTCACGTTGGCGTCTTCGTTGATGGTCGGTTTGTTGATGATGTTCTTAGCTCGATTGGCATATCGCAGCGTGCTGAGTGTCTCTCCGTAATTCACATCAGCAGGTGAAATGTCTGGGACAAAAACAGTCGTCGAACAAAGTAAATGTTTAACCATTAACAGAATAGTCAGTATATACGGAGGTGCACAGTTAGATGTGGGTTTTTTTTTCTCACTTGCGATCATGATGGTCTTGGAGTTTCCGCCCAGACTGTCTTTGAGCAGCCACGTGAGCACAGAGTCCCTGTAAGGAACAAACACCGACTTCTTCTTCAGGTTGGTGTTCAGTCCGTCCTGTGCCATGTCGGCTGGACAGAGACGTGGAAACAGAGACAGGTTTTCTATCAGACTA
Organism: Cynoglossus semilaevis; assembly: GCF_000523025.1. Taxonomy (NCBI): domain Eukaryota; kingdom Metazoa; phylum Chordata; class Actinopteri; order Pleuronectiformes; family Cynoglossidae; genus Cynoglossus; species Cynoglossus semilaevis. Next base: position 3,224,813 of record NC_024315.1, on the reverse strand, counting down.
CGGCCAGTGACCAGCAGGAGGCAGCGTAGCAGCTATACATCTCTAGACTGCACTTATCATTTCAGTCGGGTACAAATTCTGCAGCATTGCTCAACGTAGCTTAACAGCACAGAAATATTGATTGTTTGTCTTGTCTCTACATTAACAGCTTCCAAAACACTGAGTGAGACACTTTTCAGGTAGGAATTTAACCATTTAACCAAACATTGATCAACAGACAAAAGACATTAAAGACACAAATGATTCAAACTAAACTAAAATGCATCTCAAAATTAATTAATTAAAATAATTAATTTAAACCTAATTTTGTTGTCACTGCAACATAAAACAAACACGTTTCTGACCTAGAGCAGAGATGACGTTGCCCAGTGTGACCAGCGATTTGTTGATGTTTCCTCCTTCCTTCAATCGAACTCCGGTGGCTCCGGTTGCATCTGCTCGCTCACTTCCTGCCAAGTCTACGAGGTGGATCTTACTCAATGTTTCACTGGGCATCTCTGCATCAAACTTTGCCTGAAAAACGAGTCAAAAATGTTCACCATAATCACACACCTTCTGTATCCTGGAAACAGATTTTTTTTCAAACTCTGATTGTGACACCAACTCCTTCTGACCTGTGTGAAGTTGATGGTAAAGATGGCGTGCGACCGACTGCTGACGTCGTTCATACCAGTGCTGGCGGTGGTGCGATTGAGGTTTCCAGCCTCCATCAGCTCCTCCACATCACTGTAGTTCTGCACCAGGTGTTTGGACAGATCTGAGAGGGAAGGAAATCATCTCGACTGAATGATGATTGGCCAACAAAAATTACCTCAACTCTCATCGACTATAAGAAAAAAAAATCAATCATTTAACTCACATCAAGTTATTGATTTTTTTTTAACTTAGTGTTTGACCTTTCGGGTTCACCTTTGTCAGACTCACTGATGACACCAGGCAGCAGTAGCACAGAAACTTTAGCTCTGACACTTTTTTGATACATTATTAAGAAGAGAATTTTAATACAAGGGTTTTTTGCCTGGTAAAAACCTGGGATCTTGTGGCTCAACTGAACAGTTAACACAGCAGGAGAGCTCACCTTCTACATACGGCCCGTCCTTTGGATGTTCTCTGACCCTCAGGTTGTAGGTCTGTGTGGACTTCCTCCTCAGCAGGTCTCTCACCCTCTCGTTGTAGATCTCCAGGTAACTGAAATCAAAAATGGCCCAGGATTTGAACATTGTTTACGGGTTTCTGTGCATATTTTCTACAATTTGGACAAAGTCTGAGTAGAAAAACGTCTTCAAAGGTCTCACCTGACTTCTGTGCGAAATGATGCTTCATCCCATCGAGTGGCCTCTGAGATGCGACTGAACAGCCCCTCACAGATCCTCGGGATCAGTCCTTCGTCGCCCTGAAACAAAGAACCAAATAACCAGAATGGGTTTCATACGATAAAAAGAACATCGTGAAAGTTTCTTTCAAAGTTTGTTTGTTCTTACTGGATTTCCCATCATGGTGTAAGACTTCCCAGAGCCAGTCTGTCCGTAGGCAAAAACACAGGCGTTATAACCCTCGAACGCAGCCTTCAGCACATCTATCCCCAGGTCTCTGAACACCTGTGAATCAAGAAACAAATGAAAAACAAATTACCATTGAGTCTGAGTTTAACCTTGAGCTGTAATAGAAGAAGATAACTAAATCTGTGAGACATAAATAACAAACTGAAATTAGAAGAACAGCAAAATAAAAGTCAGCACTAAGTTGATGAAGATTTTGGTCAAAGAAATTTAACTGTGAACAAAAAAAAAAACAATTGTAAATAATGGTATCAATATAGAGTCACTTCATAATAAAGTAAACACAGAGTAACATATGAACTAAAATCAGAAAATTAAAAACCTTTTCCTGGGAGACAAATGTGGAACTTTTAGAGTCTCCAGAGTCGTAGGAAAAGTCATAGGTGAACGTTTTGACTCGGTCCCTTATCGAATCTCCAGCAATACCATCAGGTAGCTGTAGGAATCAGAACAAAGACACAGAGTCAGAGCACAATATGACAGATATATATATGACAATATGAGTCAGATCCTAAACCATGGCACATTACAGATAAAAAAAAGAAGATTAAACCACTTATCAACATAGCAGACAGACGTACCTTCAGGTTGACTATAGACGTTTTGGTTCCTTCCATCTTGATGATGCATTTTGCCGTCAAGTCCTTTTCTCTGGAAGACAAAAAGCAGACAACATAGTCAACAACTGCATTCATGTTGTCTCACAGGAAGAAAGACTTTAAGCCTATTTAAAACTGCCTAAAAAAATCATTACGTTATGCAACACATTGATTCTATTTCTGAAGACATACGAAATTCAAGTCTGACTGTAGTGCCACAGCTGACCTGTAGGGGCTGTCAAAAATACTTCAGTAGATTTCAGCCGATTCAAGGATTTTAAGTTTGGGTTTTAGGTTTTGTAATTGTTATTAATTACATGTATTGAACAATGTATCAGGGAAACAAAACTATTTCCTGCTTTGTGGCATCAGCTTAAATATTACAGTGACTTAAACTGAGCCCTTAACATGTTATTGAGAATCCCAAAGGATTCTAACAGGACCTATCCTTCTGCAGATGACAAGCTCTGTAATCAAAACAAAACATTTTTGCACTTCCCAAAATCTCTGATCTGTTTAAAACAGTGGAGGATGGGCATTAAAATGGGGCGGTCGGGGGGGGTGTCGGGGGGTTTTAGTCAACAACAGGTGAAAGGTGAAGTTGACTTGAACTCTGGACTGAGTTTTCTGTCTTAGTATGAAGAGGACAGACAAAGAACATCCAATCAGTGTACTACGGCACCACCTCAGACACAGGTGTTTGATAAGCCTCTTCACTGCTGCTGACATACAGTATTAACCATTAACTGACTACTTACTGACAGTATGATTAATATTAGCACAGTGGAGCTTCAGTATATGTTAAAATGCACATATTTCATAATTTCTCTTGCACTAGCTGAAAATGCAATAAGCTCTAGAGAAGAGATTCACAAAAACACTCAAAAATGTCTCATTGTTAAAGATAAAAATATTTAGAAATTAAGGTAAGGACTGAGATGGTATGTTGCAAAGGGTTTAACAACTGAACATGTGTATCCATTATGTATATACTATCCATAGTATATAGTATCAATTATGATTTTCTGCTCAACTCAGAGCAGAATAAAACATTTCTTAGCACATAGTGGCAAATAATTAAGTTTCCTCAGACAATTATTCATAATTCTATGTGTAAAATGTTAAGGGTAATTCCATTTGATACCACCGTACCGTCCTGAGTGACTGAGACATTTGCCCTAGACTACCTCAGTAGTTATTGTCACGTAGTAAAAACAATCTCTTCTCCCGGAGAATATGTCTGAAATGATTTAAACCCCGCTGGGCTTCATCTCTCTGGAGTTGGACCAAAAAACAAAACAAAACACTGGTATCAAGAGACACTGAATGGAACGGAGTCTATTACGTGGAAAGTCAGGTGCTGCTGATGCGGATGTTTATAGTGGAACCGTAGTGAGGCAATGGATCCCGTCAAGATAATGTCATTTCACAGAGCCTCTTACGACACACACACACACACATACACACACACACATATACACACGCATAAGATGAATCCACCGTTAGGATATAACCACAGTACAAACCAAAACAAACCCAAAGAGAGCGAAAAGAGCTAAACTAATGAAGGATACGCACCAACGCACACACTTATTATAAGCTCTTAACTATGAGTCTCATATCATCAGTTTATAAGAAAAATAAAACAACCGTGTCGGGTACGGAACTCACCGTCTGTTCATGGGTCGGACTCGAACTGCCACCCGAACTGAGGCCATCTCCTGTGCCGCTGTTGTCCGCACCGTGGAGCCGCTGCCCGTTCTTAAAACGGCAAACAGGCTAACAGCTAACAAGCTCACTGCTAACAGGTTAGCGGCGGGAGAGAGAAAGAAAGAAAAAGTTACCGAGATAAGAGAGAAAGGTGTGCACGAGGCGAGCACGCGCAGAGAGGCGAGGGTGAGGGCAGGTGCGCGGGCCGCATTGGGGGGAAAAAACGGTATTATCACGCCGCGGTGACTCCGCGGGTCTGAGCTGATGATGACAACCAGTAACGACCATCCATTCTGACGCCGACCGTGAAACCGCTGTTAGCTTCACAGCTGGTCGTCACGTGACCCAACAAGGCAGCAAAACTGAAAACATTACGTATGTACGGAAAGTAGAAGGGGACAAACGTATAATTGTTCATATGATTTATGTTTTTGCCACTGCAGATTTTGTTAACCCATAATAGATTATTTTTTAATGTAAATTCGCATTTTAAAAATGTAGTGAAACAAACTGATATTTTGTTCTACTTCGAGTTCGCGTGTTTTCTTTTTACCTATGTTCTTTCATAGAGTCTTTTCTCTGTTTTGTTTAGGGAAACAAAGTAATCAAAAGATCAGTGGTTTGTAACAGGGAGTCCGCGACCCCTGCGGGTCAACGAGGGAACTGCAAGCGACTGTAAGATTTTGATCGATTAGAATTCTTCATTTATTCTTTGCACAATAAAACACGAAAGCACGAGTTTGAAGCCATTCTTATGTCCATTGTCATTCTTTATTCTTAAAAATGTCACAATACATTTTTGTTTAGAAAGTCCAGTATTTACAGTCCAGTGCGTGGTGGCCGAAGCTCTGATGGTTATGACTTATCTTTTTGGTTTGTTGTTGGCCTGTTGAGCTTAGACAAATCCCCAAAGGATGCAGTAGCTGTTCCCCGCTTCGCTGGTTGAGACTTAGAAAGAGGAACAATATAAATTATACATATTAGACATGTACACGACATCACCACACCTTGGTGTGATTAAACATGCTTCAGAAGTCACATGTTAAATCTGAGAACTAACACTGAGACTGGCAGGGTCTAGTTTTTGTCGTACCTGTGACTCGTGAGGTTTCCAGCCAATCATGTAGAGGATTTCAAAGGTAGCAGGAACAGAGCCATCCTCATTGCTGTACATGTCTTCCACAGGGAAATACATAAACAGATGTAATTTGCTCATGTTATGTTCACATGTAGTAGTAGTTGGAAGTGCTTGGATTTTAATTGTAATTTTACAGCAATTTATTATCCTTCTCATAACATCTTTAAATTAAATCGCTGTTGTCTGAGACTTTGTAATGATTATATTAATAATGATACAGTTATATTTCTGGTTATGTGTCTTGCATTAGGTCGAATTATGAGAAAGGACTAATAACAACATTTCCAGAAATTCAGTAAGTTTTCAGAAACCACAATCTGTTTACTCAAAGGCTTGTGACATGGTTCTACAGCAGTCCCAGTCAGCTTGTTCATTAGTTCAGCAACATCGCTCACCCTTATAAACTGCAGCGGCTGCTAACATGGTGTCTCTGTGCAACAATGCCCTCCTGTTCCACAGACAGTTACTTTCTGCCATTCCTGGAAGAAATAAGGAAAGACGTGGTGCAGACGGTCGACAGGGCATCTACAGACAACACTGCAGGAGTGAAGTTTACCTTGAAGATCTGTCATGACCTCAAACATTCCTGGGTAATGAACCACAACGTCGTCCACATCCTGAAAGAAACACGTCTTAAAATGAGTTAGCATTCTATTCAGGTGCTTTACATTCACCAACAGTCACTCTTTTCAGCACTTACTAACATCCACGGCATTTTATGACGCTCTACAATTACAAATCATACAGACAGGTACACCTAAGTTATTTAGGTACAGTTTTATTAAGGAAGTTCAGATAGTTTTTTTTAAATCACTTTCTCATCCAATCTCACTCACCACAGTCAGCATGTTGAAGCCAGCCTGACGCAGCAGATGCCCCAGGTCACTGACGCTGGTGTACGGTGACACGTGGGGTGAGAACCCCCCCTCCCTCTCCGTCTCAGCAAGCTGCAGTGAACACCTCAGCTCATAGAGTGTGTCTCCACCCAGCATTGCCCCAATGAACACACCATCTGGCTTCAGCACCTGATGGATCTAATGGGAGGGACACAGAAGGAAGGATAGACAAGATGGGTATCGTCAAAAATAGCATCCAACTTCGGTGTGGAAACTCTTCCTTTACACAACAGTGAAATCAAACCTGTTTGAAGGCTTCTGGTAAGTTGTTAATCCAGTGTATACTGAAAAAAAGAAGAAAAAATGTGAACTGTGTAACATTGAAGGACTGAAGCAAAAAGGTTAAAGAAGATTTTTTTCCCCCTAACCTCAAACTGCTAACGACTAGGTCAAAGGTGTTTTCTCCAAATGGTAAAAACTCTTCATCAGCTACCACACAGTGAGTCGGGATCTCACCCTCTTTTTTCCGTCTCTGAAAGATTTGATATCATTACATACAATATATGAAGAATTTCCAAACAACAATTGAGAAATTACTAATCACATAATTCACACAGTAATCTGAAATTATTAAGACAAAAAATGATTTAAATTGTAATGTAAAAAGACCTGTGACTTAGTGAGGATATAGTTTGTATCTCTTTACAGATTTATTTCTGCACAATATCATTGTTTTATATGTCAGTCGTTAACACATAATGACACTCACCAGCACAGGCTCTGAGATGTCAGCGAGGTAGAAACGCTCCACAACTTCCTAAAAAAAAACAATTGTTTTCACAGTTTGATTACACTCCAGATTAAGTATTTTTATACAGATTTTGACACAAAGAAGTAACATTTGAGAGGGAACAAATAAGCTTTGTTTAAGTTATACAGATTTTGACACAAAGAAGTAAAATTTGAGAGGGAACAAATAAGTTTTGTTTAAGGTCATAAACTTGATATTTTATTTTCCTTTTTTTTACCTTGCTCAAATGTGGTGCGATGTGACTCTTGCCGCTACCAACATCTAATGCCAGAGGAAACGTTCTAAAAAAACAAAACAGAAAAAGACTTCACAACGGTGGTTGACAGCAGTCTTAAGTACAACTTTTAAAGTTTATTATTGGACGTTCGCAATAAAATATTTGTACTTTGCAACACGTTTTAGCAGTTTTAAAAATATATGCATACATAACAAACCCTTTTCGTATTAGGGACATAAAGTAAACCCAACAGTCAAGATACAAGAGATATATGCATACATAACAAACCCTTTTCATAAAGTAAACCCATCAGTCAAGATACAAGAAGAAACCAACCTAGCGACGTCATAAACCCGATCAGCCAATCGTGTGCCGACCTACAGTGAGGACACAGAGGTGTAAACAACAACAAAAACTGTCCACTGGTCATTTAAGAATCTGAATCTCTATAAATGTACTAGTTAATTTTGCTCATTGTCTACATTAGTTCAGGTCAGTCTCTTCCTCACTTCGTCTCTCAGATAGTCGTACAGGTGACTGTCCTGTTGCTTTGCAGACCAGTCTCTCTGTCTCCTCTTCATCCGTCTGTCAAACACATTCATCGAAGAATCCCCGTTGGACATCAGTCTTCGAGAACCGGAGCTCCAGGAGGAGGCCCGGAGACCAGAGTAGCAGCATCCGAACAAGGCCTGTGGGCAGCGGGCTGCCGCAGAGAGCAGCGTGTGAAAGACTTTGCTGCCCATGGAAATGCTGCTGCTGCTAAAGTTTGTCTACAGGTCACACTGACAGAAGAAGAAGGAAGACTTCCTGTCGTGACGTCAGAGCAAATCTGTCTTAAAGACGTAGAACTTAAACTTATAAAGACTTACTTTCCGAAAATATATGTAAGTATTATGTGTTTACGTGACTCATAATTTAACATATTGATCAAAATGTTTATACAAATATTAGAATAGTCATTTTAATGTAATAAATCATACTTTTTTTTACTAAGGAAGACAAATCAGTATGACGTTTGTCCCACGTCGTTTTCCGTACAGACGATACAGTCAAGACAGAGGTGCATGCTGGGTAAACACGTGTGGGAACTCGCGCACTGTGTAGAAACATTCGTGAGATCGGTGTTTGTTTTTAATAATCTTAATGAAATTTGAGTGATTTGTTACGGGTCTGCCTGAAACCAGCTTCTTTTATACTCCGGATTCTTCTGTTTCTCTCGCAGGTAGAAAGTTAATTGAGGAGCATTTTGTAACTTGAAAACTGTAAAATGTCGTATCTAACTTAAACTGTTACTGTAATGCCACCAAATGTTAATAGATTTAACCAGTTCTGCCTTTTCTCAGTCGAACGTTTGCACATATAAGATGATAGAAATCGTACTTGGAGGTAAACAGACAAGAGGCGGTGATCGGTGATCGGTTCATGTACATTAATGCTACATAAGGATGCCGACTGTTGTCATCTGTCTTCTTTGGGTCATCGTGCTGCAGGGCTACTGAAGAGACCACTGTTTTAACAGTTACTTTATTTTTATTTTTCGTTAGCACAAAACTCTTTATTATCGGTTTGTTTTTGCCCAGACTTGGACTCAAAGAACATTTTATATTTCGAAAATGAGTGATAATTCTGCCTTGGACTCAAAGAACATTTTATATTTTTGAAAATTTCCCGTACGAGTGATAATTCTGTCTTGGACTCAAAGAACATTTTATATTTTGAAAATGTCCCGTACGAGTGATAATTCTGCAACAAATCTCAGTAGATCAGTAGTTTTTTGTAATAGAGTCAGGTGAATTTCTCGGGGTCATGTCTACATGCCAAAATGTCTTTGCATTAAATGATGCTGATGTAATGTTATAACTTGTTAACTTTCTGTTCTCAGGACTCACAGGACTACAAATATGTCCTCCAAGAAGAAGAAGAACCCTAACAGCGGTGGTGGTGGTGGTAACAGCAGCATGGACGAGCGGTTAAAGTGTATTCAGAAGGATCCACGCTTCTGGGAAATGCCAGAGCGGGAACAAAAGATCAAGATCGACAAGCGTTTCCAGTCCATGTTCCACGATGATCGCTTCAAAGTGAAATACACGGTGGACAAACGAGGACGGCCCATAAATCAGACGTCCACTGATGACCTGAGGCGCTTCTACAAACTCTCTGAGTCTGAGGAAGATGAGGAGGAGGAGGAGAAATCGGACAAAATAAAGAAGGACAAGAAGAAGAAAATAATGGCAGACAGTGGAGAGAAGAGAGAAAAGGAGAGTGATGATGAAGGTGGGCAGATGTTTAGCAACAATTATTCTTGTTTGTATGAAATAATGAGAGTCAGCACTGAGTCTGACCAAAACACACTTTTTATTCTGCTTAAGTTAAGTTTAAATCCTTGTAATGATCTGTGTTTTACTAAATTAGCTGCAAAGACTAGCAGCGCTAAAATGGACTGTACCAAAGTCTAGCTCGCCTGTTGAATAAATGTCACTCTTTTTGTTCAGATGATGAGCAGGAGGAAGAGGACGACGATGATGAAGATGTCACAGATGATGATGATAAGAGGGAGGAGGAGGACGATGAAAAAGAGGAGGATGAGAGAGTGATTGGTAGTGGATCAGAAGACGAAGAGTCGTCGTCTGGTCTAGAGTCAGATGAGGACAGCGGTCCAGATCTGGCCAGGGGTAAAGGCAACATTGAGACGAGCTCAGACGAAGATGACGAAGACGACATCGACACCCTCCTTCGGAAAGAGGAGGAAGAGATCGAGCACGACTGGGGGGAGCTGTGTAAGGACGCTCCACGGAACGAGGCGGTGAGGCCGTGTCTACAGTCTGGTCCTGGAGTGATGCTAGCACCAACAAATACTAACTGATGTTTGTGTGTGTCAGATTTCTGCTCGACTTGCCGTCTGCAACATGGACTGGGACCGAATCAAGGCCCGGGATCTGCTGGCACTTTTTAACTCATTCCTACCTACAGGAGGTGCTGTTCTTTCTGTCAAGGTAACAGAGACGAAGACAACACATTTATGATGCTGTTCTTTCTGTCAAGGTAACAGAGACAAAGACAACATATTTATATGTTATGTTACAACCCGTGTCATTTCTTTATGGTCTCATGTTATGTTACGACCCGTGTCATTTCTTTATGGTTGGTACAAAAATCCAGACCAAAACCAGCTAATTCAGAGCAGACCTGTTCTGGAAAGATCTATTTAAAGTGACTCTGTGTGATGTTAATAACAAAAGTCTAACTGCCGATGATCTATGAATAGATTTACCCATCAGACTTTGGAAAGGAGCGGCTGAAGACGGAGGAGACTCACGGGCCGCTGGAGCTGAAGGCTCTTCCTGAAGACTCTGAGGATGACAACGAGGAGGAGAAGTGAGTTTACACACACACACACATACCAAACACACAGAAATAAAACACAAACACTGTTTTTTTTTTCTGTTGTTTTTTTTCAGGGTTTATCGGGAGAAAATGCGTGATTACCAGTTCAAGCGTCTCAAGTACTACTATGCGGTGGTGCAGTGCGACTCGGTCGACACAGCTGCCAAAGTCTACGAAGAGTGCGACGGCTATGAGTACGAGAGCAGCTGTTCGATGATCGATCTACGGTAAGACCAGGTCAACGCTCCAGCACCGTGGCTGACGCCGTGGCTCTGCCGCTGTGGTCATGGAGACTTGTCCTCATTTGTTCAAACAGGTTCATTCCTGATGATGTCACGTTCGATGAGGAGCCCAAGGACGCAGCTACAGACGTGAACCTTGTCACGTACACGCCCAAAGTTTTCACCTCGTCTGCAGCGTCCACCTCAAAGGTGAGACCGTCGTTATATTCACCTGTTGACTGACTCCATCACTGAACATGTAGGACCGTAAAGTTTAGCTGATGCAGATTGGTTAGTGGAGTTGGATTGTTGTCACTTGTTCATGATCATTAACATAACTCACGTCTGTGTTTTTTGCCCTGATCAGGTGCAGCTGACCTGGGATGAGACTGACCACGACAGGGTGACCGCCCTCAACAGGAAGTTCAACAAGGAGGAGCTGCTGGACATGGATTTCAAAGCCTACCTGGCCTCCTCCAGCGAGGACGAGGATGAAGAGGAGTTGGTGGAGGAGGAGCAGCGAGAGAGTGCATACGATACTGTAGCAGCAGATAAAACACAAGAGGGCGCCACAGTGAAGACGGGGGTAAAAGAGAGCGCAGAGGAAGAGCAGCAAAAGAACCAGAAGAGCCGACAACAGCGGCCCAAGAAGGAGAAGAGTGAGGAGCAGCTGAGTAAGTACAGAGATCTGCTCAGAGGAATCCAGGACAAGGAGAAGAAGCTGCAGGAAGACAAGGACATGGAGATGGAGATCACATGGGTGCCGGGTGAGACCCACTCACACAAAAACAGTTCCTGATACAGAGAAAATGAAACAGTCTTAGCCTGAACTGAGCGTCTGTGTGATTAGGTCTGAAGGAGACGACGGAGCAGCTGGTGAAGAAGAAGATGGAGGTACAGGATCCACTGACACCGTGGGAGGAGTTCCTGAATAAAAAGAAGGAAAAGAAGAAGCAGAAGAAATCTCAACGCAGGATTCAGGTGAGTTCCTGGTTCTTCTTAAATCCAAAGGTCAGAGGTTATCTGTCCAGGTGGTCCCCTCAAACATGTTCAGACAAACACAGCGTTTATAAGTCATCCAAATATGATGAATGTCAATGTCACAGGAAGGGGCGGAGTCTGACGAGGATCTCAGTGACGATGAGCTTCCTCCCGACGTGGACCTCAGCGACCCGTTCTTTGCTGAGGAGCTCAATGCCACGGGTGCGTTTGAGTTTACTACTTTTTTTAATCATTTTAAAATAATTTAGGATTTGAATACAGGATAAGCTGTTACTGAAATATCTAAAACACATGGAGCATAAAATGTACTGAGTTATGTCGACTGTTTATTTTTAAGGTCTGAAGAAGAAAAAGAAAGGAAAGAAAAAGGCAACAGCGGTGAAGACGCCGCAGGAGGAGGAGGAGCTGGAGAAACAGAAGGTAACGCTGAATTAGTTTAAACGCAGCATCAGTCGATTTACTGTCTGTCTGAGTCAAGGCAGGAGTTTTATTTTCACTTAGAAACCTTTCTGTTTTGATTAAATATTCACCACAGAATTAATGGTACAATGTAACAAAAAGATGAAAACACAGAACCTGAACCCTCACACAGATCTTTTCAGTGGCCGAGTCATGAACCATGATCTTCGGTTCCATCGTTTCTACTTTGTTCTCGATCTTCAAGCCAAGTTGGCCTAAATATTCAACCACCTGTTAGCTTGCCCTAACCCTAACCAACCCTTGTGCGTTCGTGTGTAGGCTGAGATGGCTCTGCTGATGGAAGACGACGCAGATGAGGCCAAACACAAACACTTCAACTACGACAAGATTGTGGAGCAACAGAACCTGAGCAAGAAGAAGAGAAAGAAGCTGCTGAAGAAGGGGGAGGAGTCACTGGACAACGACGACTTCCAGGTAAAACCTCCAGCTTCCTTCAACAGCCACAACAGAGCAGCTCTGTTTCCTGTGTGTAACTGGACGGACTTAAAGTTCAGTCTGTGTTCAGTCACTGTGTGAAGCTGTCTGAATGTTACAAACCCGGTGTTCCGGCCCTTTAAATGACGATGTCTCCACTCCCTGTGTGCAGGTGGACGTTAGTGACCCTCGTTTCCAGGCCATGTTCACGTCACATCTGTTCAACCTGGATCCTTCAAACCCCAACTACAAGAAGACCAAGGCCACGCAGAGCATCTTGGCTGAGAAGCAGCGTCGCCGTGAGGCGGAGGAGCAGCGGCAAACGGAGGCCAGGCTCACCCCTGATGTGACTCCCATCACACAGAAGGACTCGGCACACACAGGAAATAAAAGGGAAAATGACACTGACGCTCCCGTGGAGAAGAAGAAGGAGCTGGACCCAAGTTTGTCTCTGCTCGTCAAGTCCATCAAGAGTAAAACGCAGCAGTTCCAGGCGCGGAAAAAACCAAAGTTGGCATAGTTTTGATGGAGTTAAAACTTTAATGGACTACGATGGTTTATGCTTGGTAAAGATGGAGCAGGCTGGGAAAAAAATCTGGTGAAAGAAAGGAAGATAGCTGAATAATGTTTGGAATGTTTCAGTTTTTAATAAAACAAAAAAATATATTTTATGGAAATCAGTAACATTTTAAAATCAAATAATCAAACAAAAACTGGATTTTTTAAAAACATCCGTTAAAATTAATCTGCATTTATACCAAACATAGATCACAGCAGGGTTTTAATGCTGAATGAGTAGTGTTTAAATTAGATCAAAACGTCCTGTTTTGCTTTGTATTTGTAAACTTCTACTGGAGACTGTGAGTTACTCTGTGGTTCTGTAATATTACAGCCAAGTTCATTCACTTCTTTAATGGATTCTCCAGTGTTAGTTTTAAATTACCAAGAAAATTCCAGATAATTGTTTCTCATATTTCTGCTCCAAACACTGAGTTCATTTAGAAACTATACAATCAATAAACTGATCGATAAGATTTCTAGGTACTTCTAGTACAGGCAGGTGGATGTGACCTGTAGGTGGCGTCTACGGTCCTGGGTACTCAAAGACAGCAGCTGCTCCCATCCCAGTCCCGATGCACATGGAGACAACACCATAAGCTCTGCAGTCACAGGAAAATAAAAAATACTGGATTTAACACGTCTCCAGGGGGCAGTAAAGGTTCTTTAATTTAAAAATAAAATAAACTATAGCCAGGTTACTAAATTATTTGATTTCTTGTGGAGTCAATAGAACAATTGTCAACAAAACCTTTATTATATATAAACCAAAGTGTTGACGTGGAGGATTCAAACCTGCGTCCTCTACGTTTGAGTTCGTTGAGCAGCGTCACAACCTGTCGCGCTCCAGTGCAGCCCAAAGGATGACCCAGTGCAATAGCGCCACCATTAGGATTCACCTTCTCCATAGGAATGCCCAGCTTCTCCACGCAGTACACCGCCTGAAATAAGAGGAATAACATATATGTCGCCCTCTACTGGCTGTTGGCAAAAACGCTCTCAAACCCTGCCTACAGTAGAGCAGGGTTTTGAACGGGTTTCGTCACCTGACTGGCGAAGGCCTCGTTGATTTCAAAAACGTCAACGTCAGCCACAGTCAGACCTGGAGAGAAAAACAACGATTTAACATTGGAGTCTCATACAAAACTAATTTTTAAAATTTTTATTCAGGCCGTTTGATATCATGTCACCACACACTATAATTATTATTTCAAAGCAGCTAATCTGTATTTTTTTTTATTCTTTAATTAGCATTATATTATAGCATATTAGCATTATACTCCTTACGTAAAGTTCACCACAATTTAGTTTATTTTTTATTTCTTTTAAGTCACTCAAACCACCAGCACACGACTCCACTCTATGGTGCAAATCTCACCGGCTCGTTCCAGCGCTACAGGGATGGCGTAGGCGGGTCCAACACCCATGAGATCAGGGGGAACTCCGACTACAGCACTGGCCCTGAGGACCCCCAGCACCGGCAAACCACGAGCCTCCACCGCAGACCTGCGACCAATCAGCAGTGCTGCTGCTCCGTCACTCACCTGGCTTGAGTTTCCTGAGAGCAGAACCACACACACACACATAAGTGAAACCGCGGTGATTGTGTTGAACCTAATGGTGGCGCTGCAACGTACCTGCGGTGGTGCTGCCGTCTGCTTTGAAGGCGGGTCGCAGTTTGCTCAATCCTGCTAACGTGGTTCCCGCTCTGATGCCATCGTCTTTACTGACGATCACCTGACGTTCGCCGCCATCGGCGTCCACTAACTTAGTGGAGACAGGAACGACCTCCTGGTCGAACACACCTGTGCTCTGTGCGTGGGCAGCTCTGGGGGAAAGGAGGCGGAGCCTGGTTACAACTTTAACAGACACACTACATGTATATATTATATATTATTACATTTTTTATATTACTGATATTTTTGTGATATAGATCAAATCAAGGTACTTTTGTTGTGAACTGAGAGCAAAAGCGTCCTGCTTCTCTCTGGAGATTCCATATCGTTCTGCCACGTTCTCCGAGGTAATGCTTCAGTCACACCAGTCACAGCAGAAGAACCGATAACAGAAACACAAGGATCATCAGAGGAGACAGGAAACTCAATCACAACAAATATCATAGTCTTGTGGTTGTTCTGATACGTTTCTAATTCCGTGTTTTCTGAGGTGTCCTAATTCACTGCTGTCCTAAGTGATGGTCTCACCCCATTGGGATGATGCAGTCTCTGGCTTTGTCGATGTCCATCAGCCTGGAGCTCAGATCTCCAGGGTTTTCCATGGAACGCAGAGACATGCTTTCCACACTGTGGAAACACACACACACACACACACATATCAAGATTTCACTTCACTGTTGATTCACAAAGTCAGAAAAAGAATGTACAGAAGAATTCTCTGTGACTAAAAGGACAAACTAAACCTCATGGTGTTTTTTTGGAAGGTTTGTTGGATTCAGACGAGGTTGGAAAATATTTTGTTTTACATCAAGTCTCCTACAGGGGGCATTGGCTGGTTATGTTAACCACAAAAGCAAAGGCATCACATCACACCAACCACACCAGTGAAACCTACCCACAGGCGAGACCCAGGTTGATGGTTCTACTCCTGATGGCTCCTGGACAGAGACAGAGAAACCGTCAGAGAAAGGTTGGTCATGAATTCCATCCAGCTGCAGCTGTGGACTTTTTACCTGCGATGTTAAGCAACGCCTGCAGCCCCGAGGAGCACTGTCTGTTGACGGTGTAGACAGGAACCGATTCTGGAAAACCACTAAAGAGACGACAGACGTCAGACACTGACACAACAATGATTGACTTTCTACAAACATTTAAATACAGCATTTGTGGCCATTGACTTTCTACAAACATTTAAATACATTCTCTGTGCGGACATCTTGCAGAAGCTGTGTTTTTTACAACCAGTTCAGATGATGGTTGTCCTCCCAGTGAATGTCCACACTGTGTGTCTTAAGTGGACAATGATCTCACCTGAGGAAATGAGACACCCGAACCACCAGGGCTCCAGCTCCGGGCTGCAGCACGTTTCCTGCACACATGTCCATCAGGATGATAAGATGTGTTGGTTCTGTGTGTTGTAGTTTTTCTGACACACGTCACACTGAGAGCTCATCTCACCCACACAGATGTCCCCCAGCTGCTCCGGAGACAGTCCCACCTCCTTCAGCACGGCTGTCATGGCTGTGCTCAGCAGCTCGTCAGGTGTGGTGTCCTAGACGATGACAAGGTTTAGTGACATGGAAATTATGCTACACTTAAATGAGTGACACTGGATGTGACCCTGAAGCCTCTGTTGGCCAAGTTAAGTACTGCAGTTTGCCTTAGTTTCTCCTTCAGCAGTTATTTGTGATATATTCATATACTTTGGTTTGAGCTTTTTTGTGCAGTTCTTACCTTGAACGCTCCCCTCTTTGCTTTGCAGATGGCGGTCCTCACCCCATGAACCACCACCACATCATCAGGGTCTGAACTTCCTCTGCTGCTGCTGACACCCACTGAGCCACAGTCCTGTCTCCATAGGTCCTGTCCATGATCCCAGGCACCAGAGGGACAGAGATGACCTGTGTGTGGTGACACATTTGGATATTTTTACTCTACGACAAATTCTGTGATTGAATTCTTGCCATATGTGTCCAATTAAAATCTAGACAAAAATATATTTTTGGTATATTTGTGATCCGTCTTTTGGGCATTGTTTCTGCTGATTGCTTAATTATTCTAATTTATGGCGACTGGCTTTTATTCATATTGAGTGTTTTTTTTAAATAATTCCTGAGATAATTGCTACCCTTTGTAATAAATTATGGTATGTTTGTTATGTGTTAGCTTCTTCTACTTTAACCTTTGTTCCTACCTTTATCGATGTGCTTAGTTGAGCTATTTCAAATCTAACTTAAGGCTATTTCTCAGTCCTTTTTTATTTTTTAGCAGTCTTTAAGTTCATTATCACGTTTATTCCGCTTTAAATTGTCTATGACTCCTAGGTGACTTTCAGGGATTTAGCACACGAAAAAAGATCGCTGGATAAGTAAACAAAACATCTTTCCACCTGAGGGTTCTCGTGTAATTAAAACAATATTAAACATGAAAAGACGAAAAGGATTAGTCCAAGATGACAATCATACATTTACAAAATATCTCTGGTTTATATGAAATGCTTGTCAGACCTGAAATGATCTTTAACCTGTTCATCAAGGCGAATTAAAGATCCACAGTTCGCTCAGTCCGGAAACTCTGAGGAGAAGGACGGCAACCGCAGAGGGACAAAATAGTGACTCTCGTCAATACGCTTCTCCCGTTACCCAGCATTTGACGTTTCTTAATCAAAACTCCCGTTACCCAGCATTTGACGTTTCTCAAAGTGTCTCAACGAAGCATTGATGGTTATATTTACAGTAAGTGATGTATAGTAGGGACTGTGCGAGAGTGAACGATCCGATCATGTTTTTCTGTTTGCCAAAACAAGGAAACGTGCGGTAAAATTGACGACATTCGTTGAGTTCGGGACAAACTAACTATACAGGTCATACGTATTCGTGTTACAGCATTTCACCTGATTAATCAAAGAAGAGTCGGTAGGAAAATTAATATTTTATTTGTAAAAGTTGATTGTTCTTAAGGCCACAAACTAGGTCACTGGCACATTCAACACAGAGATGTTGAAAACAACATGTTTACAAACATGTTCAATGTGGTTCTGGATCAGATAAACAAATAAACAAACAGGAAACAGTCACAGAAACACATTGACAATCTTCAGAGTATAGGAAATTAAAATCACAAGAAGTGTAGATGGTCTCTAAATAAAACAGTTAATATAAAGTTTCTTCTCGGTAGCAGAGCCCCCCTCAGGTGATCTGAGGAACTTCATGCTGGTTAGCGTTAACGTCATGTTAAGATGCTCCTTTCAGCACCAAAGATATTGGCACAAAAAAATTGATTTCTAAATTAAAAACAGAGCTTACCTTAGAGCCTGCATGTTACCCATAATGCACTAGGAGGATCAGTGCAACCCTGTGAACCGCAAGTCTGCAGCTACAACAAGACACAAATGCCTTAAAGGCTAGAAATGGCATGGTGCCTCAAAAAAGATGGCAGCGCCCAGGTTTCCATTTGTGCTTTAACTCATCACTGTGTAAGATGTTCTATCATCGATGTGTATTTACAAACATCCGTCTTTTCATTATTGCGATAACTAGGCAAACACCAACATTATATCATAATGAGGACATGAAACAATACTGTTTTTTTACATTCAATACTCAATTAATTGTGATTCACAATATTATGTCAGTCGGTAATTATGTTTTTTTTTTACAATTATTAAATAGATTCTCCATTGTCCTGCTGTGTTTGATTTGTAATGTTAAATATGTTGAATAAAGATGCTAAAAAAAGAATAAAAGCATATGTTATGCATACTGTGACAACAGCATGACACCAAGGATACAGACTTTTACTAAACATTTTAAATAAAAAGAAAATATTAAGATGGAATTGAAAACGTGGAATGACTAAAAAACATGGCTCCCCCTACTGGCACTTTAAAATAGAATCACTAGGATGGCATCTTGGGTCATCACTAGGAGCAACAGGGTGAACTTATCAGCAGTGTTAAAAACCTTTTCTTTTCAACAGATTTGTTTTCTTGGTGATGTTCCCCTCATGCGTAGAAGATGAGTTCTGGTATCTGACCTCCCTGCACACCAGTACCGTTGGTGCTGTCTGATGAGCACTGGAATTGGAAGGTCACTTTGCCACACTGCACCTCCGTCATGCCCTCCTGGCCAAAATAGCTCAGCTCGTTCCCGTCCAGAACCACGCTAGCAGTGTAGAACGTGTCCGGCTCGATCTGCACCGGATACTCAAACCAGACGGTGAAAGTGCTGCTGGAGCCGTCAGAGAAGTATTTGATGATCCTCTGTGCCATTGGCACACCCTGGCGTTTCAGCTCAATCTTAGCGCTGTACTCGGCCGAGCCACAGCTGGAGCCGTAAAGCCCAAACCCAGCTATGAAAACACGCTTGTCTACGGCAAACTGGATGCTGTCGCACCGTCCTCGGTACCGCCATTGGTTGCTCCTGTATGCACAGGACTGGAAGCGGTGGCACCGTTGTGGAGCCAGGCCTTTGCGAGGTTTCGTACAGAACAAGAGTTCAGGTTTATTGGCGGCGGTGTACCACAAAAAGATGTCATTGGTCTCGTTCAGAGTGAGGACACCAGACTGTGCTGCACCATTGGCAAAGTCCTCCAGGACCATAGTAGGTATACGAATCAGGTAGATCGCCTTCCCGAGTACCAGCCGCTTATTCTCAATGGTTGGGGACAGTTCCTGACGTTGGCACTCAGCCTCTGCCCAGTTCAGTGTTGCCTCAAACACAACCATCTCTTTGGCGTTAAGTGTCTCTCGGCGCAGAATACTCTCTAATGTTTGTATGTCAATATCACAGAATCCTTCAGAGCGAAGTGCTAGCTCAGCCTGAGCATCGATCACCTCCCAGCAACGCTGTGTCAGGTCAGGTTCTTCAAACAGACAGCTCTGTGACAGCAGCACACACGCGTTCTTTGCACTAAGACTTGTCTCCAGGAAGCTCACACAGGCCCGTGCCAGGTGAGGAACGATGTACTTTTTGGCAGCATAAAGGGTGGCGAGCACCGTGTCGGCACACAGGTCGATCTCGTCACAGTAGATGTATCTGTGGAGATGTAGCACTTAAGTTACCACCTCACAATAATTAGTCAATTTGATGTAAATTAATGCTTAATTCGAGGTTGATTTACTTCAGCATAGCCAGGAAAGACGGTGGCTCCACATCTGGGATCCGGATCTCATCCTGATCCTCAGCCAGTTCCCCGTAGAACATAGCATGGAACACAGAGCTGCCGACCGCTAAGACGTACTAGCAGAGCAGACAAAATGAAGGATAAGTTAAGACACATGACATTTTAAACCAACACCACACAACCTCTTTTAAGGAAAGGCATTAGACCAACAGTCTAAGAGCCAATAGGCAAATAAAAACAAATAAAGCTCTCAATTTTATTTACAGAAAAAGCAAAAGTTTTTATAACAACATAAAACACAACAACACGGTGGTGTTGGTACTGTAACTGCTGCTGTTTAAAGTGTGATCGATGTGAGATGATTATGTTGTTATTTTGTTACCTTGTGACCTGGAACTCTTTGTGTTCCACCAGGGGGTCCAACCACAAAGTGAACATCTGCCATCATTTCATTGTTGAACATGACTGAGTTTCTACGATAAAGATCAAAACACAGATTCATGTGAAAAAAGGAAGAGGAATAAAAACATCACTGTTGGCAAACAGCTACTGTTTATTACCAAATCCCTGTCCCAAAATCAGTAGGTAACTTTGGCCATTAATTATTTTGTATTTCCATTGTCATGCTATAACACTGTTGTAGTGTTTTGGCCCTCACCTCTCTCGGATGCTGGGGTAAAGACCCTGCCAGCTGCAGGAACTTTGTGCACTGATGCTGCTGTTGCTGCTGCTGCCGTTGTTGTTGGTCACGTTCTGATGCTGCTCCTCCTGCTGCACGGATGAGTTACTGCTGGTGGTGGCCGGAGGCAGCAGCGTGTTAGCAGGAAACAACTCAGCAGCCATTGTGAGACGTCAGACTGAAAGATGAATCATGGCTGTGACCAAAAAAAAATGTTTTATTACTTTATTATACAGACTCTACAGGTGGCAAAAACACACCTTCTAAGATGTTAACTTTAGTTTAAACAACATAAATTTAACAATTATTCACCTCTATTGATGAAACTATTAAGTCATTTACTATTTGTAACCAAGAGGTTCCACTTATTGTGAAAAAAGGTTAAATTGTAAGGTAAGACTTCTGTAAAAATTAATGACAAACTTAAGATGTATTGTTATTCAAAACAAGAGCATTCAAAATGTTTGACAGCGCCTCCTACAGGGTAGAAGGGTAACATGATGTGTTAAAAAAACTATATGTATATCTCATCTTTGTTAAATATGAAACGTTATGTAACCTGCTGTCAAATTAGTTTTTTCTGACGTGGAACTGCTAAACAGTTAGCTGACGGCTAACTACACACAAACGCCGTCGACACGACATTTACACTAAAGACAGGAAAACATGTCAATACATGACGTCATGTGAGCAAAGAGTGAAAACATTGGAAACATTTTAATAAGGAGGCCTCTAAATTAAACGCGCCTACGCCCGCTGCTAACAGTAGCATGTGATGCTAGGAAGTGGCTAAACTAAAGTGAGCCAAATATTCGCCATATTTTAACAGTTTACGTTAAAATCGATCCACCGACCTGAAGATTGAGCTGTTTCCTCTTATTCTCATCACACTGAAAAGGCTCCACTAACGAATAATACCACGACATTAACTCTGTTTACACATCTGTTTATCCCTTTGCTTCTTCTGCTGCCGTAGTTTCCTGTTGGTTAAAGTCGCAGCTGGCCTCCTACAGGATAGACGGGATACTGCACCACCCGCAAACAGTTGATGTTTTTAAGTTTGATATAGATTTTTTTCCTAAAAAGAATTAAAGATAAGTAGGTACCTAGCACCACCCGCAAACAGTTGATGTTTTTTTAAGTTTGATATAGATTTTTTTTTTATAGATTTTTTTTCCTGAAAAGAATTAAAGATAAGTAGGTACCTGAAATAAACTTTCAAAATATATTTTATCTAAAACATAAAAATATATATATATGGCAGTTTACACAGAAGACAGGCTGTCTACTTGATATTTCTCCATTTTTAAAGAATCTTTCCAACACAAACATAGCAGAAAAAACACAAGTCTCTAGCATGATATACAACATATACCTTTATTATTGTTATTGATAAATATGTATCTCTCCCATTTATTTCAAATTAAAAAGAACAACAGCTATATAATTCTTTATCTACATATCATGGTCTAAATTCTCTACAATGCTTCACTGTACATGGGAAATAACGAAATTAATAATATATTAATAATACATTTTTGTATTTAGTTAAACTGACATCATTCAAGGAAGTGATGTCACACCTATAAGTGCTATAACCTTCAAAAGTAACTAACTTGGTAAAATAAAGAGACGAGTTCTGATGCTTCTGATAAAAAATGGTTTCCTCAAACAACAGTTGTTCAACAATGGATAGTTGATGTGTACAGTAGAAACACTATGAATACCTCACATTTTTCTCAGTAATCAAATATGCTGTGACTTTTTTACAAAGTGAAAATAACTTACTATAATTAGGTGACTAGAACAACAAGGTCCAAATGTTCTTCAGAGATTACATAACGCATACCTTCACTTGTATTAACTAGCTTTCCTGACTTTGCCCTTAGCCTTTAAAATAGTTTAATATTATTGTTAATGTATGATAGCTGCCATTCATATTTATGTCACGTGTCACATGTCAATTCAATGTAAAAACATTGTATCGAGTTTCGTGTTGAAGGCAGCAAGAATTAATAACTCACGTTCTAGTCCTATGTGCACACGCCCTTCACATTAATGAACAAAAGTGCTTTAAAATCTAAAAACTGTACAAACAGCTTTTTTAGGCTTTTCTCCGCTTACATTAGTAAAGTTTTCAGAAGGAAACAGCTTCATCGTTCAACACAGAATTTTGGTTAAAAAAAGAATTAAACAAAAAACAGGGAGTGACACGTCACAACGGAGCAGCAGAATAAACTCTCAAGTTAGAAAACGTCATCATCAACAAACAAGGAAGCCAATAAAAAAGTTTAACAAACAAATTTACCAAACCAACAACCCAGAGGACTGAGTTAGCATTAGCAACCTGTCACGTTGGTCTGATGGTTGTTTGTGTTGATTCTAAAACCATTACAAAATCAAAGAAGAAACAACAATGAAAACATACAGTAGTGTCGCAGGTTTTAACAATCAATAAATTATTAAAATAAACCTCAATACAAATATTTACATCAGAAAAAACATATGAAAAAAATACACAAAAATTACCAGTTTGTTCCCAGAATACCGCAAACTCTATGATGACTTTAATGTAGTCGTGTTTACACGTGCAAAACTGCCACTTTTGGTCCTTAGACCTGCTGAGCAATCAAAAACCATTAAGTTATCGTTTGCTTAATTGAAGCAGACGAGGGGGCAACAATCTTAAGCTCCGCCCACACTGACATTATTTTAGTGGCGAATCAGAAGAATTCTCTTTACCTTAAAACTGACATAACATGATCATACATTGTATATGTTACGTCAACGACATACAGGGGTTAGCATCGCTACTATATTAGCATGCAATTTTCAAAATAAAAGTTTCCACTTGTTGATCAACTGTTAATCCACATTCAACATTTCCAAGATCAAATTTTGTTCACAAACTCACACGACGCCACAGCTTTGAAATTTTCCACAAAAATAAATAATAATTTACAAAGCTGCAGTTTTGCAAAAAATAAAGATCATTGTATCTCCTCTTCAGCACTTTAGCATTAACCTCCAGATTTTGTTCCTCAAACTTTTATTTTCTGTTTCTCTAGGTACAGAAAAAACAACCAATTTTCCTAAACCTCTCGCTGTAACATTCTTATCAATGTTCATTAGGACTCTAATAATAATGACAACGAAATAAAGTGTCTGATTATGTTTGCCTACAATAATAAATTTGGGCATTTCACAATAAAAGCCTCTGTTTGTCTACACTTAAATCCATGCCAAGTGAATAAAATATCAGTAAAAGCAGTCGCCATAGCAACAGTTGTCATTGTGGGCGGGGCTAATATCTGCTCAACTTGAATTCTAAGATCATGTAAAGGCACAGACCAACGCAAACACAGACTAGAGCTGAAGATGACAGGTGCTTGTTTTTGGCTTGTTGTCTGTTCCTCATTGGCGTGTGGAGTGTTGTCAGGACCCAGGCCAGCCGAAGTCCAGTGAGTATGTGTGTGTGTGTGTGTGGTGGGGGGGGGATGCGGGGGGTGAGTGGTGGTGTTCAGTCATACAAAAACCTTGGCAAGCGCGTCAGCACCGGCGCTGCCGATATAGCACATGGTTGGGTGGAACGCCACAGCGTGGATGGACTCCTCAAACTTCTTACGGTGAGCTGTGACCTCCTGGATGCACGTCTTGGTTTCCATGTTCCACAAACGCACAGAGGAGTCGTGACCTGAGGAGAGAGTTGATGCAGAAGGGAGGTCAGGTGTGTCTGTATGTGTGGCAACATTGGGCGTGTCCGGCGCTCGAAGACTTACTTCCTGACATGAGGTAAAGTCCATTTGGATCCACAGCCAGACTGGTCACCGAGTCCAGATGAGCCACCATGGAGTGGACACATTTACCTTCACAATAAAGAACATAGTTACTGTGCAAATCAAGAAGCTAGACGTGTTTTTAGGAGTTACTTTAGCTGCAATTCAACATTAGCTTCTGCTAAGTAGCCTCCTTTAATGTGATATATGCAGATGACATTAGTCTGACATTAGATAGTCTAATGACAACCATCAACAACATTAGCCAAGATGAAACGTTCCAAAATTAGTCGCAGTAAAATGGTAACTTCAAATAGCAGCTGTCAGCATTCCGTTTCAAGCAATATTAGGTTTCATTACATTACGTTAGTAGCGTGTTAGCTAAATTATTTTGTTGCTAACATCAGAAGCAATTCGACATCTGCTGTGACTTCATATAATTTTCTGTTATTTAATAAATGTTATGTAATGAATCAGTTATTCATCAGAGATTTTCTGCTCTTAACGTGGTCTGTCTTCATTCATCAGCTGACATTTGACGCTAATAAATACTTGAAGCTGTTAGCCAGCAGTAAATGATGTAGCTGCTAACTAAGCCTGCTTTCAAATAATTGCTCGAGCATTAGTAACACTTTGTTTAAAAGCTTTACATAAACATTGGTAATTTCACTGAATGATATCAAGTGAAAAGCAGGAAATCAGTGTGACATCCAGACAAAGAAACTCCTGGGTCGTTCACAGCATGTGCCACGGTGAGGAAGAAGCTCAGCGTCAGCTGACCTGTGTTGTTGTCAAAGAACTGAATGTGGCGATCCTCCTGAGCCGTGATGGTGATTGGAAGCGTAGGATGACTCAGCACTTTGTTGATTTTACATGGAGCGTCTGCGAAAAACAAGCGTCAGTGTCAGCTGACACAGTGTCACATGGTAAAATCATCACACTGTAGAAGACGTGCCTTATTATATACATGATAAATATTCATTCGTTTTATTGTAGTTGTTTAAATATTGCAATATCTCTATGGTTTCCTAAATTTAACTGCTATTTCATTTATTTTCCTATCTCTATGGTTTCCTAAATTTAACTGTTATTTTTTATCATTTATTTTCAAAATTGTCCTTTTAATACTTTGTTTACTGTGTTTTTATGTCAGACAGAAGTTAATTCATGCAACAACCCTTATTTGATTCACCCCAGTTACACAACATGGCCAGATGAGGCAGCAGTGAACCAGCAGCATTATTATAACTGAATTCTTCTTCTTCTTCCTCTCACTACCCTCCAGACTCATCTACCTGGTGGTCCAGCAGAATCAATCTTCAGGATGAGCTGCTGAGTCTCCATGTTAAAGAGGCAAATGTGTCCCGTGGAGAATGACGTTATCATTTGATTTGGTTCACAGGTCACCACGTCAACCGAGGTCGGCACACCCAGCTCTGACAGCCCAGAAAGGAGGAGGAGGAGGAGAAGAGGTCAAAACCATGACGGAGTCAAACAGTGGACGTATTAACAGGGTTAACTTCAACCTTGAGCTCTTGACTTCTACAGGTTTTTATACTGAAATCCAGCAGAGTGTCCTGTTTGTCCTTCTACCGTGTCCTGGTCTCTTACCTCCTTTTTCGTTGAAAACAGCGAGACACGGTGAGGTATCTGCAGCGTTCCACAACCGCATCGTCCCATCGGCGGAGCAAGACAGAAGACGGTGATGGGCGGAGCTATGGACCACACCCCACACTGAGTCGGTATGACCAGAGAGCGCCCCCCTGAGGACAGAGGAATCTGCAGCACAGAGCATAGAGCGCAATTCTGTTTATATTAGAACTGAGATTCACTGATTCTAATAAATGTCACCGACAGAAAGTGAAAAATACCGTATGAGTCGTAGGGGTCGATGTTGGGATTAGGGAGGTTCCAGCTCTGAATGTTACCGTCCACTCCTCCGCTGAAGCACTGTTCACCGTTGGATGTCATGGTGACGCAGAGCACGGCTCCACTGCAGAGACGGTACATCAGTGAAAGGTTTTATTAAGGTAATATTTTAGGAGCTCACAAATCTGAACTGGGAAATGAACCCAGAGTTTTCCGGTCGGCGTCTCACCTGTGTGCTCTGAACGTGTAAACGGGCTCCACATCTAACGCAGCACATCTGCAGAATCAGGAGACACAGATGTGACGTCATCGTATCATACACTCTCTCTACACCTGAACTGTTATCAACACGCCGCGGCCCTACTTCTTGGCTGGCGCCGTCTTCTGGAGGTTCCACAGTTTGAGGGTGTGGTCCTCGGAGGCGGTGATCAGGATGGGCTCCACTGGATGAAAGGCCAGACTCCTCACTGAGTCAAAGTGGCTGCGCAGAGTAAACTTGGGATTCCAGGTCTTCCTCAGGGCGTCCGTGCTGGTGCTGATCTGAGGAGGAGGAAAAAAAGGAAGGTGAAAAATCTGAGGTGATAGAATCTCCCGTCTGTGTTTTCAGTGTTCTCCTCACGTCATATGACGTGCCGTCAGCTTCGTTAGCCACGGTCAGTCCGGCCAGTTCTCCCAGACCGAGCTCGTGGGAAACCGCCTCATCCACTTGACCCAGGATGAAAGATTTTCCAGGTGATGGTAGGAATGTCATGGCCTCTGTCACGAGAAGAACCAAAGAACCGCGTTTAAAACAGAACCGTGAATGACAACAAGAGGGCGGGAAATAAGAGGGAAGTTACCCTCGTCCAGCCGACCGATTTCCTGTTCTGTAAGTCTGGGGACACTAGGCCTGGTGGGCGGAGCCAAAGAAGGCTGGACTGATGGGAGATCCTCAGCATCACGGAGGTTGGCTAACATGTCCTGGAGCTTAGAGCGGTTTGGTCCTGTGTGGAAAGAGAAGGAAAAAAAAATAAAAAACAGAAGCGAAAAAGTGGCAGAGAAGAAAGATAAGGAATGAGGAGAGGAAAGAGAATGAATAAAAGAATAAAAGAGAGCAAAGTGAGAGAAGACAAAAACAAAGAGAAGAAAAAAAATATAAAATGGATCACGACAGGTGAGAAGAAGAAGCAGAGCCACCCAACACAGAGTGAAGGAGAGAAGATGAAGGTGGAGGAGCACGCACTCTTCACTCCTTTTTTGCCCTTGCGCTCCTTCCTGTACTGCTCCTTCAGTTGGGCGATCAGACTCTGATCCACAATCCAGGACGCTTCAGCCACGGAGGACGGCTGCTGCTTCTCTATGTACCAGCAGGGGGAGACACAAAGGCTCAAAACAAAAAATAACCAAATAACTTCACTTCACTTCCTCATGATACAGAAATAAAGACTTCATTGAACTATTACCAACCCCACTCACCGGTCCCAGGCTCAGGCAGTCCGTCCAGATCATCCTGACCCGCCAAGAAATCGAACCCCTTCAGGGCCTTCTCTGCGTCTGGGTCGTCACTGAGGTCTGAAGTCGTAGAAGACGGCATTGATGACTGTTTCTTCTTCACTAACTGTTAAAACAACAACACGAGAAACAAGGTTTGATGTGTAGTTTTATATATACATCATCCAGTGTCACAAAGATTCTTAAAATCATTTTTAAATGTCATTTTCTATCGCATTATTTTGTTGTTTTTGCGTCGTCTCACTGTAGCCAGTTCCAGGATGGTTCTGTCCTGCCCTTCGGCCTCCTCTTCTTCCTCCTCATCTTCATCACAGAAGGCTACGGCGCTCTCAATGAATTTGAAGGCCTCCAGCACGGTGGCGGAGTCGGACATTTCAGGTTTACTGAAGCAGGAAGTGGATATGTTAGCCCAGCCGACGAAGGCAAACAGTAAGAGTAATAATTGGCAAAATCATCTGCGAGTTTTAGAGAAGTCTATTGTGGCTTTATTTTTGGTTTATAACAGTTTTGTGTTGGTTAAGATGATAAATGAAGGCAATTCTTTACTTTAATATTTGCTAAATTATTAAAAATATGATGATCTTCAATCTTAACTGGACCAGTGCCTTATTTGATTAATTTTGAGAGTATTTAGTTCCTCATACAGTACCTGATCATGGTGCTGTAGTTCTGAGACGACGGTTCGGTACCGTTGACCATGGGTTGAGTTCTGCTGACTTTGGAATCCTCCGTCAGACCGAGTAGACCTCGCACTCGCTGAGACTTCACATCCAGGATGGTGTCAGTGTAGCCCACTTCCTGCAGGTACCTGAGGGACCGAGGGTTGGGGTTAGTTCTGTTCTCCTTGACCTGACCCGAACTTTTAGTCTCAGACTTTCAAAACAAAACAGTTTCAACAGATATAAAGAAGACAGTACTAGTAAAATGAACTGGCTTGGTTTATTTATAGTACAGCTTCATAACACCTGCTATCGCTATTTGTTAGCTCTTATTGTACGGCGCCAACATCTGCTTAGACCTGATAACTTCAGACCAAAATATGCTACTTTCACTCCAAGTTTTTTTTTACTCCTGATTAGTTCTTCTAACCCCAGTATCTGCTTTCAACCAAACTAGATTATTTTTACACTGAATAACTTCTGTAACACCAAGTAGACACGTCTTCAAACATTGGTTCTAAACACCTGTTTAGTCATGTTAGCATTAGCACTCTTTTAAATATGCTAAAACATGACTCACTTACAGTAGGGTTTCTATTAGGTAAAATGAAAATGTTAACTTATGTTATTAATGTTTACAGTACAGTACAGAGTTAGCATTGTAATTATCATAATAATCTCATTACCTCCAGTCTGACCAGGGAAAAAAAAAAACAAGTTCCTCTCAGGTAACGCCATAAAACTGAACAATCATCAGTTTATTACTTTTGTCAAGCAAACAAGTAAATAATCAGATTAGTTATTTATTAACTAACTAGAACTGACGGTGTATAAATGTAAATTTCTGATTGTAAACCTCAGTTACAGTTTGTAATTATTATTATTATTATTGTTATTATAAAGTTTAGACTCTGTACTGACCTTTAGCTGTAAAACACCTGGACCCTGACCGTTTTTAATCCCCAAAGGACGGGTAAGATTTGTGAATGGAATCTGATGTGTTTTCTCCAGAGATACAGTTTGTAATGAGAGTGAGAGAGAGAGAGAGACAGAGAGAGAGAGACAGAGACGGAGAGAGAGAGAGTCTGTACCAGCCTCTGCCATCACAGGAGGCCTCCATGTCTCCACACAATCCTCCATTCACTGACAACACACACAGACACCCCTACATACACATAGACACACACACACACACACACACACTTGTGTGCTGCAGCATTTCAGTCATTTATAAATTTGTAAATAAAAAAATAAACAAAGAATTAACGAGAAGTAACGATACAGGGTGACTCACATTGTTGCGAATGTAATTAGCGATTTAGAAAGCGTCATTATTTAAACAGAGCGTTAAACAAAACTTTAGCTAATTTTACCGAACTAGAAAGCGTCATTATTTAAACAGAGCGAACAAAACTAATTTTACCGAAATAATGCTAAAAGCTAACGGCTAATAGCTAATAAACGCCAATATTAAAAGACCGTAAACTCATGATTAGATTAGTGCAAATTTAGATTAGATCCTACTTTATTAATCCCACACTGGTGAAATTGTTGCGCGCTTATGCTACCGCTAACACACAAAACCTTTGTAAAAAAACAGGGTTTAATTTAAGTTGTAGTAAATGTTTGCAGGTTAAACAGTAGGGATTTAGGCCAAAGCTAATGTCTTACTGCTATGCTAAGTGTTAGCAGTGAGCTGATGTTAGCTAATACAGCAGATATAAGTGCTAAGATATGCTAGGAAATGTTAGCCGATGTGACTGGGAGCTAGAAGATGCTAACACTGTAAACCAGGTAAGTGTAAGCAGATATTATAAAAAAGAAAAAGGTGATCTGATGGTGAGCTCATGTGGACGCAGGTGAAAAGTTGCCAGTCAGTATTTGTCAGACAAACGAAGTTTGAATTCTTAGGGAAAACTCACTGCCTGAGCAGCTGACGTCCCTGTTTCCAGCTGAGCTGATGATGGCTGCTTATGTTTGGAGGACTGGGAGCTTCAGTGTCATCACCCTCATCTGAAACACACACACACACACACACGCCAGGTTTTCAAACGTCTAGTAAAATGATACTTTTCAGTCCACGCGGATCTAAACCAGGACCATCACAGATCTGTCAACGATCAAGACGTTATCCTCTAGAGATTCACTCATGATGTAGGTGGAATTTGGACCTGTTGATGAAGCAGCTGTTCACACTCCGAGCTGGTGTTGACCACATTAATTCAACACCGTATCTGGATTTATGACACCTTACAGTCACACTGGTGCGTTCTACCTGAGTCATAACTGGGGACTTCAATCTCTCCCTGGTTCAGGTCGGTTCCATATTTCAG
Organism: Cynoglossus semilaevis; assembly: GCF_000523025.1. Taxonomy (NCBI): domain Eukaryota; kingdom Metazoa; phylum Chordata; class Actinopteri; order Pleuronectiformes; family Cynoglossidae; genus Cynoglossus; species Cynoglossus semilaevis. The sequence goes on along the minus strand of NC_024315.1, from coordinate 3,194,277 downwards.
TTTGTGGTACTTGGCCCTGGGAAACAAAAACACACACACACTCTTATCAGTGACTCGTTTGTTTCCTGCCAAGTTCCTCAGAGCTCTGATCAGAACTCACCGCTCCTGTTTGAGCGCATACTCCAACATCTTGATTCTTCTCACTAGGTCTTTCTTCAGATTCTCCTGACCTCGTCGCTCGCCCTGGAGGAAGGCGATCTGAGCCTGGAGGTAAACAAGTCAAGCTGCCATTAATGGAGTCAACTGTAGGTTTAGAGCCGAGACAAACGTGCATCAAATCGATGAATTAATTATTGACAAAATATTGCATTTAAAGTCCCTTAATGTACAAACACTCCAATCCTGCAGGTGGCAGTGCTGCACCTAACATTCATTGATTCATCTGTCAACTGAGATTAAACTGAATTTAAAAAACGCATTGCTACTTATTGTGTCAAATATTTCTATTTGATAAAAAAATGATTAAGTCTCTACTTAATTTGATTGATTTTAAAATTTGACCTACAGTATGTGTTCCTCCTCACTCTAGCCGCAAGGGGGCGCTCTTGACACAGTCAGCACTGACCATGTGCGGGTATCAGGTTCTACTTTAGATCATGCAGCTATTTACTGCTCCACTAGTCTACATTCACGGGTCAGCAGTTATCATGAAAGCCCCAAAGCCTCCTGGGAAATGAGGCAGGATTTCTGAGAGTCTGAACGTCCAGCACGGAGGAACTCCTGTGACCTGTGTCAACTTCATGTCTGATCTGTTCTAAGGCCTGACCCTGTGACTAACCTGGTAATAATCAGGAGCCTTAATAATCCATCTTTTTCTCAGAATATGGAGAAAAATAATGTCTTTTTTTCATCATCTCAGAATTCTTACATTTAAGTTGGAAATGTAAGTTAGAATTCAGATTTCTTCTCTCACAATACGTTTTTCCCCAAATCTTTACTTTAAAATGATTGCATTTTGTTCAGATATGAGATAAAAATAATTGATTTCTTACAATTTTCACCTTTACACAGGTCTGTAATAAGGAACTTTTTTTTAAAAAACATCAGAAGTCTTACTATTTTTTTTTTAATAATTCCAGATACAAGTCAAAGTCTGACTTTTCCATCAGTTCTCACGACTTTTTCGAAGGAACTCTATGAAAGTTACATCTCGGAATCCTGAATAAAGAGATGTTTTTAGACTGTTTTTGGATTTTAGATCTATAATAATGCTCACATTTTTTAAATACAGTAACATAAATGTCAACCTTTCATCACGGAGTCTTGTTTAAAATCTAAGATACTTTTATCTCAGAATCCCGACTGTTTTCATGACAATATAATTCTCTGATTTTTACTCTTGTTTTTTCAAGGCAGACATGGAAAAAAAAAAAAAAAAAAAAAACTACACTCCGCAGTTTTCTGACTCACGGCGGAGACACATCTCCTGCAATCACACCAAGTTATGACCGTGACTTTACAGCGGCCAGAAATCTGTGTCATTCCCCGGAGTCTCGTGAGCGGCTCCGGGTGTTGACGACAGCAGCCCCTCACCTGCAGCTCGGCCCGCTCCACCTCCCACTGAGCCCGCTCTACTTCGTACCGGGCCCACTCGTACTGGAGGTAGTGTAAAATCCCCGCGATGCTGTACTGAGCTCCGGCTGTCTCTGTGACGTCTCCGAGCGGCGCAGCTTTGACTCCGCTGCCGCCGCTGAAGAACACCCCGGGGCCCGCCTGCTCGTCCATGGCAGGGCGACGAGGTTCTGGTTCGGCCCGCTGCTTTCAACCGTTCCGGTACAGTGTCCTCTGAAAGACAGTGAGGTCCATTCAGTGAGGTGCTGGTGGGCAGCTGTCAAAACAGCACACTTACGGGAACCGCCGAGTACAATAACATCCGGTGTGGATTTTCACAATAAAAGGACTTATGTTTTCATTCCGATAATATTGATTACTAGGATGATGGGACGCTTTGACTCGACCGTTGTTGACCATTACCACGAGAGCTCGTATTTAATATATCAGTACGAATAACCGACCGTTAAAATAAAGTAAACATACAATATCTTTCTTTTCTTTTTTTTTTTTTACTTTTTTTTATTTATTTAATTTTTTACTTTTGCCAAACCCGTAGCTGTTCTTCTTCGACCCTAACCCAATCCCTTTGACTCTCCCCATCCTTTCCCAGCGTCAGTGATGCCGACGACGATTGGCGCCACGTGTTAATCAGCTGATGCGTCACAGCCGCAGAATTTGTCTATTTAACTGCGGAGCCTCGTCCATCGCACACTCAGACGCTGAGAAAGAACAGAAGGGATCAGAAAAGAAATGCCTCCGTTTGAGAGTAACCACCAGCAGCCGCAGAACAAGCCCTTCAAACAGAGAAAAAGTTTTGGTAAACGATTGACAGTCATCAACCAACAGCCGAAACCGTGTCCTCTGTGATGTGATTTTATTATTAATTTATTTCAGCCACGAGGAAACAGGAGGTGGCAGGAATCAAGTCCAAGTTCCCAAACAAGATCCCGGTAAGTTAAAATTAAAATTTGAGTTTAATTAGTGTTAGACTTTTGTGTTTGCAGATTTACGTCGGCTGATTCGTCACCACCGTGTGAGGAATTGATATAATCGTGTCAATATCGTACATATGAGTAACAACTCATGTTTTTGTTTTTTGGACAGTAGCAAATTAGAACTTTTTTAAAATTTAATTTATTTTTAGCTCTTAGTTTCCATGTGTTTTATTAGTAACTTTATATTTGTTTTTTTTTTAAACATTCTCCATCTCTGCCCTGTCTTCTTCTTCAGGTAATCATTGAACGATATGAGCGTGAGAAGTTTCTCCCTCCTCTGGATAAAACAAAGTTCCTGGTTCCTCATGAACTCACGATGACGCAGTTTGTCACAATCATCAGGTAAAACTTCACCCTCAGCACAACAGCACCTGTATTTAATGATTTCACAAAAACAAATCCTGCACCGTTCAAAGTCAGACGCTGTGGTCCTTTTTTTTATCAGATCATGGACAGATCATGGACAGATGTGTTGCTGCTTCCTGCTTTTAGCCTCCGTCACCATGATCCAGCAAATCATGTCCAGCTGCACAAGGCCTGGGTCACACGCTGAGTCAGATGTCAGACCTGGATACATCATGACTTTGTTGTGAAGCGGTTGGGTTAGTGAGATGGCAGTAAACAAAGATTGACTTTTAACCTCTTGGTTAAATGAATAATAAGTGTGTAGTGTTTGAACTACTCTAGTACTGCTCTGTGTACTGTGTACTGGTCGTTTGATGTAATTCCTTGTGGTGATGGTAAAACGTTTTTACTTTCCAGTAGGAAAACCACATAATTCCTGGTGCTGTTCTTCTGTCCTGGAGCTGCTCTGACTACTGGAAAATGTTAAATATGGCTCCTGGTTTTGTGCCTGTTGTGTATATTTATTTATTTTGTTGTTGTAGTACTGTTCTTGATTCTTCGCAGTAGGAACCGGTACTGTCTGTAGAGTCATGTCCTGTCATTACACTACTGTGCATTGTGGGAACATGAATGTAGTCCTTCACCCTCGTGTTGCCAGTTTCTGTCCCAAACGGATGGTTGAGATGACTGAAAATAAAAAATGGAATGCAGCTGATGCTTGTTGCTGACAGACTCTTCTGTCTTCTTTTTTTTTGTCTCGTCTCCACTCATTCTGTCTGCCCCTCTTACCTCAGGAACAGGATGGCGCTGTTGCCCACTCAGGCCTTCTACCTGCTCATCAACAACAAGGGTCTGGGCAGCATGTCGCTGACCATGGCTCAGGTTTACAAGGAGCAGCAGGATGAAGATGGCTTCCTTTACATGACCTACGCCTCCCAGGAAATGTTCGGACACTGACCGCACCTCCAAACACTGGCCCGCTGCACTTTTTATGTACACTGCTACCAGTCTGTCTGCTGTAAATATGAAAAAAGTTTTTATTTATTGTACAATGTTTGTTTAATGTAGATTTTATTGAAAAAGTGATTATTTAGCTCTAATAAATATTGTTGTCATAAATGTAAACATTTGTGAGATGTTGATCTTTTGGAGGCAGCAGTGGTGAGAAAGTACGATGGTCACACATGGCCGTTAAAGAAATATACAATTCAAACTTTTTTGCTTTAAAACTGTCACTTTTAAGTCCGTCTCTCCTCTAAAGATTCTCATGTCATTACACCACCAGGTGGCAGCAGTGATTCACCGGCTTAACCCTCGTCGCTTCGATTCTTTAAATCTTAAACTATACATTTTTTTAGTCTGTCCGTTAGAAATTGTCGACAGTTAACAGTTCTCACTTGTTTAAATTATTTTTCAACTTGTCAGTGATGTAAGTCTAGTGATCCTTTTAATTAAATAATTAGCTTTAACCATTAGCAGAATCTTTTTAATTTATAATTTTTTGTATAGGCTTTTTAAAGCATTTTCGATCATGTTAGCCTTCATGTTTTTCTCTTCCATTAAAAAAAATAAAATAAAATAAAAAAGATATAAATAATGAAGGCTGTAAGGAGCCTTCATTATTTATATATATTTTTTACTTTGTATGTTTTCAAACAGCATCTTTGAGCTGTCAAACTTCTTTTAGCTTTAACTTTAGTGTTAGTTATTTCCATGTTGCTTTTTTTCACTTTTCTATTCCTTTAAGGCTGATGTTGCCTTCAGGGTCTCAGGCTTCTAGCGTATATATATGAGATATTAGCAGATTTGAGGAACTCTCAGCTTCTAGTGTGACATGAGTTGTGCTTTGATGTATTTCCTGTCTGGACATATATCAAGTGTGTTATGTTTACAAACAGCATTTGTGTGTATGTGTGAGAGAGTAATGGAGGTGAAAGCTCATTGGCTTGCACAGTCACACACTCATTGGAATGCAAGCACATATCTCGCTCTGTGGCTTACACACACACACACACACACACACACACATTCACTCAAATGTGTCCTTCCTGTTCTGGGTGTCGTGACAGAAATACCTCAGCGGCTGCAAGTATTGCTCTCTCACTACTGATGATGTAATGTCCTCACGCACACACACACACACACACACACTTCCTTGTGTTTGTTTGCAGCTTTAAGGAGTCCCACTCTTACTTCCTGTCTCATAAAACAAAACAAACAGATTAAAAACCAGCCCCAGTCGTGTGGGAAACTGAACATCAAGCAGACGGTGTTGAAACGTTACGTCTCTGCTGTTATCACCCTCTCAGACGTTACACATGTGATTTAGTTTGGTTTGTTTTGTAAACAGCGTACAGCAGGAGGGGTGTGGCCACGGAGAGCTGCACACACTGTCCCAAAACAAACCAGCAGCTGAGGCTTAATGGGAAAAACAGACAAACTACGAAAACCACATTGAAACAGTCAGAAATATCACTAAAAAAAGTCAACAAAATCTCTTGAAAACTAAACCTTCGTGTGTAACACTTATGAGTTATTTTAACCAGAAGACCAGAAAAGTCATGAAGCCAAGCCAAAATATCTAAGAGCTAAAAGCTAAATGAAGGCCACTTTCATGTTGTCACAGATCCAAAACCCACACATTGTCCACATTGGACATATTTGGATATATATATATATATATATGTATATATATATATATATAAATATATATATATATATGATATTCAAGAAACTGGTCATAGAAGACGACTTCCTGTGCAATGTGAAAGAAAAGAAAACGTTGACTTTGTCCACACCCACCTAAACGTGCGGTCTTTGGTTTGGACTGGGCAGCAGACTGAAACTCTGCTCACTTTCCCTGAGAATCTGAGGAACCTTCTCCTAAACCCTGTGTGTGAGTTCAGTGGAGGTGAACTCTGTGAGAATCCATTTCCAGCCATTGTTTCCTTCCGTTCCCACCTCTCCGTCTCTGATGTTGCAACAAGCGACACACATTTTCCTTTTTTACCACAGTAACTGTATCCTTCTGGGAGAAGGTGGGTCGCGCCTTCACATGGTGTCGGGTCTCCGCCATATTGAGTCCGAACGGTAACAGCAGTGTCGTTTTACCCAGCATCCTTCAATGGTGGTGAGACGCGGGGCCACAGGCCTGGGGTTTGTCCTGCAAACAGACGCAGCATTGAGCAGGAACCTTCACACCACTGAGGAGCTCAGGCCCAGAGTTCCTGGATAGTAACGGGAGAACCTCGGTATCGTGCAGTGTCAGAACGACGTAGCTGTGATCAGAGTCTCCTGCTGTGATAACAACACAAACCTGTTATCAGATTATGTTTGAACAGTAATAAAGAATATGGACACCTGACTACTGAGCTGCAAGAATAGGTCCACGTTAGTTTCATTTCACAGGAATGAAAAAAAAAATCATTCCCATTCAACTTAGTGTCACATTATTTTTATCTTTATTGGCATCTTAATCATG
>NC_024315.1:3177739-3187782 GCF_000523025.1 Cynoglossus semilaevis | reverse complement strand
TGTGTCCCTAAGGAACCAAACAGGTTCGTTACGCCTGGTTATTCATCACCTACCCTACAGCCTGACTTTTGTCACAAAACGTCTTCATGTATTTGTTTTACACCGTGTGGTGGTAGTAATGTTTGTTTATTGTTGCTTTGGTTTCCAGCCACATCCTTTTTCCATTAGTGCTAACACACACATAACTGTTGGCAGCAGAACTGACGTAAAGGTGAACCTCAGGAGACGGCCGCATGAACTTTTGCTTGATTTTCCTCCGTGTTCTTTGTTTAAACTCCAAATCAAACCTCGCTCTGGATTTTCAGCTGGCTGGATTCCACCTTTCTGTCCAGAGCAGCCGAGCCGTTAGCCAATCAGGACAAGTTTTGCTTTGCTCTTCATGGGGCAGATCATTCTCAACTTGTTCTTGGCGCTCCTACCCAGTCGTTGTGTCGATGGAGGAGGTTTGTCTTGGCAGAGTAGTTCCCTGCCAAGCCCCTCCCACTGAAGTTAAACCAATGATCTGATCCTGAGCCCAGAGACACAGGAAGTGAGAGCCGGACCAAGGTCACCTCCAGGTCAACCAGTCCTGTACCAGATCAACAACCTGGTGTTTTACACAGTCGCTCATGTGCACATGTACAGAGGTCACCTCCAGGTCAACCAGTCCTGTCGCTCATGTGCACATGTACAACAAAGTCTAAAACCGTCTCAGCTTAAATCTGCACGGTGCAATTAGACTGAGCCCAACAGGTTCCCAATATGAACAGTTCCAACTTCACTGAGTCACTCTGAGGTTACGGGAAGAGACAGAAGAGTTAGAATCAGCCTCCGCATCCACATGATCTGTGATCATGTCTCCATCATGTCTGGAACAACCCTCATTTTCTGACAAGACAACAATTGATTTGACTGACTGTTTTTTGCTCAGTACCGTATTTTTCATCGGTGAAGACATTATTTTTCCTTTTTCTCTGTCTGAGTCATGTGGCTGTTGCACAATAACTGAGCTGTGTAATCATGTAACACCAGCTAATCTGTCTCACCCAGTGCACTCTGACCCACTGTGTCAAAAACCCAAAGGCCTTTATTCATTCACCTATTTCTCTCTCATGGATGTCCAGCGGTAAAAGATTCTTGATAAAGTGAACATTTTTTTACAAGATTCCACAGACTTATGATTATTACAATTGTACTCCTCCAGTCTTTATTCAAAGTTGCTAAAATGATACACTTTACTGGAAGCCATATTACCCATGGAGCCTCAGCCTTCGTATCTTACACCAATCTCAGGGAATCCTGAAAGCATCACCAGCCAGTGACTAAGAACCTCATCCATCCACAGTTTAACAGAAACCCGGAGCGAACCCTTTAATGTGGCTTAAATGTTCTGTTTTTATGAATCAGTCAGCCACAGTGATGTTAGTGAGTTCATAGTTTTACAAGCAGCACTGAAAATAGAAACACTCACACACCCAGTGTGCCATTAAACCACTTCCTGTGTTTCTAATCTCCGCCCTGTGGTGTTGACATCACTGCTGGAAAATCTGTCCTTGATAGAGTTGCAGCTGATCTGACAAGTGATGGCGCTCCACCTGTGTAATCCGAAGGTGTGTCCGTCAAAGACCCTGGACTCTGTTTGATCTTGTCGTTCTGATACCTCCGGGTGATTTCCTGTACTCAACTAGTGCTGGAGGGGAAGAAACTCTCCCTCTAATCTTCTGGGACTCCACCTTTCAGCCAACACCCACCCACCAGCCCATCAACCAGCTTTGAACTTGTGTGGAGCCTGATAATGTTCCACGATGAGGCCTGGAGCTGTGGTTTGGTTGTTGTTGTTGTTGTTTTTTTTTTTCAGGACGTTACATCAGTTGTCATTAATCGCATTGACTTTAGCACTGGTGCTGATGCTGTTTTTGGCAAACTGTGGTGTGTGTGTGTATGGCTGATGACTTTAGCAGTTTGTCCCTGCAGACTCCAACGGAAAGACTGACCAGGAAGGAAAGCGTGGAACCATTCCAAAAAGTGAATTAAAGGGAAAACTGATTGTGTTTGAACCAGGGATGTATGAGGTATTTGTACACAGTCAGTACTGACTGTATTGTGAACGCCCACGTCGCCCCCCTGCTGCCAGGACTGGCCTGAGATATGAAGTTGGCTTCCAGAGAAATCAGGACTGCTAGCAGTAGAAATTAAGAAAATAGATTTATCTCACAAATCTACTTAAGCATCAGTCTAATATTTAAGGAATAGGTTGACTGCTGTATGTTATTGTCAGACATTATCCTTTGTAAAGATATTGTCTGGAGTCTAACTCTAATCATTTTTGTAATTAAAACCTATTTTTCACGTTGGTGACAAACTCATTGCAGAATGCTGCAGCAGATTATGAGTTCATGTCCTTTTTCGCGTTTAAATTCTGTAGTAAACTGGTTGGGTGTATCTAATTATTAGGTTATAATACAATAAAAAAGTTACGTCAGGCAACGTTACAGTTTACAGGCATACGGTACAGTACGAATGAGGATCAAACTTCACATGGTTTACCTGGCAACCGCAGATGAATTCTCTAATTGGTTCTGCATCAGGTGACGTCACATGTGACTGTTCCCTTTTTTGTACCATCACATTATTATAATCGTACGTTCTGAAAGCATTTGTGAGCGCGTGTTTACAAAAACAGGAAAAACGTTTAAGAAATTAAAAAAAAGATACGCTGGCAGCATAAATCTGACAAACACAGAGAAGAACACAGGGAAGTACGACCTCTCACTCTGCCCAGTCTTGTAACGCAGTTCTACTTCACAAAAGAATTATTTTGAAATTTTATTCTGAAGCGAAATATGCTGTGCAGTTAGTTTAAGAACAAAGTGACCACATGAATCATTATTGCACATATTAATAAAACATATATCTATATATTTTTTGATGACAAGGCTTGACTCCATCCCCCCAATTCATTTTTAGTTATACTTGTACTGTATGTATGAAACGTTGACCTTTATTATTTAGATGTAAGAGTGACACCTCTCTCCTGTCACATCGCACAAAAACGATCTCAATACTGCACATGCGCTTTAGGGCTCGTCTTGTTGCGGGAGCACGCGCCACTGACGTCATGGTCGCTCGCGCTGAGAGTTGAAGCTGGGTTGTGAGCGCGAGCTCAGACGATGACGACGAACAGCGGCCATTGAGCCACTTTATGACGAAACCACATAAAATTAATAAACAACAACCACAGAAATCAGCGTTTTCAGGACGCGTCGCTCGGAGGTACTTGCTCACTGCGGCGACGTCAGCAGACAAGCCGGCGGACATTTTATTGTAAACGGGGAAAACACGACGACAACAACATGTCGTCCGCGGCGGCCGCTGCCTCCAGGCGACAGTCTTGCTACCTGTGCGATTTACCGCGCATGCCGTGGGCCATGATTTGGGATTTTACCGAGCCTGTGTGTCGTGGCTGCGTTAACTACGAGGGCGCGGACCGTGTCGAGTTCGTAATCGACACGGCGCGGCAACTGAAGCGGGCGCACTGTCTGCAGGATGGTCGCTCTCCGGGCCCGGGGAAACCCCAGCAGCACAGCGGGAAGGAGCATAACCATTCAGCTGCAGAGACGGGCTCCCGCCCCCCGCAGCCCCTGGACCGCTACCCGCTGTCTGAGCGGCCTCCCAGGCTTGGACTAGAGTACCAGGGCAGGCAGGCAAACGGCCTCCCCATGCCTAACGGCTTCCCTAAGCCGGACGAACCCCCGGAGCTAAACCGCCAGAGCCCCAACCCACGCAGGACTAGCGCGGTCCCCCCCAGCCTGGTTCCCCTGGTGAACGGCGGCATTCCAACAGTGCACCCGCTCAACGGGCGCGCGGCGCAGATGACTTTATCGGGGGCTCTGGTAGCGGCAGGGCCCGCGGACCTCGTAAAGCGGTCGGAGGACCATAAGGACAAACACAGGCTGGACAACCTGGTCGAAATGACGGACAGTCACAAGGAATGGATCGGTAAGGGCAAGACGGTGCGCGACCTGATGGCGCTGCACACGTTCGATGGAAGGTTCAAGAAGGAGCACGCGGCCATGCAGAGGGTCATGGGATACGAGTCCGGGGCAACCTCCTCCAAAACAGGTACACGCAGCTCCAGATCTAGACTACTTTAACTGGGGACATTGAACAATAATCGTGATACTCTCCAGGATACATTTTTGCGTTTCTATTTTCTAAGTTCTGGGGCACGAGTTGCTATTGGAAGAAAGTTCATGAGTATTAAAAATAATGCTGCTGCAGACAGCACTTTTTGACATCTGTAGAAAGTTGTCTTTTTACCATTTACAGCTCAGGTGCAGCTTGATAATAATAATAATAATAATAATATCTGATAAACTTTCATTTTCAAATTTCAAATCTTTTCCAGTAGCTACCACGTACACTATCACGCTGTGAAAATGTGGCCCTGTTAAAATGAAAGCATTTTGAGTTCTGCACGCTTCATTAACATTTTCAATTTGAAGCAGGTCAGTAAATGTCACACAGAGTTACAACAGTTCCCTCTGCAGATAAATTGTGCAACACTCTCAAAATTTGTCAATAATAATGTTCGTGAGAGTGCGAGGAAGAAGCTGAAAACATTAAAAAAAACATCAGTGGCTCAAACAACAAAACACTGTCATATTCCCTCATCTCTCATTTTGAATAAATAAATAAAATTCAAATAATTATTATTATTCGCAAATAAATTTACAATGTTAAGATATACTGTTTCTACTGATCAAAATCAGATGATAACCTTTTATTATAACAAACTTTTTATCCTTTTTTTTTAATAGCGTGGCAGCAGCAGCTCAGAGTTTTTGTTGGATTTATTTTTTTCTGAATGGCCTTGAAACAGAGTCAGTGGAGCAGTGGGCAGGTGTGGGAGTGTGGGACCGACTGAGGCTGCTCTCACACTAGAGCCGTTGTGCTGCACCTAAACGCGTTTGCCTCCAAAAGCGTGGATGCTAGTGTGCGTGCAAATGCTCTGTGGCCAGACCGGGGGGGGGGTTTGCCTTCTACGACGTGGTTAGAAGTGGTGGGCCAAAGTGCAGAACGTGGGGCCAAACTTGTGCCTTCTGCCTCCACAAAACTCCTCATTTATTTTTATTTATTTATTATTACTATTACAGTGTGCATTCATAAATCATACAGTGAGATGTTTATGGTTGTCTGCCTTATTTATTGTTCCATATCTGGAGGTTATGTTGACTGGTACGCACGCTAATGCTAGTGATAGACCAGAGCGTTCACTGTCCGTGGTTTACCTCTTGCATTTACAATTTTTAAACATTAATTGACTAAGGTGTGTTATTGATTTAGCCATTTATTAATTGTTTTACTGCTGATATGTAGATTATAATTATATGTCAGACAAACTGTACAAGGAACAAATTTGAATCTCTATGTTAACAGACTGTGACGATCATTATATCATGTGTTTGCTGTCGCTCTGACATTAACCCTCTTCCTTTCTGCCCTGTACAGACAAGGGGAAACATCCACGCAGCATGAAAAGGAAGGCATCCCCCGAGCCGGACGGCGAAGGTGGCACCCCCAAGCTCAATGGGGGCGAAGGCCAGCCCTGGCTGCCGTCAGCCTCTGATGTACTTAAGTTTCCTCCTACAGCCCTGCCCGGCTTTTCATCTGCTCCCCCGTCCACCATGTCCCCACAGTCCCGCTCCACTCCCCCCGAGGCTGCTGCCCAGAACAGTCAGTCACCAATGGCGGCACTAATCCTCGCAACTGACAATGCTGGCGTCCAGGGTTCGCCGAAAGACGCCAACCACCAGGTACACTCCACCACGGCCACAGTGGCCCGACGAAACAGTGGCAGCCCACTGTCGCCATCCTCTCAGAGGAGGCTGGCCCAGAGAGAAGGGCCGGCCGTGTCCAACCCCTCGGCCCCCCACGTGGATCCCCACCTTCAGCCTCAGCAGCAGCAGAGCGCTCCGGACTCGTCGGTGCCGCCAGGCAGCGTTCCGCTCTGCTGCACACTGTGCCATGAGCGATTGGAAGACACGCACTTTGTCCAGTGTCCGTCGGTGGCCTCGCACAAATTCTGCTTCCCTTGCTCACGGGAAAGCATCAAACAACAAGGTGCCACCGGGGAGGTGTACTGCCCCAGCGGCGAGCGCTGCCCACTCGTGGGTTCAAATGTGCCCTGGGCGTTCATGCAGGGTGAGATTGCTACCATCTTAGCCGGAGACATCAAGGTGAAAAAGGAGAGGGACCCTTAAATAAAAACACAACCACCAGCTGTTCTTTTTTTTTTTTTTTTCTCAAACTTTTTATAATCTGGCTACAACAGGATGTAAAAAAAAATTAAACATCGGACTTGTCTCGGCAACATCGCCCCCTACAGAATCTGTTTGGACATGTACATATCGGACTGAAGGATGCAGACGCTTCAAAACTATTGCTGTATAATTTTTTCCCCCTTTTTTCAATACGTTGTGTTTCTATATTTTTGAAGATAAAGGTATGTGTTGTCCTCACGTTTGTCCTCTTCAGTCAGAGGACAGTCCAATGTAAAATGTGACTAATCTGAGCACTTGGCAAGGAAAAATTACTGTTAATAAAAATGGAAAAAAATGCTTTAGCTGTACATGTATGCACTTGTTTAAGTAAAAAAAAAATCACCAAATACAGTTTCAGACTTTGTAATAACCCGTGCTGGTGTCTCTGTGATTTACTTTACTCCGTCACAGCAGCAGGAGGCAGAGGCTGTGGGTCAGTGATGCAATTGTCTCCTGACAGGAACAAACTGGCTTCCAGAGATGAGTGGGTGGATGAGTGTGTGTGTGTGTGTGTGTGTGTGGTACAGTAAAGCACACGTCGCCTGTAGAACGTCGTGGCGGGGAGATAAAGGATCTAAAAATAACCCTGCTTTGTGGGCACGTCTGCTGACTCGACACAGGACGATCGTTGGACACGGTCTCCGCGGCTCACGCTCTTATTGCACCCATGTCAAAAAATATCTGAAATTTGCTCTTTTAGCCATGTGCTGTAGTTGTAGTGGACACAGACAGGGTGATGTGCAGCAAGATAAGTTCCAAAACCGACAGACTGCTGTAGTTGTCATCATAAAGATGTTAGATGTGCTATAAATCACAGCCAATCACAGCGGTTTGTTAACGAGGAACCAGGGCGAGGGGAGGGGTGGGGGGGGGGCAGAGATAATGTGAGCTTTACTCAGGAATCACATGTTCCTGAGTGGAATTCCTGAGTCATTCTCTCTGGCTCCTCCTACTGTTCAGGTCCACACCCTCCACTGTTTGGGTCCATCCCAGGCCAGCAGAGAGGATGAATGGGCCTCTGTGTGTGTGTGTGTGTGTGTGTGTTTGGTCTGCAGTTCTGTTCAGAGCTGTAGCCAGTAAAAAAAAAAAAAGGTTTAACCCTTTAAAAACTTTGAACCCCAGGTGTTCAGTGCCACGGATTTTTGAAGATTTTTTTCCCACTGATATTAAAGCCAACACTTTACTGTAAAACTGTAAATATTTTTTATTCCAACTGGAAATGGTCGCTGAAAGTTCAGTCATTAATCTATTTGTCTGTAATTTTTTTTCAAAATAAAAAACACTTTGTTTTTATTCTTTCTAATGTATAAAAACTCCAAAGCCTTAGTTTTTTATTATACCTGCAGCAGAACTTACTGATTAAATCACAGTCTCGTACAAGCGTTCCAAAATAAAAGTCCTGAATTCTGTCCAGTCCTTGTCTAAACAGGACCAGTTTTTAACTGAAGTGCTTTTCCCCAAAAAATTTTTCCTAAATCAGTGATCCATGTCCTTTCATGTTTAGAGCAGTTTATAACAACGACCAGTGTCCAGTTGTTCACAGATCTCCAGTGAAAAGGAGTTTTTTTTTTTGTTTCCCCGTTGGACAAAGTGTTGGTTCACTGCTTCGTGTCTGTCTGGAGATAAAAAGCAGACGACCTCCAGAAACTCTAACTCAGATTTATGCCTTTGCTCAAGTGACGTGGCATCCCAGCAGAAACACTCTGGGCTTCACCCTCCTCCTCCTCCTTCTTCTTCTCCTCCTCCTCCTCCTCTCTCTCTATCTGCTCCCTGTGTTTGTTCAGCTGTCCCTCACCCACACTTCCTCCCCCTTTGTCCTGACTCTGCAGAGGAAACACGTCTGAACTCAACGACTCCTCTGACTGAGCCTCTCGCCGACGGCTGCTGTAGGTGATTTTTACAGAGGAGTCGGAGAAGAGAACGCTTCATGAAATCTGTATTTGTTTTTGGTGATTCTATGATCTCCATCAGAACCTCTTCTATAATACAGTGAAATATAAAGTTCTGGATTCATTCATTTCAGCTCACATTTATATAGAATTAAAAATCCTGACAGGTCAGAAAAAATTTAAAATCCATTCTTGAAGAATTAAAAATCCTGACAGGTCAGAAAATTTTTAAAATCCATTCTTGATTATTTTTTTTTTTGCAGTGACCTTGACTACAGTGTGTGTGTGTTTGAGCTGCTGTGTCATTACACACACACACACACACACTTGCTGTTATCCTTCCATGGAAAATATATAACAGCTGCTCAGCAACTTAGCTTATGTATCAGTCAATATGTGGCCTGTGTAAATCCAACCTTTAAACTCTGACGACCACCTTATACCATGAACACTGATACAAGAAAAAAAAAATCACACTCTGACACAATAACATAAAACTCACTTCAAATCATTGGACCGCAGTGGATTTGTAACTATATATTATTTTTTTCTATATTTTAATTTACTACTATATCTAAATGTTGGTCAAATTCAACCTTTTTAACTTATTTTTTGTTTTGTTTTTGGTCAAACTTTATTCATTCTTATTATTTATTTCAGGCATCATAACCAGTTTGTTTGTTTGTTGTGCATAACATAACATACTTGTGCATAACAGCACTACATTTAAAAAAATATATATTTTTAGCATAATTTCACAGATTCTTACTGGAGGACAGAGGAAAAAAAAAAGTCCTCACAAAATATTTCCCTTCTTTGAAAGTGAAGTTGAACTTGCGTTCGTGCTGGCTTCCAGGCTCAGTTTTCCATACTTCTGCCTTTTTTCCTTCTGGTGGAGTTTGGCTGCTGCTGTAAGTAGGTCGACCTCAGTGAAAGCTTGGCTTCCCTCCTCACAGACGCTTCCTCACTTTTGGCTTCTTTTTTCTCTGCAGGAGGGAAAAACAGAGGGTCTAAAACTTCACGGGTGAAATGCCTGTGAGTCTGTTGTGACTGTTTTCAGAGCCACATCCACACGTCAGCCTGTTTTCATATAAAAAAAAACTTCATCGTTTAATCTTCGGATAACCTCATTTTCCAAACTAAGCCCCTTATCTCGACAGTCATCCAATCGTCTGTCTGGGGTTACGGGAAGAGACAAAAGGATGTGAGCGAACCGACATCTTCAGAAGATCTGCGGTTCAAGAGGACGGCCTTCCTGTGGAGTTCCTTCAAAACGCAGGGTGTTGACACCAAATAATAATTTGATTTATACTTGTCTTATTTTATTCACTTGCTGATTTGCAGACTGACTAAAAGAATAAACCATTAGCTCTGTATTTGTGTCTGAGGAGGAATGTCCTGAGCTGCTGCTGCTGCTGCTGCTGTTTTCCTCTCTCAGCTTCTTCCTCTCTCCTCCTGTTTATACTCTCTCCTTTGTCGGTTTGTCTGTTGGCACCGTGCCTGGACTCAAACGTCTGCTCTCACAAAAATGCTCTACCCATCCACCCCCTCTCCAAACCGCTGCCACCATCATCTAAACATATCCTGCCTTTGGCCTGAGGGAGAACTTTCCATGAGTCTGTGACTGACACTGGAGACTTTTCTCCACTTCCCACAAACCCAGATCCTCTGCTCCGCCACAGCCGAGAGGAGGAGGAGGAGGAGGAGGAGGAGGAAGAGGAGAAGGAGGCTCCTCGTGAATCATGGCTGGGAACCAGATGTTCACCTCTAATGGTGACGGAGGCGGAGAAACCTCAGCTGGTCGCTGCCCTCCGCAGGCCTTTTTTTTACAGCCCTGTTGGATATTTTTATT
>NC_024315.1:3170860-3177682 GCF_000523025.1 Cynoglossus semilaevis | reverse complement strand
GTTGAGGTTTTAATCTTTATTTACCATCAGGTTAATTTCAGGCTGGTGTTGGATTCATCATTTTTTACCAGGTTTTGTACATATGTACAGTATCTACCATCTAAAATGCTACATGCTAAAATCTAATGCTATGTGTTGATGTGAAGATAATCAGTTGTGATTAGTGTTTCAAATCACAACAGACATAAAATGACACGTATCATTAATCATCATTAATAAATGTTAATTGACATTTTCTACAAACCTGTTTTAAGCCTCAGTCCAACCTCCAGGCCTCAGAGTGAAACCGTGAGCCCAGGCAAAGTAGCTGGGAGTGTATAAATAACATCAGTGACATTGACACCTGCTCCGTGTGTGTGTGTGTTTGCAGCTTTTTATGGAAACACAAAGCTAAAATTAAAACAAACAGCAGAAGCCGAACCAATGAAACTCAAACCCTGTGATGACCTTAAAACACACTCACACACACACACACACACACACACACACGTACAGTATCTCCAAACATGTCTCTGTTTTACAGGCTTTTTCCAACAGAGTTATTTTTGTGAACCGTCAATAACGTGACATCAGCAGCGTTTGTTGTTGATCTTCTGCTTCCATCAGTAAGGTAGATATACATTATTCTGACTTAATTTCCTGTAGTGAAATAAACTGACCACACGAGGCAGCACTGAGCCCACAATCACTGGCCTTGTCTATTATTTGGTCCTGTAGGAGTTAAAGGTAAATAAACTCACAGTTTTGTCTTTTAAAAGGTTGTGAGGAGATTCTGTTTGACTTTTAGTGAAACTACAGCCCCACGTGTTGCTGCGGTGCTGGCTCGTGTCCCCGTCTACGTCTCAATTTGGTGGACATCAGAGACGCTTGGCCGCTGGCTCTGTAGACCAGCTGTGGGTCACTTATATTTAGACCTGAACGGCTGCATCAGCACTGCTGTGACACCGCGCTCCTAGTACTGCGTCCAGTTCACAAGTGGTACAGTTTAGCTGGAAGAATGTGGAGCAGCGCTGAGGACCTGTGTAAGACGGATTGGGTCTCACTACATGACACGACACTGTGAGGACGAGCAGCTGTTCAAGAGCCAGGGAAAGTCCAGGCTTTGGTAGGAAACATGACCCGGAGAGACGTCACCAAGCCAAACATAGTTCACTTCCTGTGGCCACAGGACGATCCTAAACTGAGCCAAATCTGCTGCTTTTCAAATCTTATTGGCTCCGTTTATGTCACCAATCCAGGTAGAGGGGATTTCAAAGTGACAGCTCAGGTGTATGTATCTACAGTCTGTCACACTCAAACACCAACCAAGACCTACGAGGATAAATAATCCTTATAATTTGTTCATTTTCAATTGTGACCTTGCACTTTTCAAAATAAAAGCCTTGATATTCCTAAAGCTCCACCAAACACTTTAAAATAAAAATGTTTCTATGTTAGACACACAAAAAAAACAAAAACAAAAAACAAAAAAAACATGAATGAAAACCCCACTTCCTGTTTGTCTCATCTTTCATACTGTGCAAACAAAAGTCAGGGTTAGTTTCTAGTGTTCCTCAGTAAATGCTAAGACACCACTTCAGAGATAAAGAGAAAATCAACCAGTCTTTTACGTTTGGTTTGTGAAGCGTTAACCATCACAACTCTGCAATTTCCTGTTTTATGGTGTGTCAAACGGTCATCTTTGCAGACGATGGCATAATAATAGTAATAAAAAAAAGGTTTTGTTGGCATTGAGTTCTCGGCAAACTCCACCGGGGGGAAGTGAAACTAACAGTGAAAGAAGTGAAAGTGTTTTCTGATGTCAATTCAACAAAGGGTTGGCAGTTGATGGATTTTCCCGTCAACTATCACGCATGTGACTTTGTGTTTTCAAATTTCTATTTTGAATGTGAAACTCCCTTTACGCTCATGTCGAGTGTGTGCACTTTAAATTAGACAAAAGGTTACCGAAATGTTGTTCTATAGTTTAGATTTAAAAAAGAAATCAAATCCTTAATAAAGACAAAATCACAAAATAAAGTGGCTTTCGTGTATTTCAAAAGTCCTGATCGAATAAAAGAATGAAAACACTAAAACACACTAAAAGATGTGTGTGAACATGTTTTAGATTAGAAAATCAGTTTGTCAATTGTAACATCAAATATAAAAAGCCAAGAAAGGATCCTCTTCAACAGTTCTGTCGCGCTATTTAATATTAGTTTTATAGCCGTTTGCTGCCATCTGGTGGACAAGTGTTGAATTCTTTTTCCTGTCACTGCCGTAATAGACGAACCAAGACAAATTATTTGCAGTAAATAAGTAACAGTTTTGTGACCGTTTATGTGAAATTAGATAGCTTAGCAAATATGGAGAGTCACCAGAATCTTCACGGTGACTCTGTGTGTGTGTGTTTTGTTTTTATTTTTATTTATTTTTTAAAAAAGAAAGCTTTGTCTCTTTTCCACATTGCACCATCTCTAGAGTCACGTTACTTTGGTGTCCACATGACTTAATTAACCTCTGAACCTTGGAGATCCTTGAAGTGGGACCTGCAGCTTTAGACCTAAGTTTGCCCTGGGATCATCTGACCTTACGGAGTCCCTTTGAACCCTGTGATCAAAGGTAAGACAAACTGATTGATGTGACTACCATTTAGTTATATTTTTATTTACATTAGCTGTCGTTGTTTCTGTATTTTTTTTTAAATAAAAGGAGGTTTAAAGCATTAAAAAACTCCTAACACTGTTATGAGAAGCAGAAAGGTCATTCAAATGAAGAAACGACGGCGACCAGGAGATGGCGGTAACGAGCCCAAATTATTAAAGCTACCTTAAAATTTTCAGAGTAGAAAAGCAACGTGGCGGAAGTAGTAAAAATAGTTGTTGTGTTGTGATAGTGTGTGAAGTGTGAAGATAAATTCTTGTCGTCATCGCGGCCATTTATGCTACAATAAATGCAACGTTCGCGACCGCGCTGATCAAGGTTCTGTGGAGGTGGTTAAAGCTCCATATGACAACCTTAGTGTCGCACAGATATCGGCGCTGCTTCCTTCATACAGAGCCGCTGTGTGTCGCTGCTGCCCCTGTTAGCCTGCGGATGCTAACTCCACGATTGACGGCGAACCACTAAGTCCCGCTTGGCTTTTTACCCTTTTGTTTTGTTTGTCCACCATTTCCCACCGTGCAGTGAGTTATGTGGAGGATAACATTACAGGTGTTCACTGTTTCCCTCGTGGCCTGGCTTTTCGGAAGCTTTGTTTTGGGCTGGTTTCAACACCACGACGACAAACCGCCGCCACAGCGGAGCGGAGCCTCTGAATCGGGGAAGTCGGAGCAGAGCTGCCTCTGCCATGTGAGTATCAACGCCTTCCCCGCCTTGATAAACACACAGTTATCTAAATAAAAGCTCGACAGCGGTAGTGTGTGCATGTGATTTCGGGGGGGAATTAAACAGCTGTAAACAAGTTGAAGAAAACACTGCTTTGTCCAACTGAGGACATCTTCTAGCATTTTCTGTCACCAGAGTCTGACGTCACCTGCTTGTGTTTTTGTGTAGTCTCCGTCAGCATTTTTTGTTTTAAAAACCCAAGTAAAACAGAAGAAAGTAGTTTGTCATTTTCATGTAACATGTAGGTGTTTTTTTTTCACATTTTCAAAGGCATTTATAAACAAGAAAACTACTTTTTTACGTTAACTTAAAAAAAAAAGTTAAAATCGTTGCTGTTTTTAATATAATCCGAGACCAATAACTCTGACATTTCCACCATTATGAGATTTCACAGTTACCTTAAAAGATGCGTTGAAATAATATCTGGACGTGTTTTGTTAATGACTGGTCACGTGTTTGTCCATTGCCATGCCAGCCTACGGACGCTCATCATGTTTAGAAAATCGTGGTGTGCGCTGATTGGCTGACAGGCCAATAACTTCTGGGTCGTAGCGGGAGTTGAAGTCCTGCGTCAGGCGTTAGCTGCTGCTGAAGCCCTAGCATAGGACTACAGTCCGGGGGCGTGGCCGCTGTCTGTTTGTGGGCGTGGCCTCTGCCTCAGCGTGGTGCCTGGTGATGACAGCTCAGCAAACACAACAGTACCACCTGCAGCAGCAGCAGCAGCAGCAGCAGTACATTTGGAGTTACCTGAGGGCTGTGACCTGATGGAGTGTCCACCAGAGATAAAGTGGTTTTTTGTCCGAACAGTCAGAGGAGTTGGAATCCTTCTGCTTTTACTGTCGCTTGGCGAGCTGTTGCACTCAGAGGCAAGGCATCAGATGATCTCATGTGTTTTCATTCAGTTGCAGATAGAGCAAAACAATTATAATATTCAACATAAATACCTAGCATCTTTTATATATAAATATTTCTACATGAGTGTTTTTGTTTGTTTGTTTTTTTATAGTTAATTATAGTTAATTACCAACATGGGTTGGCATTAGTGCATTTCTCTGGGCCAAACATGACGACACAATTTATTCTACTTATAAGTTAGAAAAGTATTAGAAAACTAGAAAAGTTATTTGAAAACGTTTTATGTTCAGTAACCCGTTCATTATCGTGAGGTATTGTTACTGCCGTATGTTTCACCATGATTTTCCACCAATTTTGGAAAAGCTGTTACTTCTGGTAACATATGTTACGTTTACCAACAGGGGTGTCACAGGATTTTGTAACAAATTTTCTAACACACAACATATTATTTTCCATAATGTTAGTGATGTGTTATTTGTAAAATGTTGAGAATTGTTTTATTATGTATTTGGATCCATTTAAGTTTTTTTACATAAAATTATAACATTTTGTTCACCATTTTTATCCCAGGTTTTACATATTTTATACAGTTACTAATACATTTAGTATGTTGTTACAAGTATTTCTTGAAAACTTAGTTTTAGTTTAGTTTATTTTAGTTTAGTGACAAGTCATTTTTTTAAAACTTTTTTTGTAAAACATATTTAACGCTGAGTGAGTATTAAGAGAATAATGAAATGATGAAAACTATTATTTAAAAAAAAAGCGTGAGTATTAAGAGAATAATGAAATGATAAACTATTTTTTATTTATTTAAAAAAAAAGCTGATTTACATTTGGAAAAACTGTAACAGCCCGTAGTATTGTGTTGAAACTTTGTAGGCTTGTTAAATCAAACATCAAACAAATTCTGTGGTTATCTGGTTCTACTATCTGGTACATGTCAAAGCTCAGGTTCATATTTGAATATTTCTACAGGCGTATTCCAGAGACTAAAACACAGTACAAACACAAACAAAGAGCAAAGGTCTGGATTAACGTTTCACGTTTCAGCAGTAGCTCAGCATCTCCCGGGTCTTTGTCGTCCTCACTGTGGGATGTGAGTGGTTTCTCTGCTTCGTGAGGTTGCAGCAGCCGTTTGTTGGAGGCAAATAAACGTAGTTTTGCAATTTGAGCTTGTGCTGACGCAAGAGCTGCCTGTGTGCAGCTGCAACATGTGGTCCGTCCGTGTCACTGAGGTGAATCTGAATGAAGTTGTACTTCGCAAAATAAAACACTTGACCTACTCAGTCGGGCAGCCGTCATGATCAGAGATCTGCAGTTAGGATTGTACAGAGGAAAACGAGCAGGTGGCTTTGTTGTGATAGGGTGTAACACCCCCCTGGCCCCCCTCCTGGCTGCAAATGGTATTGATTAAGATCTGTGTGTGTGTTTAGATGTCCCATTAATCATTATCCTTCCTGTTTGCTCCGCCTCCAGCTCACCGGCGTCCTGGACGACTGCTTCTGTGATGTGGAGAGCATCGACGTCTTTAACAACTTCAAAATTTACCCTCGCATCAAGAAGCTGACGGAGAGGGACTACTTCAGGTACTACAAGGTAAGAGTACACACACATACACTGAATATACCATTAAGGAAGAATATTGTTCCCTTTTAATCCAAAACCTAAATATTGATTTTTTTCCTATTTTATTTTTTAAGTACACAGTCTTCTAAAAAAACAGTATTTTTTAGGTTTTATTTATACAATTATTTATTTAAAAGAAATACATTTTGGATGGGGTTGTTTTGTTTTTTTTGTTTTTTTTAATAAAACCGTTGTTCTTGCAGGTGAACTTGAAGCGTCCATGTCCTTTCTGGCCTGATGATGGACACTGCTCCATCAAAGACTGTCATGTAGAAGCCTGTCCTGAGGTCAGTGTGATGATGCGTTGACATCAAATTGTAATTTCCCCAAGGGTTTTATCTATTTATCTAGTTACGTTATGTTTTTTGGTGTTATTTTCAGAGTAAAATCCCATTTGGCATCAAGTCCGGGAACTACAACAAGGTGAGATCAGCTGACACATCCAATTTGCAACAGATTCCAAAATCTTATGATCAACATTATGCCTGAGGGAAGTAAACACTTTTTCACTTCCCTTTTCTGTGGAACTTAGGGTTAACACCTGTTCTGTTTGTAACTGATTTCTATCTCTAACTTTATAGTCAAAATTGTGAGATAAAAAAGTCAAAGAAATGTAAAAAAAAAAGAGAAAGTATAAATTAATAATGAAATATGAAACTGTATATATTAGTAGAAGTCACTCCATGAATAGAAAAAGTAAAAACATTTTTGTCTAACATTATCATTCGATGTATCCAGTCGTAGGCCAGATTTGGCCCACGGGCCACCAGTTGATAATCACTGCTCTAAATTAGATTTTAAATGTACTTCCCTGAGTGATTTCCCTGAACTTCCTTTTACTGGTTTTTAGAGTTCAGACTCGGCTGTTTCTATTCCAGGTTTTTCTGTCTGGTCTGCTGACTCAGTAAAAACACACACACACACACACACACACACACAGACAGAAGCCTTATCTCAGCCATTATCTTCCGT
>NC_024315.1:3150190-3170846 GCF_000523025.1 Cynoglossus semilaevis | reverse complement strand
CAACGGCCTGATGTTTGTCTTCCGTCCCACGTGTTTTGACATCTGTGCTGGTCTCAAGGTCCAGTCTGTTAAAATGAAAAGTCTGTGTCAGGTAGAACCATCAGTTCGCTGTAGTTGTCTCCTGTGTCGCACCACGGGGTTGAATTACTGACAGTGTAGAACAGACACCACGGACAGGGACGATCCCACGACCTCCCATGAGTCCACGAGCCACTGTGCTAAAATAAAAAAAAAAGTGTCTCTTGTAATGATTGGAGCAACAGAAGCAGAACAGTTTATTTTGTAGATTGCAACAAAATAAAAATCAGAATATAGAAATAGATTTTTTTTTAAAATGACTTTTTTCAGTCTGTTGTAATGGTGGGAGTTTGGAACTGTATTTTTGTGTGTGTTTTTGAAGCGACCGAGTACTCACAGGCTGCGAACACGATGACGGACGTGTCGGAGTGTGAGCAGGCGAAGGAGCTCGGAGCCATCAACAGCACGCTGAGGCAAGTCTGCAGCTTTTCATCGGCTCATTTATTGTCATTTTTAAAAAAAATATATTACATTTCTTTTTTTTAATTTGGAGGGATTTTTTTACCACATTTTACACAAGAAGACTTTTTAATTTTGCTTGACTGAATTTTTTTTTTGTACATCATGCAAACAGTGGGCAACAGCAGCATCTGCTGCTGCTGCCACTGTTGTTGTTTTCCATCAGCTGTTCTCTGTGTTGGAAATCTGATAAGGACCTGTTTAAAATACACACAAAAAAACAGTTATTAATAAAACAGGTGCTGTTAAAACAGACGCCTCTGTTTTCTCAACTGATCAGTGAACATTTCTTGTTCTACTCATTGACGTTCTATGTTCTTGCTGCTTATTTGGAATCTGAGAGAGAACAAAAAACAGACAGTTTGTCCAAAATAAATTTCCATTTTACTTGTGTTTTCCACAGGTTATTAAAAAGGCTCAAAAGTCAAAAACCCTTCATGGTTAATATCGTCATTCAGTAGTGTTAAAAAATCACCTGTAAATGTTAGATTGATGGATAATTTAATGTGTAATCTGACAATATCTGTCCAGTTTACTGTCTGAAATTAAGTCTCATTCACTAATGTATTGATTTGATATCATTTCCCTCGTTAGTAACCAGAGTAAAGAGGCCTTTGCTGATTGGGCAAGACACGACGATGCTCAGGATCATTTCTGTGAACTCGACGGTGAGGATTTTAACTTTCACTGATCATTTCTAGTTCATGATTCCAGTCATGTTTGCTGACTTCACGTAAATGAGTCGAAATACAAACAGAGGAAGTTAAGACTGTGTTTGTGAACGTTCCTGTTTATATCATCACAGCCCTGTGTGTGTTGTTGTGTGTCAGATGAAACCTCTCCAGATGCTGAGTACGTGGATCTGCTGCCGAACCCAGAACGCTTCACTGGATACAAGGGTCCTTCAGCCTGGAGGGTCTGGAACAGCATCTATGAGGAGAACTGTTTCAAGTGAGACCTGAACACACACTCAGACACCGTTAGCAGTACACACACCTCCAAAACCTCATATATATTCAAACAATGAGAAATATTTTAAAAATATGTAAATAAAAAAAACTAAATATCCTTTTGTGTGATGACAGGCCCAGATCTGTGTACAGACCTCTGAACCCTCTTGCTCCGAGCCGAGGTGAGTCCACAGCTTAGGTCGTTAAAAGTGTCTAAAATATCACTTAATCTTGCAATGGTGACCCCTGGTGGCTCATCAGTAGAAGTGCTCTGAGCCTCTAGGGTGTGGGGAAACTTTGAGTTTGTGAACTTGTATATATGGTGTGTGTTATTTACTTATGTTGTTTTGATACTGATCCACTCTCTGTCTCTTTGTCTCCAGGAGATGATGATGGTAAGTGTAAAATGTCTTTCATTATTTTGTTTGTCTTAGAAATAAAAAACAAACCGTACTGAAGACTTTGTCTTTGCCTCTCGTTGCAGGAGAAGGTTTTTACCAGTGGTTGGAAGGTGAGTGTCACCTGAATCTCACATGTTTTAATAACAGTTGAACCTTCCAGACATTTATCAGGCAGTTCAATCTCTCTGTCTTCAGTCTGTTGTATTTCTTGTTCCCTGGTTTTTACTCCATTCCTTTTTTTTCAGGTTTGTGTTTAGAGAAGAGAGTTTTTTACCGCCTCATCTCCGGCCTCCACAGCAGCATCAACATCCACCTGTGTGCCCAGTACCTGCACGACGGTACGACGTAGTCCTCCACACTTCAGACACACTCTCACACGGAGGAGACGACGCACTGACGCGGTTCTAAAGTTCTCCTGTTGGCCTTTTGTCTGTGTGTCTCCTCAGAGGGCTGGGGACGCTCAGTGTGGGGACCAAACGTGCAGGAGTTCAGGCATCGATTTGACGACGCCGAAACCAAGGGCGAAGGCACGCGGAGACTTAAGAACCTCTACTTCCTGTACCTGATTGAGCTGCGTGCGCTCTACAAGGTATCGCCGTACTTTGAGCGTGCATTTGTCAACCTGTACACCGGAAACTCTCAGGAGGACGGAGCCACCAAAGAGCTGCTACTGCAGATCTTCAATGAGATCAAGTGAGAAATCCTCACTGCTTTTTCAGACCAACACCTTTACAGCTGGTCCAGAATGTATAAAGGATGTCCCACTGCTTTTTCAGACCAACACCTTTACGGCCGGTCCTTGGTACAAAAAGGTCGGGCACCGCTGGTTTAAAGAATGTGTAAAGGATGTTGTTTCTCTTTTCTAGAACTTTCCCCATGCACTTTGATGAGAAGTCCATGTTCGCTGGAGGCAAAATAGAGGCTAAAATTCTGAAGGTGAGAGTTGAACTCCTGTTGTTGAGCATTCGTTTGGTGCATTATTGTATTGATTTGACATTTTGTCTCTGGTTGATCCTCAGGAGGAATTCCGTCTGCACTTTAAAAACATCTCCAGGATTATGGACTGTGTTGGCTGTAGTAAATGTCGACTGTGGGGGAAACTTCAGGTGAGTTCAGTGGCTTAAATAGACGGGGTACTGAATGGGACTCATCGGAATAAAATGCATAAATAATTGTATCAAAATATTACTAACTCCCATCCAAAACATCTCTGTAGCTGAAATGCTGCTCAAACTGTCATTTGTGTCTGTTTGGATGAATGTTTGTTTCATTTCTCTGTCCTCAGACCCAGGGTCTTGGCACAGCTCTGAAGATTCTCTTTTCTGAAAAAGAGATCAAGAACCTTCCAGAACACAGTCCGTCCAAAGGCTTCCAGCTCACTCGACAGGAAATCGTGGCGCTTATAAACGGCTTCAGCAGGTACGTCCACAGTCTCATGTCTGACCTGAAGTTGATACTGAACTGTCATGACGGGGGCTGCGACCCTCATCTTTGTAGATGTAGATATCATCTCACCAGGTCTTTGTCTTCGTCCCCAGGTTGTCCACCAGCATAAACTATCTCCACAACTTCCGCATGCTGCTACAGGAGAACAGGTAACAGCAGTTGGTTCTTCTTTAGGCCAGTAGGTTGCGCCAGCAAACCCATGGATATCTGCAATAAATAGACCAAGTGTGAGCAGGGACTAGGTTTTGGTGTTTTGTTTTGGTGTTTTGTTTTTGTTTTGTTTTTTTCCAACCAATGGAAGCAGAATTCCCCACGTTTTCATTCACCTTGAAAGTTCATCATGAACATCAGCTCGTCCTGTTCTCTTCATGATTGGACATTTGAGAGGAAATGTTGACAAACACAAATCTTCAACTCACTCTTTAGTCCAAACTCCTCAGGAGGAAGTGATGTCAACGCTCTCTCTTCCTCTGCTGACCCCCCCCCCCCCCCCCCCCGTTACCGCTTCCTGTCAGATTCTTTTGATGCCCTGACATTCCTGAGTGTTTTGTACCAAGGTGGAAAAGACCTTTTGATCTTTCCAGATGATTCTCAGATGAAAGTCTGTTTGAAGTTGTCGCTGCCTTATTTTTTTTTGTCTGTTCAAAAAGTCGTGTTTAAGAATCGGAACCAGTCTGCCTGTATTCTCTGCCTAACTCATGTCAGTGTGTGTGTGTGTGTGTGTGTTTGTGTGGAGGTGGCACTGAACGGAGTGAAAATCACATTGTTACAGCCACAAATGGGCGTGCCGTCCAGGTAGTTTAGAAGAAACATTATGATTCAGGTTTTATGGGTCGTTTTCATTGGAATTCACTGCAGACAAAGAAAAGAGAAAAGAGTGTTGACGCTGCCTAATCTGACTGTAGTATTTATTGTGGGGTGAATTCCTATAAATACACTGGTCAGAACTACATATGACCAAGTGTTTGAAAAAATGTTGTTCTACAACAGTCAGAAAGTGTTAAAAAAAAAAGAGCAAATTCTGACTTAAAATAATAATGACTGTAACAAAAAGACTCAACAGTGCCCCCTAACGTTAGTTTGGCCAGGTCAAATGTGGCATAAAAGCCGAAATGTCAATTGAATTCCCACACCTTTATCTTCACAGTTTATGGCATTGATTCCATTGACGTCATATGTTGTTGGTTCAATACAACGAAAATATGTTGAAGGATTTGTTTGGTCAAATTTGCGTAAATTCTCGAACCGGAATTACAATTTTTTTTTGTGGTCTTTGCGTCGTCTCGAACCGGAATTACAATTTTTTTTTTGTGTTTTACTTATCTCTGCGTCAACTGTCTGTGTAACATCATCACGTTCAGTGTGTGATGTCACCGACTCCAGCTTTAACTGTTTATTCAACAGATTTTTCGCACAACAAGCAGATGAATAAAAGCAACGTAGTTTGCTTCATAATTTATTTATTGTTTAGTTTTGAATGTCACAGATGATCGGAGTTGACGTGTACCTGTAATGCTGCTGAGATGTGAAAACTAAAGCCATCAGTTAAAGGTTTTTGAGGTGTTGAAGTCACATGACCCTGCTGTTGAAGAAACGTCAGACTCAGTTTATTTGTAATTTATTTGTATTTTTCATAGTTGGGATTTTTCTTTTGTTTCACAAATTCGTTCAAATGAAGCTGCGTTTCTACACCAACATTGAAGTTCAACAATCTTCACTGACTCAGACTCAGCTGCCCGTTCATCACTCCCTTTAAGTAAGAAGGCACAGATTTTCTTATTTTAGTGCCTTCATGAGTGATGCCAACACAAATAACTGTTAACGAGCGAAAGAAAAATTTTAGCCGCCGGTAGAGTCAGGATTTCGTTTACTTTTTAATTAATATTCTTATTTGCTTTATTTTATGAAGTCCTGAGGTCATGTCTGTGAAGTCAGCTTTCTGTTCATGTTCAAAAGGCAATTAATGCAGTTTTTATTTTATTTTAATGCTTTCACAACAGGAGTAGAATATAGAGCCTAGGTGGCGCTGCAGCCACGGTGTTGAAATTGAATCCGTTTCTTGCCGGTTTTTGCCTTGTGCGCCTCCCTCTGGACAACTTCTTAAATGTCCTTAATGTCAGACGTGGCTTTCATATTTTCTGTTGTTTTTCTACTGGCTTCCTATTGACTATTGTTTTGGTTTTTTTTTGGTGTTTTACTTCTTTAGGTTTTTTTATGTTAAAGAAAAGAAAAACACAATATTTTAGTTTAGGTTTTTTGTGTCAGTACTTTTCTAAAGAAAAAAAAAGTTTCTAAATCCAGTGGGAAAAAAATCCCAATCCCACAAATGTGTTCCACAGACGACAAACCTCTAACAAGCGATCGACTTGTCACTAGCACCACCTGCAGGGCAGATAAAGCACAACTGGCCTGCTGCAGCCACCGGCCAATCAGTAAAGGTTGATAAGATCTGCAGCTGTGATTAAAGATTCAGTTTAGTGTTGGCTGTTTTTCAGTCAAAATGGACCAAAACCCTTTCTGTTGCCGCTGTTTTATTGGAGATAAATTATTTTATTTTATTTGTTTGGTTTATGACACCAGGGAGTGCTGACGGCCCATGTGTTAGCAGACACACTAACATAGCTATCTATTACATAAACTCATTATCTGGAAGGATTGGTCACAATGTTACAGTTTATCTTTTGTGTAAGTCCCAAAAGTTTTTGTTTCTTATTTTGCTCATTTCTGATTTTTGAACTGGTTATTTTGCTCATTTCTGATTTTTGAACTTGTCTGTATCCATGAACCTAAATCTGTTGAGTTCATCTCTTTGTTGATTTCTGTAGAATTTTAAATGTATATATGTGTGTATATATATATGTGTGTGTGTATACACACATATATACATGATCACAATGCGTGGCTGCGTGAAACTTATCATATATTTATTTGAAGAGAAATAAATATTTCTGAAGAAACTTGAACCGATCGTTCTCTTCATTCACAGACGTCACACACTTGATTGTGATGAAATGTAATCAATGATTACCTGTTGATTTTCTTAAGAAAATAATGAACTCTTGTTCATTGTTTTTCCACATCTTTCACATTGTCATTTTATTATTTTGTGTTTGAAAATGTCATAAATACACGAGTCACTAAAATCACAACAGAAAAACAGAACCTGTAGAAAGAATTTACAAACTTTTTAGAAATATACTTTCCCGTAGTTCAAATTGTTTTTTGTTTTTTTTATTATTGCCAAAACACAAGTCAGATTCTTCCCATGACTTTTTGGTGTTTCAGCCAATCATTTGGTTTAATTCATTTTTCTTTAATTTGTTTTTTAAAACACTTTTTTATTTATCTTTACTTATTCTTAAATCTATAATTATTATCAAATATTATTCTGGTTGTTTTTTCCATTACTGTCACAGTCACTGCTTTCTCCTGCTGTAAACCAGGCTTTTTCTACAGGAAACAGTTGACCAATGAAGCTACAGTATGTTCTTCACAGACCCTGGGTTGGTAAAATGTTACAAATTAAAATTTTGTGACAAGAAAGACTTTCCAAGAACAGGATAAAGCAGTGAAGATTTTCAAACTGTTGGATGTTTTTTAATCACATGAGTTGCGCCTGCTGTTCCCACTGGCAGCCTGAAGGGGGGGGGGTCTCAGTGTCTCAGGCCTCATACAAACACTACAGTAGAAAGTAACTCCAATGTTGAATAAAAAAAACAATTAGTTAAAAACATGTTAAATAAGTGCATTTTTTTCACATACCAGTCAGCTCAAAAAAGTTCAATAATCTAAATCAGTGATTCTCAAAACTATGGTCGCGTTGGCATCCTCTAGTGGTCAGTTCGGGAACATGAATTCAATTGCATGATAAAAGTCCGCTGCTGTGTTTCATCGCCAACACAGATGGTACTTGGACAGATATATTCTTTGAGGTTGTACGCTGTATAAAAAGGTTTGAGAACCACTGTTCTAAATGAAGTGATGACTAAATGTGGGGCTAAAGAACTTGACAAATGCCAATAGAAACCTGCTCTACAACATTCATCACATCACTTACATACTGAGTGTGTACAGAAACAGAAACAACAGAAAAAGCACAGTTTCTACACAGCTTCTCCCCCGGAAATGAGCTTTGATTCAATACATTTACAGCTGCTAATGTTTTATTTAGAACAGCAAAGTGCTAGCTGCTAATATTGGCTAATGGTGGCAAGTAGTGCATTCCAGTTAATACTTCTCAGTTAGCCACAGGAAGTGTCCGTTAAATGGCCTTCTGCAGCAGTAATACAGTATGATACGATTATTATAAGATGGTCTTTGTCAACAAAAATGATATGAAAGTGTTTGTTCGTTTGGCCAAACACGTATTAAATAAAATTCTAGGATGATCTTATTTATCTCAAATTGCTATTAAATTAAGCTAGTTTAGCTTGCCTTCAGGTATACCTAGATTAGAATTAAATTACTTATGAAATATTCTTTAACATTTATCATACTGTTACCTGGCTGGATAGCATCCTTAGCTAACATTTCTAAGGCTTTGTTTTCTATAAATCACGTACCAATTTAATGGTATCTCTAAAATTATTGTTATAACTGGAATGCACTACAGATATCGGGAAGAACTGAGGGGCGGGGCTTACTTAAAGAGCTGTCAATCACATCAAGCCAAACTCCTTGACCAAAGGGCCATTTGAGATATTTATTATTATTAAAATATAATATGTGTAGCCTGATAGCTTGTCACGTCTATGCCTTCGACCGCTTGCTGATTGGACGATACCAGTTGCCAGTCAGAGCAGAGCCCCACCCACACAGCTGTTCTATAATCTGTGTAGGAACTGTGCTTAGACTTCGATAATCTTTCCGTTTTTTCTTTTTACAGTACGTACATTTGTTGCTGTGTCTGTTTTTTCTAACAAACATAAAGTGATTGTTGTCAAAGTGCAAAGTGAAGCCTCCAGTTTTGGAGGCAGAGTTATGGGTATGGGTGAAGCTCTCCGGTGGCGGCCATCAGGCGCTGGTCGTCATTGCCCATGTGCACGGTAAAGCTGCTGTGGCGGCTGCCCCAGTCGTAGCAGTCGGAGGAGAGACTGTGGGAGGAAACAAGAAGAGCTTGATTTAAAAACCTCTGTTAGAGTATTGGCTGGAGTGAGTAGTCAAATTTAAGACAAAATTATTTATATAAAATGTCTTTTTTACAAATCCTCCTTTGAACTGATAATTACTGAGTTGAAATCAAAGTTGGAAAATGCGTTAATGTCTGTACCTTGCTGTTGCATTCTGGGGAGGAATGCTCCACGCTAGGTCATCATCGCTGTCATATCGACGAGGGTTGTCAAAGAAGTAACCACGGGACGAAAGTATGTGGTTTGGTATCCCAGGGTTGGTCTGTTGGCCAATAAATAAATAAATAAAATCAGAACGATGATTTAGTCTTTGGTGAAAGATAAAGTGCAGAAATGGATTTAGTCTTTGGTGAAAGATAAAGTGATTTCCTAAAATGCAGAAATAAGATATTTTCCACTTTTAGCAGCTCTGTAGCTTTTCCTGAAATAAACTTTCTAGAAGCACTAGGTCAAAGGTCATGTCCAGTCTGTCAGGGAGACTGACCCGGTCCTGAGGCGGCCGTCGCACCCTGAAGAAGAAGACGACCAGCGAGGTGGGCAGCAGCTCCCACACGAACAGAATCACCCCGAACACCACGTAACCCGCGTCTCCCATTGACGAGCGCAGGTCGGCCTGGACGACAGGGCAAAGGTCAGAGGTGGACGGCTTTACCGGGAACATGTGACCAGGTGACGGCAAACTCACCTGGTCTGAGACATTGTACCAGTCATAGTCAAAGGAGTTAATGGTCTGGATGTCAGTCAGAGCCAGAACCACGAGGTTGTAACAGGCTCGGGAGGCGTACAACAGCACCACCATGAGGCCGATGAGGGTCACCTGACACACCGATGTTCCCTGGACAAACACACATTATTTTTTATAATTAAATTTAAGACGATGTTGATGCAGTTCATCCAGTCGTTCATCTTTTACAGCCGTGTTTATAATCATCACTTACACTCACTTGCTCAGAGACTGTCAATGTGGACACTGACCTCCTGACCCGGGTCACTCTGACCCAGGTCACAGCTCTGACCTGTGAGGTGTGAGTGTGGCAGTGAGTTACCTTCGACTCCAGGTAAATGTTGGCCAGCGACATCTTTGCCACTTTGTAGAGGCAGACTGAGAGGGAGATGGCGCAGAGGACGAAGAGACTGTCGTTGATGGTAACCCTCACCAGGACGATGGTCTTGACGTCAGCCTTGGACATCTTGACCAGCAGGGCGCAGACCAGGTTTACAACCAGGAAGAGAAGGCTGATGCCGAGAAAGACCAGATACAGAGGCAGTCTGGAGAAGGAGTGAGAGTTCAGCTCAGTAAATCATTCTCTGATTCGAACTTTCCCTCAAGCTGCACATACGAACGAAGTTTCCAGAACTTACCTGTACTTGAGCAGAGCAGGCGTGTACTTTGACTTAGCCTTGAAGTAAACCTGCAGGAAGTAGAGCATTAGTTCAGTCTGGTCGCTGACATCTGAGTTTGTAACAAAACAAATCCTTTACTAAACATTATGTTAGTTCTTGGTCTTTGGTTTTAAGTCATGTTTCAAATATGTCAAATTTAAATGACTGTTAACACATTTTAATACATCTTTCAGGCATCTTAATAGACTTGGACAGTTTTATTAATACATCTTTTGTTTTTTTTCTTTAAAAGTGAACAATTTTAAAAACATGTCAAATATTTAACTTTTGAAAAACAGATATTTTTTTCAAATTCTGATTGTCTTCTTCGACATACCCTCAGCATACACAGACGATCATGGACAAATCCCAAAAATGTTAAATCTGCTACATCGTGATAATTTGCGCCCCCCTCTGGTCGCCATCGTGTAATTGCTCACAGGCCCGACCCCCCTCTTCTCACCTGTGCGCAGTAAAGGTTCATTAGGATGAGTGTGAAAAACTGTAGGCAAACGGGGAAACAGTAGAGCAGCCAGAAAGCGAACGGCGGCAGTGCGTTGGCGGTGACACAGTCCCTGAAGTAGAAGGAGAAGAGCAGGGTTCGAAGCCCGGCCCAGAGCAGACACAGGAACAGGAAGCTGGTCTGGTAGCTGAAGCGTTTGTGGCGGTACCGCAGCACCAGCCAAAGCTGCGCGTAGACGAAGGCGAAGAGCAGTGAGTAGAAGACGGTGTAGGCTACAGTCAGACTCAGCTTCACGTAGGGAGGAACAGCCGGCGTGATGGTGGGGGGAGCGGGAGGGGGAGGAGGAGGAGGAGAGGCTGTACCGGCTTCCATCACCTCACTCATTCATTCAATCACTCACTACTTAACCTGTTCATTCATGCGTCCCTACGTTCACCGGCGAACTCCGACAAACAAACAAACAAACAGAGAGAAGGAGAGAGAGAGAGAGGGAGGGAGAGACAGGTTACAAATGAATGCAGCTGCAGCATCTAAGCTCCATCACATCTTCACCGGAGGAAGACGAGGAGGAAAAGGAGGAGACGGGGCCCCGCCCACTCCTGCTGTCACTGCCTCTGTAGCGTCACTGGTGATGCACGGCCACATGACCCGTTCCTCAGCCGAGCATTGGCTGAGCCGGGGGAGGAGCAGGAGAAGAAGGAGGAGGTGGAGGAGAAGGGATGCTGCTGCTAGTGATGCTGCAGAGACGGAGCGAGACTTCGATAATTCAATAATGTTATCATTTTTGTTGTATTCTAGGATCTTATAATAATAATAATAATAATAATAATAAGTATTATTATTATTACAGAGGTGCATACCATTTTTATTATATAATTTTGTTACACAGTTATATATATATAATTATGTTAAATATTTACTAATTAAACCAACGTATGAATGAGTAATGACGGAGTATACTTCAGAAACATTAAATTAATCAAATTATTAATCTAATTATCATATAAAGAAGTAACGTGGCAAACAAATAAATAAAGTAATTGGATAATAAAATAATTAATTTATGAATAATTAAATGATTAAATCAAGTAATTCCATGAGAGAATTAATGAATGAAAAACTAATTTTGTACTTTATATGAACTGTGTATCGATGTGATAAATGATTGGTTGAAACCTGCGGCTCTGTCCGGGGATTGGCTGATATCACGTCACCTGCTGCGTGAGGATCCAAGATGGCCGTCAGCGGCAGGTGCGGCGCTGGATGTACTTCGACTGAGTCGGAATTGTTTTCTCGTTTGTTTGTTGTTTAGTGAAACGTCATTTT
The DNA here is from genome assembly GCF_000523025.1 of Cynoglossus semilaevis. Taxonomy (NCBI): domain Eukaryota; kingdom Metazoa; phylum Chordata; class Actinopteri; order Pleuronectiformes; family Cynoglossidae; genus Cynoglossus; species Cynoglossus semilaevis. The sequence goes on along the minus strand of NC_024315.1, from coordinate 3,159,211 downwards.
GTCCAGTGAGATTCACTCAGGAAGGTAAGTGACTTCAGATTCAGATTGGTCTAAGACTCCACAGGTTTGTTGGTTAGTTGTTTTGGGTCTTTGTTTTGGTAAAAGAGCAAAGTTTTTCGGACTGTGCTGCTGTGTTTAATTCTAAATTTGTTTATACATTATGTCTGTTAATTAGAAGTGAACACAGTTTTTTTTATTTATATTTTGTGTTGTTTTAACTTTTTAGAGCAGCCCAAAGCTGTGTATTCCTAAGGAAACAACCGTTTATGCTGCCAGGCAACAAATTACAATGTAGGATAACTTTCAGTTTTCCAAAGAAAGGAAAAAAAAGCTGAGCCCATAAATTAAGTGAAGTGTGCCACAGGTCAGAGGTCACCTCCCTCTTTACCCTTTTTTCCATCTGTTTTTTACGCTTTAATGCCAAACACATGGAAAAACACTGCTTTACATTTCCTTTCAAGAAAGTCACTGATTCTACTCATGGACCTTGGCGATGATGTACAAAAGACTTTCTTTAAACAAATGAAATTTGATTTTATTATGGAAATGATTTTATCAAAAAACAAATGTAACTCAACATTTACACGTTTCATAAAAAAAAAACATTTTTAACACTGGAAAAACAACATTTAAGACTTAAAAATTAGGCACAAAAATGCCCTTCAGAATGTTTTTGTTTTAATAAAAACTGTTTTAAAAAAATGTGCTTCCAACAGGGAATCATACATCTAAAAAATCTCACATCTGAATTCATTAAATACAAAATAAAAATACATTTTTCAAAACTATTTACATACATACATAATTTCCAATTTACAGTTAAAACAAACTGATGTAAAGTGACAGTTCAGGAATGCGTCCTAGTGTGTGTTTTCAGGAAGTACTGACCTAGGACTCAGGGTTGAGCGCCCCCCTGTGGCTGTTTAAAAACTGCTCTCTTTTCATACAAAAGTCCAAACAGCAAATATCTTTGGTGTCTGTTTTGGGAGTCATGTTTTCACTGAGAACAAGCCTCTCAGGCTCAGTGTAGCTAAAGGGAGTGCTAACAGCATAGTCAATGCTAACGGAGGCTCCACACACACCTATGGTTTTACCCCCAAATGAAATGGTAACGGAGGCTCCACACACACCTATGGTGGAAATGTCCAACGTTGAATCAAATCAACAAGACAACAGTGACTCCGTGTAGTTTGCTCTTTGTAAATAGAGCAATAAACAGTATTAAAATAATGTTTGGAAAATTGTCCAAAACCATTTTTAGAAACAAATGATTCCAGGTGATTTTGGAATTTATGTGTCCAAACATTTGCAGCTACTGTAGCGGCCATATTGAGTTAGCACCAGTGTTTGCCAAAATACACAAAATAAAAATAAAATATACAAAAACCCCAAAACAAAAAGGTTCCAGAACATCAGTTAAACTAGAAATTCTGCCCTACACGGTGTCATCTTCCTGTTGTCTTGTTTATTTGTCCACTGTTTTGGCAGTTGCTCCTCTTGCTCCTCTGGTGAACACTGTGCCCTGGAGAACCCCACCGTCCGCTGACTCTTGTCTAACTCGTCTTTAATTGGTTCTGATTGGTTCCCAGGGCCAGGTCTCCTAATCTTAGCGTTGATGTGGCGGTTTTTGTCCTGGTAGAGACGGTGATGATGTTGGCGACAACATTCATGGTTTGGTGTCAGATTTTTCTCAATGGGGTTCTTGATGTGGTTGAGCTGCTCGCGGGCGGCACTCATGCTGCGATGAAGGGCGTTGTTGTCCTCCATCTCATGCGTCACCACTGCTGACACCTGTAGGCTGACACCTGCAGGTGCACTCTGTTTGTTCCGCCTCCTCAAGCACAACAGCATCATGGAAGTTACCATCAAAGCCCAGAGCACCATCACCACGGAGACCAGCAGGGACAGCAGAGTGTCTACAGGAGACAGAGAGAGGGAGAGAGAGAGAGAGAGAGAGAGCTTAGCCAAAAGGTCTTGCTTGAAATTTCTAGCTGAGTTTCCATAACATGGAAAACTGTTGAAAACTGGATAAACACTGACTCCTCACATCATCATTTGGTGAAACCATGACTAACCTTTGTCCTGGTTGGCGTTCTGACGTCTCTGGACTCGGACCTCAACGATGGCACTGATGATCCTACTGTTACTGCTCCCCCTGCTGACGACATCCATGATTCCATCTGCAATCTCATTCTCAAAGCTTTGATGTCCACTCCGTATTTCTGACGACCTCTGAAACAATAAACCAACGAAAAACTCATCACCACGGCTGCCTGACGGATGTCAAACTACTGCCTTTTCATCTGTCAGGCTGCCTGACGGATGTCAAACTACTGCATTTTCACTGTAGTTGGTCGAAGTTTTTTTTTTCTTTTCCCAAAGCAAATTAAACAGTACTAACGATGAGAACGTCGATCTGGTTGGCAGAGCTGAGTGAAGGCTCACAGGTCAGGGAGAGGTCGGAGTCTGACGACAGATTCTGGACCACATGGAAGTTCCTGAGCTCGGTGCAGATCTGGTCCACAGTCACACCCTGACAATTCCATGACGGCACAAAGACATGAGTAACAACAAAGAGGAGAATAATTTATTGTGAAAACTCATTCACGAAGACAAAGAAAACCCTCACTCACCTTTGCCATGATGTCCTTGTTGAAGGTGAAGGTGACGTTGGCACAACTGGTCTCTGGTTTACAACGGATGGTGGGTGGAGTTTGGTGGGCGTGGCTGAAGCACTCCCCCTGACCAGTGCAGGGTTCAGTAAAACATTGTTCACTTCTGATGGGGACGCAGATCTGACCGTCAGGACACTCCGAGGCCACGGTCTTACTGTGGAGACTGCAGGTTTTTGGACCACACCAAAACTGAAGGACACAAAAGATCCAATGACAACATTATTGGTGATGAACTCAACACTGTATGAACTGTCACCAGTGGGAGAAAATAAGTCACTGGACCAAATGCTCTTCATACCTTTGTGCAAGAAACTCTCCCGTTGTGACACCGGCAGCTATTACAGCCTTTGTCCCACCTACTTCCGTCAGTAAAGATCCGTCCTCGGACAGAACAGCGCCTCCCTGCAGCTGAGAAGAATCAAAGATTCAGTATATTACTAAACTGGCTGCTGATATTGACCATCAGGTCGTCGTCGTTGACCAGTAGAATTCAGGTTTTACCTTCCTGGCAGCGAGGTCCAGATTTCCCTGGAGGACAGAAGCAGCGGTAACCGTTAATCTCGTCCACACAGGTTGAGCCGGTGGCACACGGTGACGACTGGCACTCGTTAATGTCTGAAACAGAAAGGGCATTAAAAAGTTTGCTAGAAATGTATTTTACTATTGTTTAAAAGAAACTGTCATTTGTTATTTTAAACTTTAAATGTGTTAAGGTAACTTACTGATTCTGCAGTCGGCACCAGCAAATCCTGTGGCACATTCACATCGGTACCAGTTTTCTCCATCGACACAGACTCCACCATTATAACTACAACAGAGGTGTTAGCTTGAAGTTAGCCGTACCAAATACCATAGGTTAAAATAACAATTTCACGTTTGAATTATAACGATACATTTGTATAGTGTGTATTTGTACATTTTTAATAGATTTAAGTGCTCGTTAGTTTTCCAACTGTTTATTGAACTCACCAGGGCTGAGCTCTGCAGTTGTTGATATCTGGAAGAATAAATAGGGTTTGTCTTTAGGTGTCACTGTTTCACTTCAGTCTAAATATTTCTTTCCACATCCGTTCATCATTTTATAACTGAGAAAAAAAACATCCTCATTTGGAAAGAAACTAGTAAACTTATGCATAAGTGCATTGTATTGACTCACTGATGCTGCAGGTGGCGCCCTCCCATCCGTCCTTGCAGATGCAGCCGTAGGTATTTCCGTCTAACACACAGGTGCCCCCGTTTTGACAGGGACTGGATTCACAGCTGCCGTTCACAGCTACACACACAGAAGAGTGTTGGCAACGATACAAAAACAGTTCAAACAAAGCACACGCTGCAGTACCAACCGATGTTACAGGTGGCGCCCTTCCATCCACTGGTGCACGCACACTTAAAGTAGTCTCCTTCGTCGTAACACGTTCCTCCATTTTGACACGTTGCTGCATCACAATGACTGTCTCCTGGTAGAAAGAGAGAGAGACAGAGAATGCTTGATTTTCCCATCATGCATTTCAACAACTAAAAGGGTGTTCTTTCTAAAAGGAGCTACCCAGTGTGAACATAAACGTACGTGAGGTGCAGCTCTTCCCCTCCCAGCCGCCGCGACAGTCACAGTAGAAATCATTGACAAGATCACGACAGATGCCAGCGTTCTGACAGGGGGCGCTGCTGCAGTCATCAACGTCTGCGATGCAATCACATAAAAAGGTCAATAGCAACAAACACCTCTGAATTTACTGCACGTGTGAGTGACAAGGACTCACTGTTCTGACAGGTGGCGCCATCCCAGCCATCTGCACAGAGACAATCAAACTGGCCCACTTTATCCATGCAGGTGCCTCCATTCAGACAGGGGGCGCTCTGACAGTCGTTAATATCTAGTAAAGTAAAAAAAAAGGCAAAGACATTACTATTCTTGCTCCTTCGGGGGTTTACGATGTACGAGCTGTGAATTCTCTCACTTTCTTGACAGTACGGTCGGTCCCGTGGAACCCTCCCTCGCCCCCGCAGCGGAACCGCCCCCCTGCACGGCTGCGACACGTCCCGTGTGGGCCGCACACGCTGGATGAAATCATGCGTAAGCCACTGGACGTGTTGTTAGACGCCACAGCCACAGTGCAGCTGTCGATCACTGAGAAGAGACGGAAACGAACAAACGATACTTTAGAGTTTCTACGATTAAAGCTGCAGGTGACCAACCGGATGTTAGCGCGAGTTTCATTTAGCTAACGTCTGAAGTAATCGGAGTACGAACCTTTGCAGGGTGTGGTACGACAGTGGTCCTTCAGCCTCGAACAGTTTTTTCCATCGTAGTCTTCTGGACACTGGCATACGTAGTCATTCACCAGGTTAAAACAGTGGCCCCCGTTCTGACAAGGATCGTCGACGCAAAAATCTTTGTCCGACTGTCGACAAGTGATTTAAGAAAAAGTTGTTAGAACAGCATCACCGTGAAAACTCTACTGCTGCAGCGGTGAAGCTAGCGCTCACCTGACAGTGACTCCCAGAGAAACCGCGGGGACACAGGCAGCTGTAGCCGTTAGCTCGGTCCTGGCAGCGGCCACCGTTGAGACAGGGGGCGCTGACACACTCGTCCACGTTGGTCTCACAGTGTCTCCCACTGAACCCCGATGGACACACACACCTGTAACTGGTTATCAGGTCCTGCAGCAGGAAAACAACACAGTTTTATTTTAAAACTTTTTGCTAATTTTTAGCTTTTTTTTGTTGAGTTAGTGGTGAGGTGGAGTGTTTATTGAGAGGGAATCTTCTAAAACAAACTGATGCTCACCTGACATGTTGCTCCATTCTGACATTGACCGTGACAGTCATTGATATCTGAGGAGAAGTTAAAGTGGGTTAATAGGGTTAATTAGCATCGTGACATTTAAGGTGAAGTCCTGTATTTTGTGTCTTCTGCTGATACTGACAGCAGAGGGCGCTAATATATATATTTTAACTGTCCCTTTTAAAAAGTGCAAAGTTCAGCTTGAAAGTAAAAGTTAAGTTGAGTATTTTCTTTATTTACTGCTGGTGAAAAACCATATTGTTGTTAGTTTTACTCACTCTGGTCACAGTTCTGACCCGTCCATCCTGGAAGGCACTCACAGAAATATCCACCAATTAGATTTCGACATGATTTGGCGTTGACACAGGGGCGGAGTTCACACTCGTTGGCATCTGAACAAAAAAAAAGTCAAAAACAAATACATCAAGTATTGTTGCAGTTATGGTGAAATAAAATTAAAACAGTGTTGACGTTTGAAATAAAGAATTTGAAATGTGGACAGATTTAACACTGACCGATGAGACATGTCTTCCCTGTCCACTCAGGGGGACAGAGACACCTGAAGCCCATGACCAGGTTTTGACAGGTTCCACCATGACTGCAGGGATTTAGCAGACACTCGTTCACATCTGAGGGAATGAATGGACAAAACCCAGTTAGTCTCAAGACAAAAATTAAAACTGATGTTCAGAAAAAAAGAGACCAAAAAAAGATTAAACCAGATTTAAAAAAAATATATTTAAATTCCTACAAGTTACAACAGTTACAACATAAAACCAAACTGTAGTTTAAGATAAAAAAAACCAAAGGATTCTCACTGATGGAGCAGGAGTCTCCGGTCCATCCAGGTCCACAGAGACACTGGAAACCTTCCCTGGTTTCTACACAGGAGCCTCCGTTCAGACAGGGACTAGACTGACACTGGTGGTCCGCTGTGGACAGAGACAGAGACAACAAAGACTTAGACCATTGGTCCAGTGGACAGTGGACAATGTGTAGGACCTCGACTACATCTGTGATTATAGACCTGGTCTATGTTCTTGAGCAGGTCTCTGTTTCTGGTTAAATCCATCAGGTCTGTGAACGTGAACAGGTTCATGACCTGCTCTGGTCTACAATCTTCAAGATTCTGCACACGTTTCAGACTCACTTCAGTCAGGAAACCAGAAGAATGTGGAAACATTTAAGTCTGACCCTCCCTTCACCTCCTTAACTGTCTGACTCCTGACTTTTGACCTGACTTTTTTCCACTGCTCCACATGACAGATGAACCTGTCAGAGTCACTTCCCCTTTTTTTTCCATAGCTTTGAAAAGAACAGACCAGCAGCGTTTAAAGTATTGTATATTTTTATTTTATATTTTGTTGAGTTTTTTTTTTTCATCTTTTATTCACTTCACTCTCTGCCTCCGTCTACAGACCCCTTGACCGGACGAGCCACGTCTTTTTCTCACCTCCCTGGCAGTCCACTCCAGAGATGCCGTCTGGACAGGAGCACTGATACTCGTCTGGTCCCGTGTTGCTGCAGGTTCCTCCGTTTAAACACGGCTGCAGCGTCGCACATGTGTTCAGGTCTAGTCAACAAACAGGTATTAAAACTAAAGCAGTCATGGGTTAAAGTGTGTGTGTGTGTGTGTGTGTTTACCTTTGTCACACAGTAGTCCTCCATAGTTGGAGTCACAGTTACACTGCCATGGCTGTTCACAGCTGCCGTGAACACAGCCAGGATAAAGAATACACTGATCACAGAACTGACCCTGCCATCCATACATACACCTGACACACACACACACACACACACACGTTAATTTCTAACAGGGAGCTACTTCTTTAAGTGGCAGTTTTATGTAAATATTTTAAGGTTGAATAAGTAGATATGTAAACGTAAGCTAAGAAAAAAAAACTGAAACAAATGTTTCCAAGAATAACAGCAATCTAAAACAAAGCTGGCAATATGCTTAGACTAAATAAAAGTAAGAATAATTTGACCTTCCTTGATTCCACACTGGGGAAATTGTAAGATGTGTAAAAAAGGTGAGCTAACTGCTACGCTATGGAACCAGGAAGTTAGCTGAGAACCTAACATCTAACGAAGAAAATAGTTCAGAGAGAGTTCTTCAGAAACACATTTTAAAGGCACAAAAACAGTCAGACTGCCACCAGGAGGTGATTCTCCTCACCTGCACTCCCCGGGAACTTTGCAGGATCCATGTTTGCTGCTGCAGCCTGGTCTGCAAATCACTGCCAAGACACAAAGAGACAAAGAGACACAATCAACACAGAGAGAAGCGGTTTTCACAGTTCAGACATGAGTGGGTTTTTTTTAAGAGGCATAAAATTAAGCACATTTAATACAGGTATTTTCTTCTTATTATTCTTTTGGTTGTTCCCTCCAGGGGTCGCCAAAGCGACATTATAATTAAAGACGAGGGAAGAGAGAAGAAATGAAGCTTCTGGATCAGCAAAAGCTTCAGTTTGCTGTCAACCCGACATGAAAAGTTGTAGCTAGCTGTACTAGCTGTTGTAAAGTAATAATGAAATGTAAAAAAAAGTTAAAAGAAATTCTCCTCCATCAGGGAACTGACCCGTGTTGCAGTCTGGACCGGTCCAACCTTCCAGACACGTCCTGTTGCCGTGATGGTCACACTCATAGTGTCCAAAGTAGTCGTCCCGCGGCCGACAAAACTTATTACATCCAAAGCCATAGTAGTGCTCATTACAGCTGAGACGGACCTGAAAGTGGAACTGAGCCACAGGACCGTGGTGCTGGACGTCCAGCCACTGGAGACCGGGGTTGATCATCCCTGAGTGAACGGCTCTCTCTATCAGCGCACCTGGAGACACCGGGGTTTCAGGTCAGACACAGAACACTTCTGTTTTCATGCTCAGCTGAGGTGGTTTTTACACACAGGTGGTACAGTTAATGCCGTCCAATAATTACAGATATGTGTGTGTGTTTGCGCACGTGTGTGTATGAGGTAGTGTGGTATTTCACTGTCCTGGTGGAAAGTGTGTTCGGACCGACATGCGAGTGTCTGCTTAGCCGCAACTGAAAGCTCAGAAATGAAATGCTGCGAGCAAACTGTGACTCTTCACATCGACGTGGAGAATTAAAACGAAGAAAATGTGGTGAAAATGACACTACGGTTAAAAATAAAGAACAAAGAAAAACGCCTGGATCGGCCTCATCTGGGATGTTTGAGCAAATATTCAAATCTGACACCTGGATGAGGAATACTGCTCCTGAAGTGAACTTGAGGTTTCATCCTTACACGGCCAACTTTTTTTTTTACTGCAGCAGGTTCAGAAATCAACTTGGACTCAGAGTTGTCTCTAAATATCTTAAATTACCCTTTACATTTGAACGATAGTGGCTTCAACTGGTGCATTCATGTATCCTTTAACATGGAGCTAAAGGAAATATGACGTTTGTTAATGTTCATCAAATAGGAAATAACCCGAAATACCAAAGTTAAGAGTTAAAAAAAATCCAATTCCAGCCTAATTTTGTTCTAACTAATAAAAGCTATAAGAAAAAAAGCTTAATAAACATCAATACACT